>NC_090749.1:11399983-11462483 GCF_036898095.1 Palaemon carinicauda
GGCTATTTATTATCCACGTGTGATTGAAATTTTCTGGATGCTCCCATATATTTGACATACCACATGAATCAAGGATAGTTTTAATTTTATGGATCCAACTAGATTTATACTCATTCGACTCGTAAAGAATTCTAAGAAAACGATAAAAAAAACATTTGATAATTTAGATGCCTTTGATTTTACAATTCTCAACCAAAATCCAATCATCCGTTTGCAAATAGATATTTCAATTATGAATCTGCCAAGATCCCCATATACCATGCAGTTTGCTGTTCGCTTGTTCACACAGAGCTGATTTTTCAAGAAACTTCTTGTGAAATGTTTCAACATGATCTAGTTTGTGGTTACCCCATATTTCACAACAGTAAGTCAAAATTGGTACAACTAGAGCATCGAATAGATCACAGTTGATATCAATGGGTAATTCAAGTTTTTTACATTTAATTAACATACTAAATAATGCTCTACGTGCTTGAATGACTTGTTTCTTAATAGCTTTATCCATTTTACCATTATAATTAAACGTAGTACCAAGGTAAATATAATCATCTACAATTTCGATGCTCTCCTCACCATATTTAAAATTCAGGACATTTCTAACTTTTCCTCTAGAAAATACAACTACTTTAGTTTTTGAAACATTAATTTGAAGTTTCCAAGTATCACAATATTCTTTTACTTTGTTTAAGGCATTTGTAATTCCTTTGGGGATTCAGCCATTACAGTAGTATCATCAGCATAAAGTAAAACATAAATACGCAAAAACATTTCTATATCAATACTACTTAATTTTTCTTTTATTTCCCTTGAACACATATCCATCCCATTATACCCCCTGCTAAGAGAAGACTCTAAATCATTTAGGTAGATGGCAAAAAGTAATGGGGAAAGATTCTCACCTTGTCTTACACTTATGTTATATTCGAAAAAGTTAGAAATTTTGTGATTCTGCCTTACACATGATTTTGCATTATTATACATATTATACATGACAGCCATAATATTACCGTTAATGCCATGTGAGATTACTTTTCCCCACAAGGACGACCTGTCAACCAAATCGAATGTTTTTCTGTAATCAACGAACAAACAGTATATTCTCTTTTTTCGATGGAGATAGAAATTGACAAGTGAATGCAATACAAAAATATGATCTAGAGTACATCCAGAAGCTCATTTGTCAATCTACTTGTTTGGCAAATGGATTGAGGGTATTTTTTCTTTTTTTATGAACATGTTCAAATATGAAGGAATTTAAGAGTTTGATTATGAGACCCTTGAAAGTTGAACTGAATGAGAAAGATAGTTTTTAATATCTAAATATAAACAGACTCGAGAGCCTCATTAAGATAACAACAGATGGTGTGTGGAAGGTTAAGGTTATGTAACTAATGTAATGGGATAATATATGGGTGACTTCCAAGGTATACCTAATAGGAATAGGATTGCTAGATCCTTTATTTTGTTTCCCATAAGTTGTAAGCGATGTAATCTCATGTTATCACCTTCATATTACCCATTTTCCACTTTCCGTCAACAGACGCCATACGAAGGAAGGCATTTTCCTCCTCCTCTTTCTCACATAGAGAGTTAAAGTGATGGTATTTGCCAGTCCTAAACAAATCTCCGCAGTCTCATTTTGACTTTGGCGGGTAAATCGATTCAGTCCTTCGTTCAAACTATGGAAAAGAATATCGAATCTATAAGAGAGAAAAAAATCCTGGGTGAGATGACTTACCTTTCCCGAACCAGTGAGGTATCCAATAGTTCTCTGAGTTGTTGTTGCAAGAAAAATACGGTTTGGATAGATGAGAAAAACTGTCTCCACGAAATGTCACATTGTTTCGAAAATAAAAAAAGAAGCTTTATATGAAAAGAAAACAAAAACAAATCCAGTGCTCACTGTCACAATCAAGATATAACTACTAAGACAGGAGGACACACCTCCTTTGTTCAGTAAAGCAATTCCGTACATTCCTGGCTTCGAACAAGTACTCAAATTAGAATCAAAAGAAGAAATACGAGAAACGGGAGAAGCTTTGATTCTGAATCGGATAGTAATGGAACTTCCCTTAATATTCATAAGAAGAAAATGGAAAGTGTTAGATATCATGGAAAATGAAAAGTTAGAATCTTTTGTTATCATTGGGAAAAGCCTCTCAGGTTCCAATTCGGCCTTTAGGCATTTTCTTGCTGAGAAGAGAAAGGTTAAAGGAAGGAAAACCAGATCATCTTGACCACATAAGGAGAGAATGCCACCCGCGTATATTGTCTCACAACATAAATTCGGATCAGGAACTGCAATAAATGTCCTTGGGATGAAACATGCAGGTCTCTGCATAAATGGTTCTCATGAATAATGGAATATGCATTTTTAAGTCGTGACCAGGAAAACTGACTCTTAAATTGGATCGAGTCTTTACATAATCCTAAGTAGCGGAAAAAGATCTGAGAACTAGAAGGACATATCTTTCTGCAATAAAAAAAAAAACTATTCTTCAAGAGGTCTTTTCCTTGCATCTATTTACAAGTTGCTCTCGAAAGCTCCTTCTAACCAGTAAATATGAAATTAAACATGCAGCAGGGATTGCAAACAAGTGAAAAGCCTAAATATTGATGCATTGATACTAAGTGTACTTTTCAACTATATAACTAAAATATCCATCCAACTGACGACACTATTGAAGTGGATATTCCTATCACGAATGACTCATTTTCCCTCAAGAATAACAATATCCAAAATGTATCAACAGATTGAAAACAATAACGTGAATACAAATATTACCCCGAATATCAAAACCTGTTGCTTTTATGCAGGATAAAAACCTCAAATAAGAGATGGTCGTAATGGAAAGTTTCAAGTATTCATATCAATTTTACCTAAATACATTTCCCTTTTTCTGCCGATGGTAAAGAGGGAATCGATGAAAGTCAAAGCTTCTAATGTTTACCTCTGTATTTGATATTTTATTTTCGATTCATCCTTTTAGACTTATTACTTGACATCAAAGAGAAAAGCAAACATCAAACACACACAAAACTGGAAAAGAGTTTCCAAGCGGATGTACAGGTTGTCAGGGTACATAGAGAGAGAGAGAGAGAGAGAGAGAGAGAGAGAGAGAGAGAGAGAGAGAGAGACTTTATCTACCGAAATCCATTATGACTTACTTTAAAATCTGTGTTTGAAATGGAAATGATTGTTGATCGTTAGTTAAAGACATTTGATCAAAATTCTGACATTTTGAAAATCACCATCTTTAAGAACAGACAACAAAGTTATTGGCGAGAATCCCTTTTCACTTCTTGAACAAATCTTGTTTTTATTAACGTTATGCTGAGGCAGAGATTGAACGCCTGATGTGGTGTTAATTCATTTCCCATTGCTGTTTAAAGAAAGCAAAGTATTTGAGTGGTGGACCTTATACTCCAAAGATATCTGTTGATATTTTAATATATTTATTCAGTAAAAAGGATTGGCTATTTCATCACACTATTTGGTGCTTATTATTATTATTATTATTATTATTATTATTATTATTATTATTATTATTATTATTATTATTATTATTATTATTTACTTGAAGCTTAAATTGTCCACCATCAAGACCAAACGAAGCATATCGTCATCCTTTAGATACACTGACACCTATAAATATTAAACGACCAATTTGATATTGACAAACGATTGAAGTGTATTTATCACCCACAAGTGTCAATTATTCTCCATTTCCATTCAGTGATTTCTTCTTCTGCAAAGTCGTGAAGCAGCAGTCAATAACCATAGAAGTGATGTTGGTAGTGATCACATTGTTTAATAATGATCATATACTGACGGTTTATATCTAAGTACCAGCTATTATATTACACTATAGACTATAGTGTTAAAAGGGATGTAATCATTCTGAACAGGAGATGTATTCCCTTCGAGATTCATAAGAGACAGAAAGAAAGAAAGCAACAAATGATAACTTCCCATTTTTAAATCCTGGCAAGAATTAATTCAGATTAATCAAGTCTAATTGTAATATGAATATGAAGTCGTTTGAATCATCTCATTGCTACTGTTATATATATCCGTCATCATTATGTAGATTCCAGTTCTTAATGGAGCTCTCATCTTCCCTTAGGAAGGATATTAAATTACTTAATTCGTAATTAGATTTCAGTAATTCCACGGGGCTGAGAGGAGGAGGAAGAGGAGGAGAAGGAGGCTGGGATTGGAAATCGCAGGACCCATTAAGTGGGTCCTGGTTGGTCATAATAACCCCCAACATTAGTCACAAGGATGAGGGTTATCGAAGTCAAGAATAAACCTTTCGTTTAAGAAAGTTCTTGACCTCTGGTGCATCCCTTAAGGAGTGTTTTGCAAAGAGGTCATCTGAGAGGGGAAAGACAGACAGACAGACAGAGGTGTCTCATTATCTCATGAATACATAATGAAGGATCAAGAAACTGTGCCTCAATATATTCACGAGTTTTCTGTTTCCTTTATAATTCTTAGACAATAGTTAAAATGAAAAAAAAAAAAAAAACTTATCTGTGATAGATTATAGAAGAAATGGTCATAGAAAAATCTTAGAAACATCTGAAGTCTTTCCCATGCATAAATAAACCCATATGCACAAACACTTAAAACCTGAATGATAATACTTTCATTTAGAATGGGGATTATTGATTTCTTATTATTATCATCATTATTATTATTTACTGATTTGTCTCTTCAGCTTTTGCTTTGTAACGAAGGAGGCTTAGGAAAGCATTTAGTAAGATGACATTATTATTAAAGAAATATATTTTGACACCTTTCAGTGCATAACTTTTCAAGTTGAAATGAGGAATAAAGGAGTACCGGAGGAAATGACACACGAAAGAAAAGGAAATTCATTAGAAAAGGTGAGTCGATGACCTCGAATAGGGATGAAACTAAGAAGAAGATATTATGGGAAAGGTCATTTAATAAAAGTATGGTTTAGAATAGTTTTTCCCAATCCTTTAACTAACCTCTTTTATTCATAGGAATATTTCACATAAAATTTCTATAATGAGACAATCAGCATCAAGGGGTAATTAAGAGTCCGTTTTTATTATCCTGGTGATCAATTATAAGTTTGTGTAGTTCTTTGTCGTCCAGAAGTCGTAAATATGCGAATATTCTTATGAAACTAATGTTTTATGATACAAGTGTATGGAAGCAGATGCTTGCAAATTCATATAAAGTTTTCTATATTATCCACAATAGAATTTTTATCGGGGTAAGGAATTGTAGGAAACTATTGATTCTACTTAAAGAATTATTGTTGCCGTGATTGAAAAGGTGTCTATTTGCTTACCTGTTTTTTTTATCTACAAACATGATTTGTAGTTAATATCGATAGTTATCTATCGTATATATATAATTATAGCGACTGGCAGGTAAGACCACTGATTTATAAGCACATTGAAAAAGCAATTTGAAAATATTCCTTACCTTAAGAAGGGTAGAAATAAAATTGGCTTTGACTTTATCCGTAGGAAGAAAACTTGGCATCCAAAGTAGTGTTTTCGACCGTGAATAGAAAGTTTAGTAAATGAAATAACTTAATATAAACTTTTTTTTTTTTTTTTTTTTTTTTTATCAAGTACTTTTGGGTCGACTGTAAAGTTTAACAATACATGTTCATGCGATTAGAAAAGATATGCCTTTCTCTGTGGACGATAAGTGTATCTAAGAATATGTGAAATACCGGATATTAATTAAAATTCCAATCAGTCAAATTTCATAGTTAAATTGAAATGCTGATATTGAACGAAACTCTATTTTCATTTGAAATAAATCTGGCGTAGATATAGAGTGTAAATATTTGTTAGGAATTGAAAAAGAAATTGTTTTAATTTAGGTCCTTTCCTCAAACGTTGACTGAATCAGCAGCATTGTTATTCCCAGCGACACTTGGAACATGAAAGGAAAAAGCTTGATTCATTTAATGCAAGCAGTAATTATCTCGTGTCATTCTCTATCGCTTTCATCTCTAATTCTCTCATCGTTAATGAGGTGTGAGGGAGTTGCTGTAGAGCAGGACCCTCTTGTATCGTTCTAAGTGGGTCTTGCTGTAGATGAGAGTACGTTCCGCACAAACGAACATGCACACATACATACTCACAGAATGACAAATAGAATTTACTTCAAATAGTTGAAATTTAGTAATATAGAACTGAAAATGAAATACTGAAGGACTGACAAAAAATTCATTATGACGAGATCTTTGTCCCTGACCCTAGAATTGTTATTTTGCATTTTCGTCTAGCGACTGAGTGGCACTTGCTATTATATCTCTGGTCGATGTTCCACATATATATAATAAAAAAAGTTGTAACATTTAAACCTCCAGTTATTGATATGAAATAAACAAAGTTTCATTTGGTCTAATAATTAAATAAATGAAAGAAAATAAAAAAAATATAGAAAAAATGGGTGGAACTTTCGTGGGTGGAATTTTACATGCGTGAAATTTTCGTGGGTGGAATTTGGTGGGTGGAATTTTCGTGGGTGGAATTTTCGTGGGTGGAATTTTCGGACCACGGAAAAATATCCCCTTCTGGTAATAAAAGCTGACCTTAGGGCTTTGGAAAGGAAGATACTAATCATCCTTCATAGTCTCTCTCTCTCTCTCTCTCTCTCTCTCTCTCTCTCTCTCTCTCTCTCTCTCTCTCTGTAGATTAGGCCAAATGGCCGAAATCAAAGTGATGTAGTATCAGATTAATTTCTTCCAACATAAAGCTCACACACAATGATCTGCATAACGAGTAACAATTTGTACCACATTACAGAAGAATAATAGAGATATTAGTAGTGAGGAGTGTTCATCCCAAGGAATTCTTATTCACATCTAACTCTAAACTGGTATTTTTAACTTGATTTTCTCTGTGCTTTTTTTACTGTATTTTATGATGTCTGGATGAATGAATTAATGATAACAAATGCAATGACCATAAAAGGATCGCTTTTATATCATTAACAACAATAATAATAGTAACAACTAGATTTTACACGTATCTTATAAACGATGTGGCAGACGCCTTTTTGAGCACCTGGCATTTAATAAGAATGAGTGAAGCAGACGACCATACAGGAAACAACACAATATTATCAAGACGTTTGAACAACCGAAGGGAAAGTGCCATACCTCATGTCTAATGCTGATCATTAAAAGGAGGCACATCTGAGAAGTGCAAAGACATTCAACGGGATACTTGGCTTAATCTAGCAGGATTGTATGAAGAGGAAAGTCTGTAGGATGGCGTACTCTAGACACGCTTCCCGTATACTTTATGAATGAAAGTTCAGATGTTGGTGGTATTAGTGATACTAATGGTATAGTAAATTCTTGTATTGTTTCACACACCACTTACAGTAGACAACTACACTACACACTCTCTCTCTCTCTCTCTCTCTCTCTCTCTCTCTCTCTCTCTCTCTCTAATCTTTTCGATAAGTCATGTCTCTAAAAAGAGCACAATAAGGGAATGGTCATTAAATGAGAATATTGTTTCCCTGGAATTTCTATTGCTTCTTCACATTGCCTCAAAAGTTCCTATTCACGCGTACATTGATTAGTTCTATTAATCATAAGATATATTATTGCATTGTTCAATCTGTTTGCTGGTTAATATATTGCAATTTTGCTTTTTGTGTAGTATGGAATTATGGTTATTGAAATTCCCGTTTTGATTTTTTAATGATTCATGGAAATAGCACGTCAATTATGCACTTAAAAATCAGAATCTAAATTATTCAACTAATATTAGGGGGTAGGCATTGAATGTGGAACCCCGGTCCCCCCACCCCTCCTCTCTCTCTCTCTCTCTCTCTCTCTCTCTCTCTCTCTCTCTCTCTCTCTCTCTCTCTCTCTCTCTCTCTCGAGAGAGAGAGAGAGAGAGAGAGAGAGAGAGAGAGACTGCACTGTATCCCACAGTATCACACGAATCAACAGTTAATAAATGTAAATAAAAGACGCATCTTTATTGAATGAAAATAGGGACACGGAAGTTGCAACTGCCCTTTGGGTGTCACTCTGTTTGAGGAGGAGGAGGGGGGGGAGGGGGATGAGGGGGAGGAGGAGGAGGAGGAGGAGGGGAAGGACCTCCTGGACACCTTCCTTTAAGCCTACTTGATGATTGAAGAACCTTTATGTTAAAAAATGGAGAGCCTACAATGATTCCAAACAAGAGTACAAACAAGATTTAATTCTTGGTCTAAATGACACTTATTTCCTTGTTTGTGAATTCACAACACGGGAATACTTAATATCATTCATTCACTTATTCTTTGTCAACTTCTATTCAACTTGCTATTCAAAATCTCCTTTGAACAGCCACCAAATAAAAAACGTTGAACTTTTGGAAGTTGAATCATTAGGAAGGTTTGTCCCAAAACTACTTTTTGATTACAAGAATGAACGTTGCATGAATACCAAACTAGAGGTTTTTCATTATAGCATTGGGAAACTAAATTATGCTTCACAGTACTAATCTTCTCAATAATGTAAGGTGCATCAGCCTTTGCTAAGTCTAGATAAATTAGAAAAAACATGATTTTTTATTAAATGTTGTCTATATAGAACTAGTATCATTCATTGATTCTGAATTATGACTCTCATTAGGGTATTTTGTTTATAATCTTTTTCATTATGGATTTATCCCTATTTTTCTTCTGAACTTTACCCACAAAGGCATTTTTTTTTTTTTTTTTTGTAATGCAAACTTCAAAGCTTTTCTTCAACACTCGTATCAGACTAAATTTAGAAGCTGAACGAGTCTATCAGTCTGTTCACTTGTTACGACATTTGCCCGTCTTATTTGAATGCTTAAGCCTTAACGGGGTCACTGCCATTTCCTTTGTACCAAAACCCAACTTTTCATTGCACTAAGATGCAAAAGGGTAGCTTTGTAAGACTTCGATTTTGCAGAGGAAATCAATTAAACCTTTTGGAGTAAATTCGCTCAGTTTCAAGCGAGATCATAAAACACTTTCGGAAAAAAGACACACTTGAATATCGTTATTTAAAATACTACATTTCAGTAAATGTTTTATCGCTATGCTTATTCTTTTCATAATTATTCCCACTTAGAATAGGTTCTTAAAGTCATTTCATGCTATAGAAAGATAATTTTGTCCCTAAGAGCCACAGGAAATGATGAGGTCATGGCCTCTGCCAACCAGTGATGGGGATTCAGATGTGTTTAACCTATAAAAGGATCTCCTCCTACCTCATGCTTTCTTCTCAGGGTTTGTTGAGAGAGAGAGAGAGAGAGAGAGAGAGAGAGAGAGAGAGAGAGAGAGAGAGAGAGAGAGAGAGAGAGATGCTTCTTCCACACAAACTTTCAATTTTAATTCCAACTAGTAAAAAAAATGCCATCCAATCTTCCTGCCTATTCTTTTAGCTATAAAAGCCTGATGAATTAACTTGAACACTTTGGTACTAGTTATATCATTTGTTATTTTAGGAATAATGATAATAATAATAATAATAATAATAATAATAATAATAAAACCCTACAAGAGTTAACAGTATTTTCCTGTCTATAATAATAATAGAGAGAGAGAGAGAGAGAGAGAGAGAGAGAGAGAGAGAGAGAGAGAGATTGTTTAATGTTTGACTGTCGCGTGTTCGAGGCCCATTCATTCACTGCTGTCTTAAATTTTACATCTGAGATCATTATTAATGTTCTTCCATAACATTAAAGTTTTGGCAGCGTCGTCGTAGTGAGTTGTTCCACTGAATCTTTTATCATGAAACTTGTGCCTCGTAATTCATGAGAATCCTTTTCATTGCATGTTTACTGGACTTGATCGTTAATAGCCGTGCTGTAATGATGGAAGTTCCTAATGCTCATCGTTTATTGAAGTTTCCTGTAAGGCTTTCGTTAATTATAGCCATAGTGCTTCACTGGACCGCTTACCGAGCATTGTTTATCCATTTATCTTCTTTACATAAACATTGATTCTTTCCACTTATTATCTTGCTTTTTCTTCTCTTTCTTTTGCATTAGAAACATCTCCATCTTCTCTTTACACAATATTTTGTTGACAACCTAAGATGATATTCACTTTCTCTGGTCATCTCTGACGAAGCATTAGGGAGATTTGTCCCTTTTCTCTTTTATTTGGATGTTTCCATTTCCATCCTTCGTCTGCTCTATTGACGTTTGACTAAGATGGTCCCAGGGACAACACAGTCAGCAAGAGTCTCTCAGAGTTCAATGAATTGCAAATGTGGTTAATCTTCAAAGATTCCGTCATTCACATGTATCAACTCCCATGAAAATCAGATATGGCCATCCCTTGTGTGATCCCCTTAATCTGAACTCTCCCTCATGACCAGTCTTCTATGGTCAACCCATAGGCTTTTTTAATGCAGAGAATTGATAGTCATTATAATGGATGGGAATATCACGAACAAAGGAGAAAGTTTGTTATTGTATAGTTAATGCTATAAGCAGATTTTATTGATTCGATTTTCAATTAAATTTTACATACGTTTTACTCCTTGTGTCTTATGTGATGAAGAATGTATAGACCACTTTATTCCCAGTTAAGGTTATATGATTAGTGACTGGGCTGAGAGGAAGTGTCAGACGATGATTAATACTTAAGAGGAAGGGAGAGAGAGAGAGAGAGAGAGAGAGAGAGAGAGAGAGAGAGAGAGAGAGAGAGAGAGAGAGAATGGCATTTGTGTACCATTACCAGCATTCTCCATTCTCCTCGAGAGAAGAGAAAATTAGTAATTCCACCTCACGAATAAACATATGAATTAAACAAATTTCTCATTTTAATTCTTTTTAGAAAAGAATCTTTGTCGGAAATGCGTTTTGCAATAATTAGTATTTCATAGTTTCTCTGCCAAATACTTTTTAAACTTGCAATGAAGACTGAGAAGTAGACTTTTTCTCCCTTTGTACTGTATATGTAAATGAGCATCCAATGATATTATGGCAGGATGAGCAGCAATGAGTTAGTGTGTAAATGGTTGAAGAGAGAAACCTTCGGAATTCAAAAGAGGCGCTTGACTTAGAGGAATTAATTCACTGATGTCAGTTTTAGATTATTTATTTGTGATTCTATAACTGGAATATAACAAGTATGATTTCTGTTCAGTTCCGAGATTCTTCCTTTGAAACTTATGATGAGTTTCTGTTAGCGTTTAATTGAAGCTACATAATGTGAAACGTAGGTTTTTGTTACAGAGGAGTTTTCTAATGTTATTCGGAGAGCGCTGTTGTAGAAAGTAAAATTTCTTTAGACTCATTTAATTATCCTTGTTTAGCAGTACACAAATTGTTTGTTTATCTTTTCTAGTTAATTATGTTTTGCCTCTGTGTATACTTTTGTTAGTGACTCCTGAAGGGGATGAAGGAGGAGTCTTCACTACAAGCCATCAACTGCCATAAAATAACAAAACAAATGAGGTGCTTCAATGTACCAATTAAGAATTTGCTCACCATTACAATCTGGCTTCTAAATAAAGACCAGACGAATGGCGAGACAGACATTCAGAATTCTGAATGGTGTTTGTAACATCAAACAATTATCCAAGATACATTTCCAAAAGCTTATTCAGGTGGAATATTTCCTTAATTAATGATATACGAGAAAGCATCATAAATTTTGAATGTTCCCTTCCTTCAGAAAGTCACACGGAGATTTAAAATAATTACAGGTTCTGGAACAATTTCATTAACACAAATTTGTGGAATAAATAAAGACTACAACCTAAAAGTCTGTTAAATCACTATTATGTCTAAACATTCTCCACTTAGATGTAGATCAATTTACGAAATATGTTTATCGTTTCTCTTTAAATCTCATTCGATTTATCAACAATAGAGGTCAAATCATACCCAAGATCTCTTTAAAGAGATTTTACTATACTTGTCAATTTTACAAATATAGCTAATCCTGCATGATTAGCTACTTCTCATATTACGTTTTGTGATATAGAATATCTAATTACTATCTATTTCTTCGTCTTTTCCCGTCGTTGCTTAACCTAATGTTAAAAAAAAAGTAAACTTCGATGACTTTTTTTTTATTTTATTTTCATTTTATGAAATTCCGTTCCGTCGCTTCACTTTCCTTGGAGACATAATTTTTGGTAGTCTTGAGACGTCAGGTCATCGGGAAACTGAGCATCTGATATGAAAAGAAGGTTTTCTGTTGACATAGACTTAAGAAGGAATTCTTAGAAGAGAATGTACACAAAATAGAAGATAGAAGGGATAAAATCGCTAGCAAATAACAATCTATAAAGAGATCTTCAAAGTGAGTCAGTTTTCAAGTGATCTCTGAACTGATTGATTGATAGTATTAACCTCCAAGAATAGAATTTTACTCATTTGGTTCATCCCTCCGTGGAATTATTGCTCCCCGTCCAGGCACGTGTTGAAAATAATAATAACTTGAGAATGACGAATACAGCATTGGTTAGTCAAAAGAGAAAGCTGTTCTGAATAAAATACTTCCCGCTATTAATGACACCACTGATAGAATGTTCACAAAGTATAGGTGAGACAAAGACCCATTGGAAAGGAAGACACTGAAATGATTGTGACAAAGAGAGAATAAAAAACTGATAGTTTATCTGAATTTGTTTACCACCATCCCTCTCTAGTCCCACCTGAAGCATTTTTTTTTCAGGACTACACTTATCTTCTCTTCCATATTTTGGATTTGGTCCAGGCAACGATTTCTTTGAATCAATAATATGATACAACTGCACTACGGTGCTTTCTTTGATAAGATTCTCAGTATAATGTAAATTTTTCTTATAAAATACTAAAGTCCATGACCGCACAGATTCGTATTTACCTATATGAAGTTATCTTTCATATTGAACAATTAAAGACGTCTGCCTTGTATATAGATAAAGGAAAACGAAAAAGTTGTTTCTATGATAAGGGCTGTCTCTGAAAGTAAGTCTGAAGGGTTTTGTTCTGTGAACGATAAATACTGCAGATTAGTACTTTCAATATATTATCAAATACATTCACATAAAGTTCAAGTATTGACTGTCATTTAAGTGTCAGTTATTCTCTTGTGAAGGGAAAGAATGTTTCTTGCTGTTCGCAATACTACGTGCATTATTGCAGGAATAGAAGATATTGAAAGGAAAGGTCATGGGGGAGGGGGTGCGGGAGGGAAGGAGGACTGGATTGGATGCTGGAAATAATTCCAAGATAAAAAAGAAGTTTGTTTCAGGTTTCTGAACATTGAAATATGAAAAGGTTTCATGGAGTCTTTAAGGATCTATTTGTGGGCTAAATCATATGTGCATTGACAACAGAGTAAAATCTTCATGAGAGAGAGAGAGAGAGAGAGAGAGAGAGAGAGAGAGAGAGAGAGAGAGAGAGAGAGAGATGCCAGATTTAGTTTGTAAGACCTTTCATATCTCAGCCGTTAATCAATCCTTAACCTGTACTGGACTGCCATTGCCATATATCTATGGTTTCATTAAACCTCACAATCAAAGAAATCAAGTATATGTATATATATATATATATATATATATATATATATATATATATATATATATATATATATATATATATATATATATATATATATATATATATATATATATATATATATATATATATATATATATATATATACATATATATATATATATATATATAATATATATATATTATATATATATATATATATATATATATATATATATATGTGTGTGTGTGTGTGTGTGTGTGTGTGTGGGTGTGTGTGTGTGTGTGCGTGTGTGTACCCGCTTTACCCTTTAAATTACTAGAACGTATTCCCACTGAATGTTCGCACAATCATTGTCTCCTTAATTAATCCATTTATATCTCTATTCCATCCATCCATCCACTTAATCTTCACAACCTATCGGGAAGTAATATTCCTTCCCAGATGTGAATTTCAACTCACCTATTGGACAATTTCCTCCTTCGATTGGCTGTGTTATCTTTAACCGAGTTCTGTGATAAGTCGGTCATAAGTTTCGTTGAAGATGAGCTTCATTTCTTTGGATGTCTCTAGCCAGTTAGATTTCGTTGTTGATTATTGTGATGGGATTTCATTTTAAAGTAGGGTTTTTTTTTTTTTTCGGGGGGGGGGGTTTAATAAAGCTTTATTTTCTATTTTCTTTTTTTTCATCTTTTTGCTTTGGAATATATTTAAAGGAGAACTGTTGTCATGAGCAACTTTATACTATATTTAACAGGCCTTCTTTTGCATATCATATTCTTTGCCTCGTCTACTTCACGTGTAGTTGTGATGTACGAGGAAAACATTCACTATCCAAACAACAAAATCTCCTGAATCAGAAGATCAACTTTCCCAAAGGGAAGTCTTGTGATGACTGAAATTATTCATTTCAAGTCTGGTTAGTTTCTTATGAATAATCTAATGCTGCATAATGCAAGATCCTGCCCAAGGCAATACACAGTGGATTTATGTACCCTCAGAAATGAGGTTCCTTTTTCTTTTTCTTCTGCTTCTTCTTCTTCTTCTTCTTCCTCTTCTTCAGATGTTTATCTGAGGATATTAAAAAGCATCTGTAGCCTCATAAAATGTTTGTTTTCGTGTTTATCATTTTCCAAGTTGTAAATAATTTCATTCATTATTTATACAGTTTCGAATAATTTACTTTAATATTTAAATATGGTAACATACGATGTTTTACCTTGATGAGATAGAAAATAAAAATGAGAGAGAGAGAGAGAGAGAGAGAGAGAGAGAGAGAGAGAGAGAGAGAGAGAGAGAGAGAGAGAGAGAGAGGGTGTTTGTCATTAAGATGAGAAGAAATAAAATTACTAACTATAGCTTTCTGTTTCAAGAGGCGAGGAGCATACATATAAAGCCTAATACTATTGGGCTTTGGATGATAAACACAAAGTTCAGTTTCCCCGTCGTCCAGCCCGGGCTCATTAAGGGTGCCTCTGTCCGAGCATCGGACCAATGTGGTCCTCACAGTCTCTACCGTCCCCCTATCTTTTATTTTTCTTTAATTATGACTTTGATACAAAAACAACAACAACCAAAAAAGCATCAATTGCAAGAATAAACTGCAATGCAAAAACAGATACAAATTCTCTATCTATATTGTTTCTTTTCTTTCTGCAAATAGAAGTATCAAATTAAGTGTATACGAAATAATCTCACTCTAAACTCTAAAGCAGCAACCCACTCTCTCTCTCTCTCTCTCTCTCTCTCTCTCTCTCTCTCTCTCTCTCTCTCTCTCTCTCTCTCTCTCTCTCTCTCTCTCTCTCTCCTCTTCGAGATGTCAGAGTTCGTTACAAGTCAGCAGAAGAAAACTTTCTAAACAGCTTTTCAAGTATAAAGGATTGCAAGCAGTTGATTTCAATTGATGCATCCACGTTTACATTCCCTTGGGAGGTTATGGATGTACATGTTTACACGTATACATTCATATGTGTTTGAACGGGTAAATTGAATATTTGTTTTATAATGCATATATAAAACAGAGAGCTATGGACATTATTTTATAACGGTCGTTTCTTTCATTTGCTCTTAGAATTTACGCTTCACTTCCAAGAGAGAGAGAGAGAGATTTTTTTTGTTTTTATCAATTTATTGCGCCTATTGGCGTCAGACATTTGAGTATATGGTAATACAGCAATATTGTTTTCATCTGCATTGTAATTAAGTTATGCCAAAAAATTAGAAATAATAAAGTATATACAGACATTTAAGTTCATATCAAAACAATATTGTTTACATCTACAGCACATAATGAAGGTTATACAAAGGAATACAAAATAAAGTATAGACACATTTTGTACATTTTAAAAATATTGTTGTTCATTTTTATGTCAAAGGTTATACAAATGAATTCATATGGAATACAAATTAAATTTAGTTTGATTTCGTAGGCAAGTTGTACCTATCTTTAGTTAGTATTACAAAACAGTTGATATTCAGTATCCACCAAAGTGAGGATGGCGCAGGAGGATCCCATCGAGCAAATAATTTTTTACATGTATCAACTACTGTGAGTCTTTGGGGTAATGTCACTAACAAGTGGACATTCCAGGCAATAGTGTTCCAGGGTGTTGGCATTGGGTGCATCACATAGCCTACAGGAGGAGAAGTGAGGAACTCCATCTTGCTCAGTCACCTACCAAACTGGTTGCCAACCGAGCCGAAGACGCGCACAAACCCCGTTATTTTGCGGCGGGTACTTGTGTTGGTGAGGAAAGAAGTGATCATAATGCTGTATTGATACACTGGTGGCTCTCTCTGCATTACTACGATGATGGGTAGGTGAGCGAGCAGCTTGGCGCACCATTTTTCTGCAGCACAGGAGAGATGGAGTGGGAGCATCAGCATCGGGAGGATCCAGTTGACAGGCAGCCTTTGAAAGATGGTCAACAGTGTTGTTAGCCAGAAGACCCACGTGAGAGGGAATCCATAGGAAGTGCACTACCAGTGAGTTCATGTTGGCCATGTCTAGTTACCTATGTATTTTTGTAACCAGGGGCTGGTATGCTGGCTTATGTGATGAAAGGGCTTAGAGTGCTGGTTGCGAGTCGCAGATGATCAAGCCGTTGTTTCTGGTCCGTGTGATTAAAATAACTGCATCTAGAAGTCCATGTAGTTCACAATACATGGAGCTTGATGACTTTGGGAGGTGACGGCCTGTCCAGCCCTCTGGTGGGGGTTCCAAAGTGGGGGAGAAAACAGCACATCCAGCACTGCCATCCTGCTATAGGGAGCCGTCTGTGTAGAGGTGATGGGCTACATTGAGGGACGAGGATAGTCTGTCAATGGTCTCCAATGCACGATGTTGTTGAAGTTGAGGCAAGTCAGTCTTAGAGACTGGAGTGTAAGAGATTGCCAGCACAGGAGTCTGCCAGGGTGCAAGGCCATGATCCACGTTCTCTGCCACGATGTTGATGTCAAGCCTCCGAATGCTTGAAGAGACAGCACAAACTGGCGTAGTTGTGGACGAGGTGCATCTAGATCAAGAGAAGTTCTGATGATGTTTGAATAGTGAGGAGACAGATGAGGATAATACATGCATTTGATACTGAAGTAGGTGACGTTGGAGTATATTCTCTCAACGAGTGGAGGGAGACGGAGTTCGTGTTTCATGTTTACAATTCTAGTTGATGCTGGACAACCAAGCCACTTGAGAGGAGTCAGGCGTCGCTGTAACCGGACCAGCAGATCTTGAACAATGGGATGTACTCTCTGTCTTGCTGGAATGGATGGTGTAATTCGCACTGGCGCTCCAGAATAGATATATTGTGTGCATAAAGGTACAACATTGTTCCCCACTGTAAATTCTGGTAGATTCCTTGCTGGCCTTGGGGAGAAGATTCTACTTTTTCCAGGGGAGATGATAAGGCCACAGGAGGATGCTGATTCATAGAAGGAAGAAAGGAAGCATTGCAAGTGATCCGGAGATGTTAAGTGAATGCAAATATTGTCCGCGTAGCAAGTGATGGTTGTGTTATCAGTATTAGGAAGCAATGAGAGAAGGCGATGAAGGAGAATGTTAAATAAAAATAGACTAAGTACTCCCCCTTGTGGAGTACCAAGTTCAAGTTCCTTTACAGTGCTCAATGCTCCCTTAAACAGCACACGAGAGACTCTATTTCGAAGATATCCACGTATCCACCTCAAAAGGTTTCCCTTGATTCCATAATCAATAAGCTGGTCTAAAATAATGTCTCTATTTGCAATGTCAAATGCACTTTTCAAATCAGTGAAGGCTACAACACTAGTTGGGGAGAGACGAGTGTAGAGCTCCATGAGACAATGATGTGTTTCTCGTTGGGGTAGGAAGCCGTATATTCTAGATAAAAGCTTATCTTGCAGCCGGAACATAAGGCGTGACAGGAGAATACGTTCAAATACTTTGCAGAAACAGGAGGTGAGGGCGATAGGACGAAATTTGTCAGTGCCGGGTTTGGGAACGGGTACAATTGTACTATGAGTCCAAACTAGGGGTACATATCCCAGGCACAGGCAGAGGTTATAAAGCCGGAGGAGAGGATTACCAGGTACTTTTATCAGTGTGCAAAGGACTGCATAGATGATGCCATCATCACCGGGAGCTAACTTCTTAGTTCTTGCTAAGGCTCGTCGTAGCTCTTCCTTAGTTATGGGTACATCGTCCTCTTCATCACTGCTCAGTAAGGCGGAACTGAGACGTAAGGCACGATGGTTTTCTTGTGAGGAGAGAGAGAGTCTTGTATATGAACTGGAGGGTTGATGATTCGTGACCGTGCTGACCACTCATTAATAAGCTCCTGTGCATACTGAGCAGGACTGTGGTGGAGGACACCTAGGGGTTTCTTCTTCACAATCCTGTTGATGAGGTGCCACATGGAACCAATGCTTGTTTGATGGTTGATGCTGTCTGTTAATTTGTGCCAGGAATATGTTGGCACACATTGTTGTAGAGCAACTAGATCATCTCTTGATAGTTGATACTGGTGCAGAGTCTCAGGACTTGGTTGTCTCATAAAGGCAAGGCCATTATCCATTGCCTTCTTTTCTGCTTGAGAAATTCAATTATCCAGTGTCATGGCACCAACACGATGTCTGATATGTGGCTTTCTGATGTATCGTGTGTGGAAAGCATGTGTGGTACTAACAAGTAACGAGTAAAGTTTCTCAGGACAGTGGAGGTCAAATGTAGGGAGAAGGTTAGTCATGTATGAAATGTACGTAGGCTGGTACTTAGGCGGAATTGTGATGCAAGTACAATTGTGCATTGGAGTAGGTGTAGCGGGAAAGGAATAATGGATCCTGAGACCAATGTGATCAGAGAAGAGCGTAGGAACCATTACACACTTGACTCGGGAAGGTACGAGTCCACAGGTCAAGATGTGATCCAAAGTATACCACCTCGTGCATGCGTAGATCCACCCGTGTCCCAGCGAGTCAGTTAATTTCGACGAATGTATCCTAGAAGTAGGTTACCGTTGCGGTTCATAGTGCCAGCAAGATCTCCCAAATCTGGATGACAGGCATTAAAATCTCCCATGTAAACCATACCACGGAGGGTTGGGGCTGGAAGCTTGGCTGTATTTATCCTACCTGGTGCTGCATATACATTGCACAGTCGTATGGTGCCTCCGCCAACAGTAATCTCCAATAATTGAAATGTTGTATCTCCATCCTCAGCGTTTGGGAGAAGTCTATGCTGGATTGAAGTACGTATATAGGTGATGAGGCCATGTCTTACTATATGGACGTAGGACACATATCCAGTGAGCGAGGGAGCTTCTTCCCTTGGCTGAGCATTACTAACAAAAGCTTCCTGAATTAGAATAACGTCTGGGTGGTGACTATGTACAATTCCTTTAAGTGCAGAAAGTTTTGCCCAGTTTGTAATACCACAAGCATTCCACAAAATAATATTAAGCTTCACTTGGTTATCGAACATGTCCCTTGGAAGAACAGCGACTAGATGAAGAGGCAGTGGTGACACGGGTATGCATTGGTGGTGTATCACGTGGCAAAGGTCCTGTATGGGGATTAGTAACACTCTCAAGACGTGTAGCAAGTGAGTCAAGTTTCTCAATGAGTGTAGTAACAGATGTGATAACCTGCTGAGCTTCAACGAGAGATTGTAGTGTGGTATCATTAGTAACAAATTTAGAAGTTAGATGGTCAAAGGAGGCTACGAGACTGTCCATGCGAGTGTGCATGCTCTCTAAACAAGATTCAATGGCTTCAAAACGTGATATAAGGGAGTCACACCGAGACTTGAGGACATCTACAGCATTACGAAGTGTAGACACTTGTGAGGAGGCAGCAACGGTGGGTTTGATTGATGGCATTGGAAGCTGTTGTGCAATATGCTGGTTTGATGGAGTGTGTGATCGTCTGGTACAGCCATGCCACACATTGACTTCGGGCTCATTACATCTCGGGCATTTCCAATGCGAGGTGTCTGGTGTAGGTAGAGGTAATGAGCGTGATATTGATGACGAGGCAGTGTCAACCACTGTGGGTGGTACAGGGGGCGATGAGGGCAGGTCCGACTATCATGCTCAGCAGCACAAAATACACACTTTTCAGGGGCAGTACAGTATCGTGAGATGTGACCGATACCCCAGCATTTGAAGCACCACGGCTTTTCATCTGGCATTCTGCGTAGTTCACATGACGGTAAACAAGGGAGGAAAGAGAAGTTAACAAAAGGCGGTGGTGGATCTGGGTGGCTCCAAGTAATAACAATACGATTGATGCACTTCCCATCCTGTAGGAAACGACGTACAGTGTGTACTCCCGTCAGTTCCTTAGCTAATGAAGGGTCTCATCCACAGGATATCGAGTGATGAGATATGTAGGGAACTTACGGGGTCTGTCTACAGCATCCTGAACATCTAACATAAGTGAAAGAATCTCACGACCCTTGACCCTATTTATGATATGCAGGCGATGCCTCGAAATGTATACAAATCGAGAAGTGACCGCAGATATTTTCACTTCAGTCAATTCCCAATCGAGGCTGAACTTCTTGGTAACCTCCGATAGCCAGCGAAGCTTCACATTAACCCCAGGATTCTTTCTAAATAGGAGCTTTATGTATTCAGCACGTGGAGCAAAGGCAGGTAGAACAGTTTTTGTAGACAAGGTAGGTATACTCTGAATAGCAGGTCGAGGCAGGGAACTATTTAGAATTTCATTTTGAGAGGAAGAAGCATCCCACTTTGTAGTTTTAGCAGTAGGGGATGTTGGCTCATTACTGCTATCTGAATCATGCTCCATACATCGTTTGTTGGAGGTAGGGGTATGGTCCATACGACTAGGAGCTGCACCAGCAGGGATCAACTTATGAGATTTAGTAGAGAAAAGTCGTGGCCAATGTTCCTGTGTAAGCAAATGCTCTTCAACATTATCATCACTTAGAGCAAGGTCCTCCTCAACATCAGCGAGAGTACCAGGTCCCGAGAATTCCATAGTCATTATCTATTGGTGTTTTAACAATGCCTGTATCTGATTTCGTTTCTCTGGTAAAGTGACGTTGCCATGACGGGGATAACCACGTCACACACACTGCACTGCGCATGCGCGGTTTAGGAAAAACTTGAACGTAGTGGTGTGGCCGAGTGAACGAGATTTTCAATCCTAAATAAAGTCTAAGTTCAAAAACTCGTGAAACACACTAATGTCACAACACTGATCAGTAAGCACTACCACAGCTTTCAGTCAATTCTAGGTGATGTAGATCTTCGTATCTCCTAAATAATCGAGAAAGTTTTCAGAGCACAAAAATGCACTTGTTGACAGACAAAGTACAAGATGGCGCTCCAGTGAGAGAGAGAGAGAGAGAGAGAGAGAGAGAGAGAGAGAGAGAGAGAGAGAGGGGGGGGGTTTGCTTTAGAGTGGAATTATTTCGTATAAGTTTAATCTGATACTTCGTGTGTGTTGGTGGTCGGAAGGGAGGGAGTTATTATCAACCTGTCTTCTGCGTGCAGTTCTCCACGTAGACACGACTCTAAGGGATATAGCAATAAATGAACTGTAACGTGTTTACAAGTTTAACATAAATTTTCTAAGAGATTCTTATTGATGAAGAAAATAAACAAAAACAACTGAAGATGACTAAATCCTTTTCATTTTGGGAAAGTGGCAAAGAAGGTATGTTGGTGAGGGCTGCAACCTCATCCTTTGTGCAGATAAAACACATTCATTTTCTGAAGCCTCTCTTTATTTCTAAAGCAAAAGGAAAGTTACTGAAGCAGATAAAAACATTCTAATGAACTAAAAAAGGATAATAAATCAATACATATAAAACGACTCAGAATAATAATATAAAAAGCAAGATATGGTTGTTTGTTCTAGTACAATTCCTCGAATTTACAAAGTGCTACTCACTGTATGCTTTTTGATTTCTTTGATATGATATGTAGGGAATATCAATCAAACCTTGACACCAACAGTCATTTATGGTAGGCTATTCCTTCATTGGTCATGAAGGAATCACTGAAGAGAGACGTCTCTCAGTCACAAACTATAATATCCTGCGATCCTTCCAGCACTCAGGGGAGGAATAATAAGGAGATAACATAATTCATTTTGTATATAATATGCTTGTATCTTCGCTCTTCCCTCGCACTAAAAAGAACCAGAATAAAAATGTCTGTGTTTCTCCTATGTAACATTGTCATTTTCTCGAACATGTAATTTTCTGTTGCCTTGAGGTTTTGTATATGAAGGAGAGTGTTCTATAATAAATTAACTCAGTTGCTTTCACACTGCCTTTGAGTTCACAACCTTCTCTCGGCCCGTCACACAGGGACGTTTTCAATAGATCACCATGACCCTAACGAGAGAATAACATCTCTGGTACTGTGGGGTGTTAAAACCACCAAATTTATATGATTTTACGTTTGTTTGAATAGAAAAATCCGCAAATCACAGAAGAATTGAGCAATTGAAGATAATGGAACATAAAAAACTACAATAATCATAAAAAGGGTGAAACAATGAAAGATAAACTCTATTAAAGAAATGAAAGTATAAACAACAATCAACACAACATTCCTGAACACCTACAGTATAACTATTAGCAACAGCTGGAAATATAAACATTCAATATCAACACTGTTTTTAAAGATAACAAAAGTAAAATTTATGTGATTAAAACATAGAAATTTTATCTTTATGTTAAAAGGAATAAAGAAATTAGCACAGCAGAAGTCAACCACATAAAGGTATTTGGTCAGATATTTTATTTGATACAAATAGAACAGAAATATAGACTGGATTTTTGTGAATTGTTGGAAGGTCTATCCAGTTGGGGAGGAGAAATTCAATTGTAAACCTCTTTGCCAAGAAGAATTTCACAGTAGACACAAATAGACTTCTATTTAGGACTTAGCTTCAAATAAATTATGTTGTTGGTACTGGTTCTCATTTTAAAAAGAGAGATATAGCAATAATAACGAGACAATTTCGTTGCCAAAAAGTTACTATTCCATAAGCTATGGATATTAACTTGGAAAGGAGGGTACCATATGTGTGTGCGTATGTATAGGTTTTAGAGAGAGAGAGAGAGAGAGAGAGAGAGAGAGAGAGAGAGAGAGAGAGAGAGAAAAAACAGATAACTTGCAAATAAATAAAAATGGTCGTTGGAATGTTGGTTTCTTCTGAACACGTACATGATAAACATCCCAAGAGAGAGAGAGAGAGAGAGAGAGAGAGAGAGAGAACTCGGGGATCATAATTACTATGTATTATGTGGTGCTTGATTACCGATTGTCTTTTTCCATTACTTCGTTGAGGGGATGGGGTTGCGAGGCTCATACTCATGACTGTAAGAAGGATTTGGATATTTTGTATAAGAGGCTTCCTGGGCGTTAATCAAAGGTGACCTCACATCAAGGCAACAATGAAAGTTTATTATAAAATAGATTAAAAGTCAAAGAAAATGTATTTAACAAATGCTCCAATATAAATCCGAATTAGTCCTACTTTTTTCACATTCATACAATTTGTTTTATCCCATCTAAATATATAGACATTTTGTTCTCTTATTTCCCATGATTTAATAAATGAGTGAGAAGATTTTCTATAATTTTAAGCAATAAAATCCTATTGTGGAAGACTGACTACAGAGTATTTCTCCAAGGTTCTTTCCTAATTAGTATCCTGCATAGGAGTATATTATCAGGAAAGATCAGACAATAGATGAAATAAATATCCGGGATTAAATTTCTGAAAAATTACAAAACATAAAAGAATTCTATTCTCTTACTCCAAATGGAGACACTGGGTACCCTCCATATAATTGATAACCGGAAAGAAAGAAATTAGTTATTTGACATCATCACTATGAGTAGTTTCACTTCAAAACAGTTATCCACAAATAAAGATAGGGAATGTTACATGATTCCACTTTCCGTTAGTCTATGGAAAACTTCCATACATACTACACAACTATTTGGCCTCAGAGGTAAAGTATGGGATCCATAAAGGCTTATTCAGACTCTGATGACAGTTGTGCTATTGGAAACGTCTCTGCCTAGCGATCTGCTGGACTGGGATTTGAGACCTGCTTAAACTCGGTAGTTTCTTGTATTGTCTGCAAAATCACCATCATTGTGAGCTAAGGATGGGCTGTTTGGGGGGAGCCTATAGGTCTACCTGTTGAGTCATCAGTAGCCATTGCCTGGACCTCCCTGACCCTAGCTTGAACAGAAAGGGTCTTAATTTGGGTGCTAATCATATGTATATAAGGTCATTCTCCAGGGCATTGTTCTACTCGCTAGGGCATTGTCACTGTTCCTTGTCTTTGCCATTCATGAGCGGCCTTTAAACATTTAAGAGAGGATATGTATGTTTTCCCTCTCGCTATAAACCTTCACGAGAGATAATTATGTCTTTTCCTTCGAGTATCAACTACATATCTTGATTAATGTGTCATTAAATCTTCTGTCTTCGAATGATGGAGAGGAAATAACCAACGGTGTCAAATGAGCATCCTTCCTTGTGATAACGAGAATCCCATTACAATTATTGTAGTAAAATTAAAGGTTTCTTTTGATTCAATCTATCCTTTTCCTTCTTAGGCTTTATCAACCGAATTATTCTTCCTGTTATGTAACTCAGGACAATAAATTCCTGTTCAAATTGTATTACACACAAACTTTCTCCTTTCTGTGTCTCCGTCTGTTCATTAAAACTTGAAGTGGAATGGAAGGGAGAGGAGAACTCAGAGTTGATTGAGTGGAGACACACTCATTCGTCAGACTGTTGGTAATTGTCTCGTCTCTGCATAAGGAGAATTCCATTTCAACAAAGCTTTAGAAAACAGAAACATAGAGATACAAAGACAGACAGACAGACAGACAGACACGCACTCGCACACAAATACACATATGCAACAACAACAATATCTCAGTGGCGTCCAAGAATCGAAGACAGAATTTCTGTCAGATTATTACTATGCCTGATACTATTAGAAATATAGATCCTGACAGGCGAACGACCCCTTTATTGGGGAGATAGCGGTAAAAAATGAGTTATATATATATATATATATATATATATATATATATATATATATATATATATATATATATATGTTATTACTTGCCAAGCTATAAGCATTGTTGGAAAAGCAGGGTACAATAAGCCCAGGGGCCCCAACAGGGAAAATAGAGGAAAATAATCCAGTGAGGAAAGGTAACAAGGAAAAACAATATATATATATATATATATATATATATATATATGTATATATATATATATATATATATATATATATATATATATATATATATATAGATTATTCTTCCTGATTTCCTATCCGCACTGGACTATTTTCCCTGTTGGGGCCCCTGAGCTTATAGCACCATGCTTTTCAAACTAGAGTTGTAGCTTAGCAAGTAATAAGATATATATATATATATATATATATATATATATATATATATATATATATATATATATATATATATATATATATTATTCTTCCTGATTTCCTTTCCTCACTGGACTATTTTCCCTGATGGGGCCCCTGAGCTTATAGCACCATGCTTTTCCAACTAGGGTAGTAGCTTAGCAAGTAATAAGATATATATATATATATATATATATATATATATATATATATATATATATATATATATATATATATATATATATATATATATATATATATATATATAAGGAAAGGAAACCAGGAAGAATAATATATATATATATATATATATATATATATATATATATATATATATATATATATATATATATATATATATATATATATGTATATATGTGTGTGTTTGTGTGTCTGTGTGTGTTTGTGTATAGCCTATATGTATATATCCTCATCATCACCTCCCCATGCAGCTATTGACGCAAAGGGCCTCAGTTAGATTTCCCCAGTCGTCTCCTACTTCACGCTTCATGGTCTTCAGCTATGTAGGTTTGGGTCTTCCAACTCTTCTAGTGCCTTGTGGAGCCCAGTTGAAAGTCTGGTGAACTAATCTCTCTTGAGGAGTGCGAAGAGCATGCCCAAACCATCTCTATCTACCCCTCATCAAGATCTTATCCATATATGGCACTCGGGTAATCTCTCTTATAATTTTATTTCTAATCATGTCCTGCCATTTGATTCCCAATATCCTTCTGAGGCTTTGTTCTCAAATTTACTAAATTTATTGGAATTTGTTTCATTGCCATACCATGACTCATGTCCATATAGTAACATCGATCTCACTAAACTGGTATATAGTCTGATTTTTACATGTTACTTTAGGGCGATTTCATTTCCAAATTTTACTTAACATAGCCATTGTCTGATTTGGTTTATCAATCTTTCACTAAACTTTAATTCTAAAGATGCACTATTGGACATATATATATATATATATATATATATATATATATATATATATATATATATATATATATATATATATATATATATATATATATATATATATATATATATATATATATATATATAGGCTATATATATATATATATATATATATATATATATATATATATATATATATATATATATATATATATATATATATATATATATATATATATATATATATATATATATACATATATATATATATATATATATATATATATATATATATATATATATATATATATATATATATATATATATATATATATATATATAATGCAGCTGTTTCTACTCCACTGCTGATCAAAGGCCTCGGACACGCCCTTATTCATGTCTGGGTTGTGGACAGTTTTCATCACCACGCTAGCCAACTGCGGATTGGTGATGGCAGGAGAATTTCGTCTGATAGCTCACAGGAAGCCAACCTAGTATTGGTGACCCAGACAAATGAAAAGTGAAGTTTTTATTTTATTTTTTGTCAGATTTCGATCTAAAAACCTACAGTACGAAACAAGATATTTAAATTTTTATCATTCATAAAACATCAAGAGGAAAATTGCAGAAAAAATCAATTAGATAAAATTATAGATGATTGATTTTATTCAAATGTAAAAAGAGAAATTGTAAAGGTGTTTTCATTCATTAATCAAATGAAAGATTAATATTCTTCTGTTTCATATTTCACTAGACAAGTTTTTAAATATACCTTCAAAATTCAATTCGTTCACAAGTGATTAGAGAAATCACAGATATCTGTACATATTTTCTATAATAATTCATATTTTTTCCGGTTAGCATTGACTAAAATTTATTTTATATAACAAAATTTTAAAGTTCAAATGATACTTGTGTGTTAGGTGATCATTCTAGCAAATTACTCTATTGAAATACGTTTATTTTCTTTATAATTTATCAGTATATTGATATATTAAGCCTTTATCATACAATTATAATGTATAAAGTAGCTATTTGATACAATAGTATATATAAAACATATTTCACATTGTGGTGAAGACTGCTAGGAAAAATTTGCATCTTATTTTGGGGTAAATTAGATGGTTCTTACATTCAGAGATTACGCAAGGTAGTGAGCTGCATTGGGAGAACATACTTTAGAATTATAATATATTTAACATCTCCGTCGATTTACACATTGCACGAGATATTGAGCAATCACGTTTAGGATTTCTGTTTTGTCAACCCTTCAGTCCGAAGGGTATTCAATAATATTAACCTGACAGTTGCTCTGGAAATATCTGGCTACTGTTAACCTCCACCCCAACCAACTTGATCAACCTCTTTTTAAAATTCTGATTTCTTTTTCTATAACTATTTATGTGAATTTTTACTGAATCTTCCACATGATATAAGGATTTTTCTTTAAAGTTGACAACAATAATCATGAACACAAAAAAAATTCCTAAAACGTTAAATAGACCAAAATATTCAAGAACACATCATCATGAAGATAAAATATCTTTCCATCTGATGCAAACTCATCAGGAACTTGCGTAATATTAAACGTTCACTGATATTGGAGGAAGCCTTTCCTGTTCCATCGGTATTTAATAAGCATAGAAACTGAATGATACAATACAAGCGTGAAAACTTTATTTTCGTTGACTATAATGAAGATTAATTTATGCAATTTTATATAGATTTTACAGAAAATGGATCTCGCAACACAGTTTTCTTTTGTTTCTGTCTTGGATTTCGAGGGGGACTAAATGAAATTAATTCTACATCATCCCTTTATCTAAGTTTATATGATAATAAATGTTGCACTTTTAATCCTTCTTATTCTATAATGACCTTTGATCTATTTCTAATTGTTTCAGGTGAAACAAGAAGATCTGCTCTTCTATTCTGTTGTAAGTTTCCATAAAAAAAAATTACATTTACGAAAGCTATCTCACAATTTTAATATTGGATTTAGAGGAAGAAAGAAAAGATAGAAATTTGTGAAAAACTATTGTTATTATAGATTATTTTCTTCCTCATTTACAGTGGCAATTCCGTTAGATTGAGAGAGAGAGAGAGAGAGAGAGAGAGAGAGAGAGAGAGAGAGAGAGAGAGAGAGAGAGAGAGAGCAAATGGTTCTGTTCGCTATTTTTGTTTTATCCGTGTGTTCTGAATGATGCTTATATAAGTACCAACAGTATTCTTGTAGCTCCAGTTAAAATCAAATCCAAAGGATATCCTATGGACTGGCATGAAAAATTAAATACATACAAAAGAATTAAGTGGCATTCATTGGTTGTTAAAGTCAACAATTCTAGGTAATCACACCTATAAATAGGAACAGACATGTTAGTAATTACAAGCTAGAATTAATGAGGTAAGTAAATTAACGAGTTACTTTAAACACAAATCAGTCAGTTTAAACATCCAATGTTGCATAATCGTTTGGAACAGAAAGCAATACAGCAACTCCTTTTACTAATCATTGGTATTTAGCATAGCTAAAACGCACATACCAGAGCTCACGAACACCTTAAGGGTAGAACTTTCTGGCAAATAATGCTTGGTTATAGATTTGCCTTTGTTCGTTAAAGGATGCCACAAATATTACGCCCTAATTCATCTCTTTGTCTATCAAATTAGTGACTTAATCATTCTCCAAAATGGCCAGTGTGCGAGTTTTATGGACGACATGACCAAATGCTCAGTATTAACCTCTGCTTCCCTATACAAAACACAAAGGGTATCCTTATCATTTCTGTTTGTATAATTTTCTTCTAATTCTCGCAATTTAACCTTGTTTTCATAAATAGTACTCTTGCATTAGTGTCAAGTTCACCTATGCAGTCTCTTCTGCCAATACTATTCACAAACCTCAGTTTGGTCATATCTGCTTTTCTTGCTTTTATTTTTCTTTCAATTTCATTTGCCACTTTACTTCTGGTTTCTTTTTAAATTTCTTGTTTATTTATACTCTCTTACTTCTTCAATTTTAATATAATATTCATTGCATATTTCTTTAATACTTTTTCTCCAACATTCCCCATATGGTTCTCTTATTTGATCTTCCACTACTTTCTTAACTAGCCATTTGTCATCTGATATTATAAAATAACATCACATTTTTCATACTGTATTCTATTTTCAACTGGCCGTATTTCTATTTCTGCTATTAGCCCCCAGTATGGTGTAGTAGAAACCTGTTTAAACATTCCTTTCATAATTTTGTACTGTTTACTCTCTAGTTCTTTCATTTATTTTTCTTTTATTACACCCCATGTCTAAATATTTGCAAACATTGTAGGTCCTACTACTGTCTTATAGATCTTTATTCTCACATAACAATGCCAAATCTCCTACTCTGTTACTGTCTCCATACTTCCTAACTTCCTGTACCATGTAGCCTATTCTATTATTGCTTCCCTTTTACTTATGATGAGACTTTGGTTTCATTTATCCTAGAACCACTCTCCTGATTATTTATTTTCCTTAACTGTTTCTAACCATCGGAGTTTTTTAAAACCTCGTCCTTTGAGTTCCATGGTTGATTTGTTGTCGGTGGAAATTGGGAGAAACAAAAATCCATGAAAGGACTCATTCATATTGTATACATGCAAAACAATACATCTCTCTGAAGTGCAAAGAATGTACAGATATAATTGTGTACGTTTGGTGGTACATATCTTTTTGAGCTTAATTCTAAAAACTTTTTGTTGTCTTAGGGAGAGGAAGAATGAGTCGACAAACTGAAGAGAAATGAGTTGAGAGAAAACTTAATCAGCATTTTGCTTCATCGCAACGATGTTGTCAACATATTTTATATCGTCTGGTCTTTGAGAAATGATAACAAGTGAAGTAGATGTATGCATTAACATTAACAATGCCATGCTGTTATGAAACCCAAGAGACGATATACCATGTCCCATATTCGTTGTTAAAGTTTCCTTAACAACTAAGTAACGAAGCCAGATTTGGTTTACAGTGAATGCTGTTATGTATTATTGTAATAATGTACTGTATTACCTCAAATGTTACGTGTATTCAGCGCAACATTGCATCATATTGCATTGATAAAACATGTTTAAGATTGTACATAACTGAAATAATGTATTTTGATATTAGGGTTCAAGCATTTATTGATTACCTCAAATATAGGATGTGATTCTTTCTACTTCTGTACTGCAGTAGGATTTAAGTCACTTGAGAGCGATGCTCTTATGTTTGTTATGAGGTTTTAGTTTTTAAGATTGTTTACGAGATGCTTGACGCTCAATTTAGAGTTGGTTGTTGGAAGCCCAGAGCCAAGAGCAATGTAGCCTCTTATCATACATTAAAGGGTTATGTATACACCTGCGTTTGATTGAAAATATCAACAAAAAGAAATTGGCAATGCAGATGCAATACCCATGGATAATTACAAATAATTATTCACCTATTTACAGGTGAGTGATATGCTGAAATCAACAGACAATCAACCAACATTAAATATAAAATTGGCGATGACCCAATGACGAATACTCACAGAGAACAGAGAGCAGCAGAAGAAAAATTTATTGGACGAGAGCAGAAGAAAAAGGCCAATGAGGATTTCCTATGCAACCAACCTGAAGAATTTCATCAAACACTAGCAAACAAAACAAGGAAACAAAGTAAATTTTAAAGTTGGGTACAATACAAAAACGGTAGGAAGTTACATGGTGACTTTAGAACAGTAGCCTGACCTATTCAAGGTATCAAGGTAAGCAGTCATAATGCCTCTTGACATTGAACATTCTGAACGATTTAGTATCACAGCTGAACCCAATTATATTGCAACACGATGGCAACAGTGGTGTAAGGAATTTAAGATTTATTTAGAAGCATTTGGGAATATGATGGATGCCCAAAATAAGGCAGTATTACTTCATACAGGAAGTAGAGAAGTTCAGGAAGTGTTTAAGACATTGCAGCCTAGAGATGACACAAGTGAAGCTGCAATTAAGGCTCTTACCACATATTTTCTCCTCAGGTCAATAATTTTTTTGAAAGGTATCAATCTACAGCACAGGCATATCAGAAAGAAAATGAAAGTTTAGATGCATTTATGACGAGACTAAAGAATTTAGCTGTTTCACATGAATTTCTAGAATTAGGAAATGTTATCATAGATTAAGTTATTGCACATTGCACATCACAAGAGCTGATAAATAAATTATTGCAAGACAAAGTCATTGATAATAGGCAGAGCTTTATAAACCTCAAATAGGCAAAGTAACATAATAGGTAGTTCTACAATTAATAGAATGGAATATTCTAAAATTAGTAAAATAGGTTCCAAATGGAAAAACAATGAGAATCAGAGAAGGAATATATCAAAGCCTAATCATAGAAAAGTGCCTAACACTATTATTCATAAATATCAGAATCAGGTCTATACACAGAAACAACAGGAAAAACCAGGGTGTTATAGGTGTGGTAAAACTGATCATCTTGCATATGAAGCAAAGAAATACCCAGCTACTGGACAAACATGCCAAAATTTTAGAAAGATGGGTCGTTTTGCAACTGCTTGTAGATTCCCTAAACAGTATGTAAAGAAAATAAATGCTACAGTTGATACTATTGGTCAAGAAAATAATGCGGAAAATGTTCATGATAATCAGGATAAGTCAGAAAATTACTTTGCGTTTCGCATAAATTCTGTCGATAAAAATACAAAGAAACTTATCATGGTAGAAGTAATCATAAATGGTAAACCAATTTGGATGCAAGTTGACACAGCAGCCGATGTATCAATTATGTCTGAGAAAACAGCTAAATGCATTCTTAATTTGTTATTAGAAGGTACCAATAGAGTTTTGAAAGGTTGTAATGGTTTTGATATTCAGGTAATAGGTGATTCGAACATATAAGTATAGTACAAAGAAGAGAAATTAGAGAGAATGCCATTAACAGTAGTAAAAGGTAAAGGACAAACTTTGCTAGGTTTGGATTGGCTACTTACTTACTTACTTACTTCCACTCCCAGGTAGGCTTTCAGCCTGTCAGTGAAATCAGATTTCTTTTCCACTCAATTCTGTTTTCAAAAATTCCATCTCTTCTCAGCTGTACAATTGTTGGCATGTTGTTCTTTGTCAGAATCTCTTCAATTCCATCCCTCCAGCGTTTACGTGGTCTACCTCTTGATTGGCTACTGTATTTGAATTTAGAAGGCCCTAGTATTTTGAAGGTTACAGGTAGACAAGATGAACACAAAAAGGAAATGTCTGTGGATAATATCATATCAGAGTTTCAAGACGTATTTGAAGAAAAGTAGGTACAGTAAAGAACGCAAAGGCTATTTTAGTTTTGAAACCTGACAGTGCTCCAAGATTTTGTGCTCCCAGAACAGTACCGTATGTATTGAAAAGTGCAGTTGAAACAGAAATCAGGAGATTAGAAAATGAAGGTTCATGGGAAAATGTTACATATTCAGATTGGACTACTCCATTAGTGCCTATTATGAAGGAAAATGGTCATGTTAGGTTATGTGGAGATTACAAAGTAACGTTAAATCCACAACTGCAAGTAGCTCAACATTACTTACCAAATCCGAAAGACATGTTTGCAACTATGTCAGGATGCAATGTTTTTTCTAAGTTAGATTTAAGACAAGCATTTCAACAGCTTCCAATGTATGAAAGTTCACAAGAATTATGTACAGTAAATACATCCTTAGGTTTGTTTAAGCCAAAGAGATTAGCTTAGGCAGTTGCAAGTACTCCAGCTATATAGCAACAAACTATGGGTAAGACTTTTTCAGGAATGCAAGGAGTATTCATTTTTATAGATGATATTTTAATTGCTGGTAAAGACACAAGAGAACAAAAAGAAAGATTGCGAACAGTTATGAAGAAATTGAAAGGACATATTAGAGTAAATAAGAGCAAGGGTATTTTAGAAGATGATTCAGTGGAATACATAGGTTTTGTAATTAATGGCAAGGGTATTCACTAAACTAAAGAGAAGATTAATGCTGTACAATCAACAAAAGTACCAGAAAATGTTAAGGAATTACAATCATTTTCAGGTTTAGTAACATTTTATGGGAATTTTATTCAGAATTTGTCTACAATTGCACATCCATTGTACAATTTTTTGAATAAGGGTGTAGAATGGAAGTGGACAAAATAGTGTCCGGAAACTTTTGAAAGAATCAAACATGAAATAACATCACCCACAATCCTAGTACGTTATCGAATTAATTTACCATTTAAATTAGTATGTGATCCATCAAACAGAGGTTTAAGTGCCGTATTATCTCATGTAATACCAGGTGGAACAGAAAAACCAATTACGTTCACTTCTAGAGTAGTGAACAAGGCAGAAAGGAATTACTCTCATATAGAAAAAGAAGGTTTAGCAGTTAAGAAATTTCATATGTATCTTTGTAGTAGGAAAAAGTTCCCACTTGTTACAGATCACAAACCTTTATTAGCAATATTGGGTCTAAAAGCAAGTTTACCTACGTTGGTAACTGCAAGACTACAACGTTAGAAAATTACGTTAGCCGCGTACCAATATGATATCGAATACCGTCCAACATCAAAGATGGGTAATGCAGATGCTTTATCCAGATCACCAGTAGACAAAGCTCCAGAAGAGTATGATGACAGCATTCTGTTAATTTCTGTATATGATGTACCCATTATAACAAAGGATGTAGCACACAGTACCGAGAGAGCTCCAGTTCTTAGTAAGGCTTTAGAGAGTTTAATGACAGGTAGGGACTTAACTGGAAAAGAGAAAATTGTAAACCCTATAAAGATATATGGTATGAACTGAGTGTATCAAAAGGAATAGTGATGAGAGGTTCAAGGGTAGCTATTCCTAATTTACTGAGGAATAAGGTTTTGTCTGAAATACATGCTGATCACCAAGGTATTGTAAGATGAAAGTAAATTGCAAGAACTTTTGTATGGTGGCCAGATGTAGATAAAGATGTGGAATCTTATATAAGGAATTGTATGAATTGTGTTATGCAACAGATTAATCCTCATTTTTCTAGAATGCACCCATGGGAGTTACCCAGGTATCAATTGCAAAGAGTGCATATAGATTTTGCAGGTCCTTTTTTAAATTATTTGTTCATGATAGTAGTAGATGCTTAAATTAAGTGATCAGAAGTCATTCGTATGAAAACAACAATGTCTTATGCCACAATAAAAGAGTTAATGCAATCTTTTTTACACATGGTATTCCAGAAGGAATTGTTACAGATAATGGTCCACAATTTACCTCACAAAAGTTTAAAGAATTTTGTAATGTCAATGGAATAAAACACATTTTCACCAACATATCATCCCTCTACCAATGGAAAGGCTGAAAGGTTTATTCAAACATTTAAACACAATATGAAGTATGGAAGAACAAATTCAGGTAACATATTTTTACATGTATCAAAGTTTTTATTGTCTTATAAAACAACGCCGCACAGCACAACAGGCGTGACACAATCAAATTTGTTGATGGGGAGGGGAATCAGCTATAAGTTAGATTTGTTGTATCCAAGTTTGCAAAGTGATTTAGAAGAAAAAGGGTATAAACAAGTAAAAAATCTCCCAAAAGTATGAATTTTTTTTTTACCTTTATCTGATGTCATGGTAAGATCATACAACATTCCAGAGAAGTGGGTACCCGGAGAGATTGTAAGAGAGATAGGAAATTTACATTATGATGTTCAAGTTGGTGTAAATATTGTAAAACGTCATGTTGATCCATTACAGCCATTAAACAGAAATACAATAGAGCATGTGAATGTTAGAGATGGAAAACTTTCAGAAGTAGTTAGATCAAATGAGTCAAATATTAAACAAGATGCTACAACATCAAATGTATAATAAGAGGCTACATTGCTTTTGGCTCTGGGCTTCCAACAACCAACTCCCAACTGAGCGCCGTGCGTCTCGTAAATAATCTCAAAAACCAAAATCTCATAAAAAACATAAGAGCATCGCTCTCAAAAGACTTAAATCCTGCGGCAGTACAGAAGTAGAAAGAATCACATCCCATCTTTGAGGTAATCAATGAATGCTTGAACCCTAATATCAAAATACATTATTTCATTTATGTACAATCTTAAACAGGTTTTAACGTACTAGGAATGTGGGTGATGTTATTTCATGTTTGATTCTTTCAAAAGTTTCCGGACACTATTTTATCCACTTCCATTCTACACCCTTATTCAAAAAATTGTACAATGGATGTGCAATTGTAGACAAATTCTGAATAAAATTCCCATAAAATGTTACTAAACCTAAAAATGATTGTAATTCCTTAACCTTTTCTGGTACTTTTGTTGATTGTACAGCATTAATCTTCTCTTTAGTTTTGTGAATACCCGTGCCATTAATTACAAAACCTATGTATTCCACTGAATCATCTTCTAAAATACCCTTGCTCTTATTTACTCTAATATGTCCTTTCAATTTCTTCATAACTGTTCGCAATCTTTCTTTTTGTTCTCTTGTGTCTTTACCAGCAATTAAAATATCATCTATAAAAATGAATACTCCTTGCATTCCTGAAAAAGTCTTACCCATAGTTTGTTGCTATATAGCTGGAGTACTTGCAACTCCATAAGGTATAATCTCTTTGGCTTAAACAAACCTAAGGATGTATTTACTGTACATAATTCTTGTGAACTTTCATACATAGGAAGCTGTTGAAATGCTTGTCTTAAATCTAACTTAGAAAAAACATTGCATCCTGACATAGTTGCAAACATGTCTTTCGGATTTGGTAAGTAATGTTGAGCTACTTGCAGTTGTGGATTTAACGTTACTTTGTAATCTCCACATAACCTAACCTGTCCACTTTCCTTCGCAATAGGAACTAATGGTGAAGCCAATCTGAATATGTAACCTTTTCCCATGAACCTTCATTTTCTAATCTCCTGATTTCTGTTTCAACTGCACTTTTCAATACATACGGTACTGTTCTGGGACAAAATCTAGGGGCACTGTCAGGTTTCAGAAGTAAAATTGCCTTTGCGTTTTTTACTGTACCTACTTCCTCTTCTAATACGTCTTGAAACTCTGATATGATATTATCCACAGACATTTCCTTTTTGTGTTCATCTTGTCTACCTGTAACCTTCAAAATACTAGGGCCTTCTAAATTCAAATACTGTAGCCAATCAAGAGGTAGACCACATAAACGCTGGAGGGATGGAATTAAGAGATCCTGACAAAGAATAACATGCCAACAGTTGTACAACTGAGAAGAGATGGAATTTTGGAAAGCAAAATTGAGTAGAAAAGACAAGTGATTTCACTGACAGGCTGAAAGCCTACCTGGGAGTGGAAGTGAATAAGTAAGTAAGTAAGTAGCCAATCCAAACCTAGCAAAGTTTGTCCTTTACCTTTTAATACTGCTAATGGCATTCTCTCTAATTTCTCTTCTTTGTACTATACTTCTACATTCGAGTCACCTATTACCTGAATATCAAAACAATTATAACCTTTCAAAACTCTATTTGTACCTTCTAATAAAAAATTAAGAATGCATTTAGCTGTTTTCTCAGACATAATTGATACATCGGCTGCTGTGTCAACTTGTATCAAAGTTGGTTTACCATTTATGATTACTTCTACCATGAAAAGTTTCTTTGTATTTTTATCGACAGAATTTATGCGAAACGCAAAGTAATTTTCTGACTAATCCTGATTATCATGAATATTTTCCGCATTATTTTCTTGACCAATAGTATCATCTGTAGCATTTATTTTCTTTGCATACTGTTTAGGGAATCTACAATCAGTTGCAAAATGACCCATCTTTCTACAATTTTGGCATGTTTTTCCAGTAGCTGGGTATTTCTTTGCTTCGTATGCAAGATGATCAGTTTTACCACACCTATAACACTTGGGTTTTTCCTGTTGTTTCTGTGTATAGACCTGATTCTGGTATTTATGAACATTAGTGTTAGGCACTTTTCTATGACTAGGCTTTGATATATTCCTTCTCTGATTCTCATTGTTTTTCCATTTGGAACCTATTGTACTAATTTTAGAATATTCCATTCTATTAATTGTAGAACTACCTATTATGTTACTTTGCCTATTTGAGGTTTATAAAGCTCTGCCTATTATCAATGACTTTGTCTTGCAATAATTTATTTATCAGCTCTTGTGATGTGCATTGTGCAATAACTTAATCTATGGTAACATTTCCTAATTCTAAAAATTCATGTGAAACAGCTAAATTCTTTAGTCTCGTCATAAATGCATCTAAGCTTTCATTTTCTTTCTGATATGCCTGTGCTGTAGATTGATACCTTTCAAAAAAATTTTTGGGCTCAAGCCATGTCGTCCTGATGGAAGTTCCTATTAGGTAGCTTCCTTGGGTATATTACAACTACGGCGATATTCTCAGAGAATTTACCTTAAGGTACCCAGAATTCTAACTCCTGGAGCGAATATCTCTAATAAAAGAACCAGGGATATCGCAAAATATCAGCGGACGTATTCTTGACACGCCACATGGCAATCTGTACCCCGAACAGAGTTAACACTTTGTAGGGGTCAAATGGCAAGAAAACGAAAACGAAAAGAGAGGGGGGAGCCGTTCGTAAGGTATCTCTCCTCTCCCGTTTCGTAAGCGTGCCCTGCGCCGCTCGCGGCGCCATCTGTATTCCTTTTTGCGTAGCTTAACAACTTGGTGTTTTTCCCTGTGTTTCTAGCAAATCTTGGATTTATCTCAGCATTTATGCTTTCTCCAACTTCTTCAGCCTCCGATAAGTTGAGTACCATTTCTTTTATGTATAAATGTAGGCTCTTGGTAAATTTTAAAGTTAATAAGAGAGTTATCTTTGTTACAAGAGCTGTTGCCTGCTGGAGGCGTCCTGGACGCTGTCGCTCACTAGATAGGAGTTATTTTGTTAGCCAGAGCGACGTTCCCGGCTGTTTTGCTTTAATAAATTTAGCTGCTTAGCTTAATTAGGATTTCTTTTTTGATGCTTTTAGTATTGGTGCCTTGGCGAAGGATTCGCCTAGGTTGGCCTACGCTAGACCTTGTAGCCTAGTCGTTTGGTCCTTGTACTTTCCTGCATGATATTCAGATTTCCTAGTGTTTTTATATAATTTTATTGAAGCGTTAGGCAACGTTATACGTATAAGATTATGCTGAGTTCTTCCAAGATGGTATACGAGTGAGTTTCGGTGATTTAGGTAATCGATTCTCCCTGTGCCTAAGCTAGGTTGTCTTGGGGCCTTGGTATACTTTCTTGCTTTCCCCGGTGGCTCCCTTCTCTTCGGAGAAGGTGTGCAATCCCTTTCCCTCTGCGTAAGCCTTGGGCTTAAATCTAGTGGTGTATCCGAATTAACCTTCGATATTACTATATTAGGGTGTTCTGTTCCTTCCTGTTCCAGCAAGTCTGGCTTCAGAGAGGGGACGGAACAGCAGAGTTATTAGTCTGAGTCTGTCTCGTTTGGCTTGGGGTCGAGTCTCCCTCGCTAGACTGATACAGACTTAGGAGGCTTAGCCTCCTTCGGTCACTTTCGAAGGTCTCTGTACGATATGAGTCCTTCTTTCTATGATCCTTCACACTAGTCCTTGTTGTTGTTCCGGATGGTGGGGTTGAGATCCCTCACCCGGGAATGGCAACGCCTTCCTTGCTTTGGTTCGGTGGTAGGTAGCAAGTATTGCTGGCCTCCCTCCTCGGATCTCCCTTAGACTAAGATGAGTTTTCTTGGCGGTGGGTGATCCTTAACTATTGCAAGGTTGGTAGGACCCTCTTTGTCCCTTCCCCTCTGTCCTTTCCGTAATGTTCCACTACTGTTTGTCATTCTACATCTCTACCTAGCATAGGTTAGGATGTGGAGCTGACTTAGTCCCTTGCCGGCCGGCAGAGTGTGCCGGCCAGCAAAGGTCTGCTGCTTTGAGTGCTGCCCGGTCCTCCCTTGGTCCCTCATCCACGCCTGTCTGTAGAGCCAGTCGGCAGTGGTTAGGAAGCTTGAATTAGATTCTCCCCTTCCTTTGGGCACTCTTTCGGTTTGTTGGGCATTGAGGTAGTATAGCCTCTTAACCCGGCATCCATTCTGTTTTCTTCTAGTGTTGTACCGACTGCCGGCCTAGGTGGCCGGCTGCCAGGCAGTCGGAGTACTCTAGTTCTGTTGCTGCCGGCCGGCACCGGTTGTATACCTCTGCCGGCCGGCCTTTATCTCGCCTCGTCTGCCGACCGCTAGGAGTGGTGGCCGGCAGCCGGGCGCTACCTAGTGTAGCTGCTGGCCGGCAGTCACGGCCGGCCGGCACATGCATCTGAACCAGAGCTCTGCCGCCTTATAGTTGTTAAGTTGTATACTTTAGATCTAGCTATGGTAAGTGCCGGCCGGCACATTACCTCCTATACTGTATCAGTATTCCCCAGTATAGTATATGCTGTGGGGAGAAAACTATAGTATGGTAGTGTTACAACTCTGTGTTTTCTAATATGCTTGTGTTGCCTTGCACAGCCCCTTGGTGTTGCCTTACAGATATAGAAAGTGAGTTCTATCTTGTCTATTATCCAGTTTCTTAAAATCATACTTTAGGTGTGAGCTACACCTATTTCCTTTGGGAATATTGGCATTGGTTACTCTAGAAAAGACTAACCATTTGATTTTATTATCTGGAAGGCTGCAGCAATTGACTGTGTGGGAAACATAAGTGTGTGTCTTCCCTTTCTATTTTTATATGTTAATATATATCCATGTGTTATGCAGTTCACCTGATACTCATGGAAGTTTTCTTCTTTTACAGGAGGAAATTCCAAAGTGTGGTAACGTCTTCTGCAACGTCCGTAGCAGGAACTTCTGCGGACATGATCTGTGTAGGAGGCACGCGGCTTGCGCAGCCTCCAAGGATGATCTCCGTTACTGGGACCCTCAGGTATGTTCGGTATGCACTAACCTGTTGGCTGAGGCCTTTGATTCCCCTAGGACGGCGGACACAAGGGATGCAGCGAGGGAGAAGCTTCGTACCTGGGTAAGGGGCTTCCAGAAGAACACCTCCGGACCTTATCTTCCCAGTGAGAAGATGAGGGCTTACCTCTTTCCCAGGGCTTCAACTGATGCAGTGATCCCCCAGCCTCGGCCGGAGATCCCTCTAGTCCAGATCCCAGTAGATGCTTAAGTGGCGGTCGCCATGCAGGACATTCAGCTGGTTGACAGGATGTCGGACGTGTCCGAACGTCTGGAAGAGGACCTCCTGGCAGGGGGCCAGGACGAAGATCAGGCTCCAGACCCCGAAAAAGAAGAGGTTGTCGAGCCGTCAGCCGCTCCGGTTCAGGCCCCTGAACCTGTTCCCTCAACTTCGTCCGCTCTTCCAGCAGAGCTAGGACAGGCTCTCTCCTCCATCGTTGGTATGATCCAACAGATGCAGAAGGAGAATAGTGAGAAGGCGGCTGCAATGGAACTGCAGATGCAGAGACTTGCAGCGTCACGTGGACCCCAGAAAAAGCTCAACGTGAAAGACCTTCCTGTGTGCTCAGATGCTATCCCGTGGAGATATGCTGAGCACATGCCGATGACGGTCGGGAAGATCGTCATGTCGGAGAAACTGGGTTCGGTTCCCCTTGAGGAGGTGGAATTCTGGCCCAGCAAAGGGGCGTATCCGGACTGTTACGTCCGTCTGAAGAAGGAGCCGGCGTCTAAGGAGGAGATGGAGCCGAAGGAGGTGATCGTTATAGACCACGCCAAGGCTCAAGCTTTGCTGTCATCTGCAATGAAGGAGAGGGGCTTCTCGAACTCGAAAGTTGCTGCTTTGAGTAAGAAGCACCTTTCCTTCGTATCTTCTCCGGCTAGAGCTTTCCCCTTTCTGCAGAAGGGGTTCGCGGCCGTTCTTAAAGCAGTCGAGGCTGGCAAGCCATGCCCCTCCTTGGAGGAGTGTAAGCCCTCGTCTCTAGCCCTGCCGATGGACAACAAGGACTGGAAGGACGTTCATCTTACCTTTTCGGTCGGGAAGTTGGACGCCGATATTGCCGGACGGCAGTTCGGCGAGAACCTCCCTAGGCTGTCTGACTTCCTCCTGCGGAGGGAGCTCGAGACGAAGGAACGTTTGGCGGCTTCGATGTCTCTCCAGACCACTCTCGAGACAATAGCGAGCGACCCTAAGGTCCACGAGATGTTTATGGTGGTGGCCAAGACCCATCTGGCCACGGTGACCAAGGACCTCTATAGCTTTGTCAAGGCGAGGAGGGCCTGTAGAGATTTTGTGTTCGCTTCGGCGACAGTGAGGCACGAGCCAAGGAAGCTGATCTCCTCCAACATCTGGGGCAAGGACCTTTTCCCTAACGATGCAGTCAAGGAGGTGTTGGACAAGGCCGCCACGGAGAACAGAAATCTTCTCCTGAAGTGGGGCCTGTCCCTCAAGAGGAAGTCTTCCCCCGACGAGGGTCCCCAACCGAAGGGGAAGACGATGAGATATGGGCTACCTTTCCGGCCAGCCAGGCCTTTTAGACAGCAACGACAACAGCAGCAGCAGTTGGCTTTGCCTTCGGTGCCCCAGATGGTGGCCCAAGCCCCGACCACTTTCCAATGGGTGCCCCAGGCCGTGTCATCGCAATCCCCGGCTTTCAACCCAGCGTTCGAAGGGCAGGCGACTACCTTTCGAGCGAAACCTAGAGGAGCGGCCAGAGGCTCGTCTAGATGCCCCTCAAGGGGAAGGGGAACCAGAGGTGGTCGAGGTCAGGGAGGCAAGACTGCAGGACAGCAATCGAAGCGAGATGATGCTGGTAGGAGGGAGACTTCAGAATTTTCGGGATCGGTGGACCTTCGATCCCTGGGCCCACAGCCTACTCAAGAATGGACTGGGCTGGAGCTGGTACAGCACTCCACCCCCGTGCCCTCGGTTTTTCCAACACTCCACCCCCGTTTTGGAGGAGTAAATTCAAGAACTGTTGGAAAAAAATGTGATTCGAAGGGTAAAGTCCATCAAATTCCAAGGGAGGCTGTTTTGTGTTCCCAAGAAAGACTCGGGGAAACTCAGAGTCATTCTGGACTTGTCGTCACTCAACAAGTTCATAGTGAACGACAAGTTCAAGATGTTAACACTGCAACACATAAGGACCTTACTGCCCAAGAGGGCATTTACCATCTCCATAGACTTGTCAGACGCCTATTGGCACGTTCCAATCAGCCGCCGTCTCTCCCCCTACCTAGGATTTGAGCTACAACGAAGACTATACGCCTTCAGAGCCATGCCATTAGGGCTAAACATAGCCCAAAGGATCTTCACGAAGTTTGCGAGCGCAGCTCTCAAACAATTACGCCTAAAAGGGATCCAGGTGGTAGCCTACCTGGACGACTGGCTGGTGTGGGCAGCATCCAGGGCAGAATGCTTGTAAGCTTCCCTACAGGTGATTCAGTTCCTAGAGTATCTAGGGTTCAAGATCAACAGAAAGAAGTCTCGTCTTTCTCCATCTCAGAGGTTCCAGTGGTTGGGAATTCACTGGGACCTAGTGTCACACCGATTCTCCCTCCCAATGATGAAAAGGAAGGAGATAGCGGGGTCTGTCAAGAGACTTCTAGAATCCGAAAGGATATCAAGACGCGAACAAGAGAGGGTACTGGGCTCTCTCCAGTTTGCGTCGGTAAGAGACCCGGTGCTAAGAGCACAGCTGAAGGATGCAGCCGGAGTATGGAGAAGCTATGCATCAAACGCGCGAAGAGATCTGAGAAGACCAGTTCCGCTTCGTCTACGTACTCTTCTCAGACCGTGGTCCCAAGCCAGACAACTAAAGAAGTCGGTACTTCTCTAACCACCTCCCCCCTCGGTGACGATTCACAAAGACGCCTCGAAGGAGGGGTGGGGAGGTCACTCTCATCGGAAGAAGGTCCAAGGGACCTGGTCCAAGCTATTCAAGACCTTTCACATAAACTTTCTAGAAGCTATGGCAGTGCTTCTCACCTTAAAGAAAGTTTCCCCGCGTCACTCGATCCACATAAGGTTGGTGCTGGACAGCGAGGTGGTTGTGAAATGCTTGAATCGACAGGGATCGAGGTCCCCACCTCTCAACCAGGTGATGTTGGCCATCTTCTGACTGGCGGAAAAGAAGAAGTGGTACCTGTCGGCAGTTCACCTTCAAGGAGTCAGCATTGTGACAGTGGACGCTTTATCCAGGTTTACACCGGTAGAGTCGGAATGGTCTCTAGACGCAGGATCATTCTGCTTCATCTCGAGTCAAGTCCCGGAACTGCAGATAGACCTCTTTGCGACGAAAGACAACAAGAAGTTGCCCCGGTACGTGTCCCGGTACGAGGACCCCTTAGCGGAAGCAGTGGACGCAATGTCCCTCGACTGGAACAGATGGTCCAGGATCTATCTGTTCCCTCCTCACAACCTTCTGTTGAGGGTCCTCAACAAACTGAGATCCTTCAATGGAGTAGCAGCGATAGTGGCCCACAAGTGGCCGAACAGCGTGTGGTTCCCTCTGGCACTGGAACTACGGTTGAAGTTTCTACCGCTGCCGGACCCAGTTCTGACCCAGCGAGTCCAGAAGTCGACTGTCTGCGCTTCATTACAGAAAACCCGGACCCTGCAGCTCATGATTTTCTCTCCCTAGCGGTGAAGAAGCGGTTCGGGATCTTGAGAGACAGCATTGACTTCCTAGAGGAGTATAAGTGCAAGTCTACTAGAAGGCAATATGAGTCAGCTTGGAAAAAATGGGTGGCCTTTGTCAAAGAGAAGAATCCGCATGAGATCTCGACGGACTTCTGCTTGTCCTTCTTCATCCACCTCCACGGGCAGGGGCTGGCAGCTAACACGATTTCTACGTGTAAGTCTGCTTTGACAAGACCCATCCTATATGCCTTCCAGGTAGACCTCGCTAATGAGATCTTTAATAAAGTCCCGAAAGCCTGCGCTAGGCTCAGGCCTTCAGCACCTCCAAAGCCTATTTCATGGTCTTTGGATAAAGTCCTTCACTTCGCCTTATTACTGAATAATGAGGAGTGTGCGTTGAAGGATTTGACCCAAAAGGTTATCTTCCTATTTGCACTCACGTCCGGGACCAGTGTTAGAGAGATTGTAGCCCTCTCGAGAGAGGAAGGTCGTGTTCAGTTCCTGCATGGGGGAGAACTGAACCTGTTTCCGGACCCTACGTTTCTCGCTAAGAACGAGATACCCACCAACAGGTGGGGTCCCTGGAGAATCTGCCCTCTGAAAGAAGATGCATCTCTGTCCCGTAGAATGCCTAAAGGTCTCTCTTCGTAGAACTTCAGACTTCAGGGGGGGTCAACTGTTCAGAGGAGAAACATTGGGCTCAAATTTATCTTTGAAACAACTCAGGGCAAAAATTACATATTTCATTCGCAGAGCGGATCCTGACAGTTCACCCGCAGGTCATGATCCGAGGAAAGTTGCCTTATCTTTAAATTTCTTTAAATGTATGGATTTTGAACAGCTGCGTTCATTCACCGGCTGGAAGTCTTCCAGGGTGTTCTTTCGCCACTATGCGAAACAAGTGGAGCAACTAAAGAGGTTTGTGGTAGCAGTGGGTTGCGTCGTTAACCCTGCTGTTTAACTCTGCGAGGAACAATGGATTTAATTGGGACTATTAATTCCAGGGTGAGTGTGTAGTTATATGCGGTGCTATAACTAAGTGTAAGGTCACGGGTTGCCCACGTAATCTGTTCCGTTTTCAAGGTGAACTTAGCATAAGTACAGATGTGCCGGGCGTTTTGGACGCTAATGTGAGTGGCTAGTAACACATACTTTTATCTTTGATACCTCGGTATGTGAATGTGGCTCTAATGTTTTTCTTTCAGATAAACAAGTATCTGTTTACTACCATGCTTATGCAAATCTTTGGTTATCCACCTCTTATATGTATATAATTGTTGTAACCATGTCTATTTATTGTTTGTCAATAAACTTGTTCTTGGGAACCTTGCGTCTCCTTCACCTATGTCAATTTCTTATCATTAATTGAGCATTCATCCTATGTATGTTTATCGGGGATAACTATAATAGTCTGTTCCTTGGTGCAAGCTTTTGTTGCAAGTTTCTTCTTACACAGATATAAACCTTTGTCCAACTCAGTATCGAACGTGGAACTGGTCGATATTTCATTTTGACGCAGTAGTTCTTTACAAACTATGCTTTACTTTATATAAGGTGAGACCACTATATTGGCTTGCCAGTGATTTATACATAGTTATATGTACTCTTCGAGACTTTCCCAGAGTCTAGTAGGACTCTTCCCTGTAGGGGGCAGGAAGCTCTATCATGGTTTATGATTAGTTGAAAAGATGTATAACGGTAACATCTTAGGTCTCTAGGTCGAGTCGGCTGGGGAAATACTTCTGGGGAGTACGGCAGGTTTTGAGAATCCACAGATACAGTAATGCTCTGGTAAACTTCCATCAGGACGACATGGCTTGAGCCCAAAAAACGGATTTTGAGCAAAGCGAAAAATCTATTTTTGGGTAAGATGGCCATGTCGTCCTGATGGACCCGCCCTGCCCCTTTCTTTAAAAAAAAAAAAAAAAGAAGGGGCTGTAGGTCCCCTCCCTACATACAGTATCTGTAGCACCTCGTGTATCGCTACAAGGAGTACAGATGGCGCCGCGAGCGGCGCAGGGCACGCTTACGAAACGGGAGAGGAGAGATACCTTACGAACGGCTCCCCCCTCTCTTTTCGTTTTCGTTTTCTTGCCATTTGACCCCTACGAAGTGTTAACTCTGTTCGGGGTACAGATTGCCATGTGGCGTGTCAAGAATACGTCCGCTGATATTTTGCGATATCCCTGGTTCTTTTATTAGGGATATTCGCTCCAGGAGTTAGAATTCTGGGTACCTTAAGGTAAATTCTCTGGGAATATCGCGTAGTTGTAATATACCCAAGGAAGCTACCTAATAGGAACTTCCATCAGGATGACATGGCCATCTTACCCAAAAATAGATTTTTCGCTTCGCTCAAAATCCGTTTATTGACCCGAGGAGCAAAATATGTGGTAAGAGCCTTAATTGCAGCTTCACTTATGTTATCTATAGGGTGCAATGTCTTAAACACTTCCCGAACTTCTCTACCTCCTGTATGAAGTAATAATGCCTTCTTTTGGGCATCCATCTTATTCCCAAATGCTTCTAAATAAATCTTAAATTCCTCACACCACTGTTGCCATCGTGTTACAACAGAATTGGGTTCATCTGTGATGCTAAATCATTCAGGATGTTCAATGTCAAGAGGCATTTTGACTGATTACCTTGATACCTTGAATAGGTTAGGCTACTGTTCTAAAGTCACCTTGTAACTTCCTATTTTCTTTGTATTCTACCCAAAAATAAAATTCACTTTTTTTTCTTGTTTTATTTGCTAATGTTTGATGTAATTCTTCAGGTTGGTTGCATAGGAAATCCTCATTAGCCTTTTTCTTTTGCTTCTCAAGCAATAAATTTTTCTTCTGCTGCTCTCTGATCTCTGTGTGTATTCGTCATCGGGTCATCGTCGCTAATTTTATATTTTATGTTGGTTGATTGTCTGTTGATTTCAGCATATTACTCCCCTGTGAATAAGTGAATAATTATTAGTAATTATCCAGGGGTATCGCATCTGCATTGTCAATTTCTTATTGTTATGTTGAATCAAACGCAGGTGTATATATAACCCTTTAATGTATGATAAGAGGCTACATTGCTCTTGGCTCTGGGCTTCCAGCAACCAACTCTAAACTGAGCATCAAGCCTCGTAAACAATCTTAAAAACCAAAAACTCATAACAAACATAGGAGCATCGATCTTGAAAGACCTAAATCCTACTGCAGTAAAAAAGTAGAAAGAATCACATCCTATCTTTGAGGTAATCAATAAATGCTTGAACCCTAATATCAAAATACATTATTTCAGTTATGTACAATCTTAAACGTGTTTTATCAATGCAATATGATGCAATGTTGAGCTCAATACAGTACATTATTACAATAATACATAACAGCGTTCACTGTAAACCAAATCTGGCTTCGTTACTTAGTTGTAAAGGAAACTTTAACAACGAATATGGGACATGGTATATCGTCTCTTGGGTTTCATAACAGCATGGCATTGTTAATGTCAATGCAGACATCTGCTTCACTTGTTATCATTTCTCAAAGACCAGACGATATAAAATGTGCTGACAACATCGTTGCAATGAAGCAGAATGCAATGGCCATCACATCCATTAATCATGATTAAGTTTTCTCTCAACTCATTTCTCTTCAGTTTGTCGACTCATTCTTTCTCTCCATAAGACAACAAAAAGTTTTTAGAATTAAGCTTAAACAAATATGTACCACCAAACGTACACAATTATATCTGTACGTTCTTTGCACTTCAGAGAGATGTATTGTTTTGCATGTAAAAGATATGAATGTGTCCTTTCATGGATTTTTGTTTCTCCCAATTTCCTCCGAAAACAAATCAACCATGGAATTAAAAGGACGAGGTTTTAAGAAACTCCGAAGGATAAAAACATTTAAGGAATATAAATAATTAGAAGTATGGTACTAGGATAAAGGAAACCAAAGTCTCAGCATAAGCAAAAGGGAAGCAATAATAGAATAGGCTACATGGTACAGGAAGTTAGGAAGTATGGAGACAGTAACAGGGTAGGAGATTTGGCATTGTTAGTGAGAATAAAGATCTATGAGACAGTAGTAGTACCTACAATGTTTGCAAATATTTAGACATGATTGTAATAAAAAAAATGAAAGACCTAGAGAGTAAACAGTACAAAATTATGAAAGGAGTGTTTAAACAGGTTTCTACCCACCATACTTGGGGCGAATAACAGAAATAGGAATACAGCCAGTTGAAAATAGAAAACAGTATGAAAAATGTGATGTTATTTCATAACATCAGATGACAAATGGCTAGTTAAGAAAGCAGTGGAAGATCAAATAAGAGAACCATATGGGGAATGTTGGAGAAAAAGTATCAAAGAAATATGCAATGAATATTATATTAAAATTGAAGAAGTAAGAAAGTATAAAAAACAAGAATTTAAAAAAGAAACAAAACTTAAGAGGCAAATGAAATTAAAAGAAAAATAGAAGCAAGAAAAGCAGAAATTACCAAACTGAGGTTTATGAATAGTAATGGCAGAAGAGACTGCATAGGTGAACTTGACACTAATGCAAGAGTACTATTTATGAAAACAAGGATAAATTGCGAGAATTAAAAGAAAATTATAGAAACAGAAAGGATAAGGATACCCTTTGTGTTTTGTATAGGGAGGAAGAGGATACTACTGAGCATTTGGTCATGTCGTCCATAAAACTCGTACACTGGCCATTATGGAGAGTGATTAAGTCCATAATTTGATAGACAAAGAGGTGTATTTGGGCGTAATATTTGTGGCATCCTTTAAAGAACAAAGGCAAATCTATAAACAAGCATTTTTAGCCAGAAAGTTCTACCCTGAAGGTGTTCTTGAGCTCTGGTATGTGCGTTTTAGCTATGTAAAATACCAATGATTAATAAAAGGAGTCACTGTGTTGTTTTTTTTTCAAACGGTTATGCAACATTGGATGTTAAAACTGACTGATTTGTGTTTAAGTAACACGTTCATTTTCTTACCTCAATAATCTAGGTTTGTAATTACTTACATTTCTGTACCTATTTATAGGTGTGATTACCTAGAATTATTAACTGCAACAACAAATGAATGACACTTAATTCTTTTGTATGTATTTAATATTTCATGCCAGACGGTAGGATTTTCTTTGGAATTGGTTTTACCTGGAGCTGCAAGAATACTGTTGGTACTTATATAGGTATCATTCAGAACCTACGGAAAAAAAACAAAAATAGCGAACAGAACCATTTGCTCTCTCTCTCTCTCTCTCTCTCTCTCTCTCTCTCTCTCTCTCTCTCTCTCTCAGTCTAACGGAATTGCCACTGAAACTGAGGAAGAAAATAATCTATAATTATTATAGTTGTTCACAATTTGCTATATTTTCTTTCTCCCTCTAAATCTGATATTAAAAATTTGTGAGATAGTTTTCGTAAATATAATTGTTTTTATGGAATCTTACAACAGAATAGAGGAGCAGATCTTCCTGTTTCCCCTTAAACATAATTAGAAAAAGACCAAAGGTCTTTATAGAATGAGAAGGATTAAAAATTTAACGTTTATTAATATTTAGACTTAGATAAAGGGATGATATAGAATTAGATTTCATTTAGTCCACCTCGAAAGTCATGATAGAAACGAAAGAAAACTGTGCTGCGAGTTCTTCTATTTTCTGTAAAATCTATAGAAAATTACATTATTCAATTTTCATTATAGTCAACGAGAATAAAGTTTTCACGTTTGTATTCTATCATTCAGTTTCTTTACTTATTGATTACCGATGGAGCAGGAAAGGCTTCCTCCAATCGAACTTTCAATATTTTGCAAATTCCTGACGAGTTCGGGTCAGATATTCGATCATTATAATGATGTTTTTCTAATATTTTTGGCTATTTAACCTTGTAAGAATATGTTTTTGTGTTTATAATTATTTTCAAAAATTTTCAAAGAAAAAAGGTTCATATTATGTGGAAGATTTAGTAAAAAATAACATAAATAGTTATAAAAAAGAAAATCAAAATTTTGAAAAGAAGCTGATCAAGTTGATTGTACCTTGGTTTTCTACGGGCCAACCAAGGGAAAGGCCCGTGCCAACAACAAGTGTTGGCTTCAATACCCCAACCTTGGCTTTTAATTATCCCCTGTCAATTACTATATACATAATTATAGTATTCTTGAATACCCTCTTCCCTGGAGGGTTGACTTGGCATAATATGTTCCGATGTGATTTCTCAGAATCATTTCTCTCGTGCATTAGGATGAAATGACCAAGATGTTAACGATGGTGGTAGTGTATTACAGCCAACTCTTCAAAATAAGAAGCAAAATTTTTCCTAGCAGTCTTGAACACAATGTATAACATGGTTTTATATATACTATTGTATCAAATATTTACATTATACATAGTAATTGATTTCAGTTTTTTTTTTTTTAACCATAAACACTACGATTTGGGTTAATAGAGCATACTGATAAAACAAAACTCGTCCCTAATTTTACCAGATTTTCCAAATTTGGGGACAATTTCCCTAGACACAGACGCCATGACAGAAAGACCTATAAGAATCTGTGTCAACAAGCCTAAAAACAGATTATCAAATAAAAGAAAAAAAAAACATAAATTCTGAATAAAACTATCAAGCACTAGCAATATTAAATATTTGCCTTATATATATATATATATATATATATATATATATATATATATATATATATATATATATATATCACGACTGGGATCTGGATAGAAAGATTTCATGGACACCTAATGACAGTTAAAACAGCTAAAATTGCACAAGGTAACTTGCTTGTAATATACCTACTGTATAATCTTTGTAATTATGATTAATAAATGTTGATTTTATAGAATATGTAGTGAATGAGTCTAAAATAAGTACTAGTATAAACTTTATACAAATAATTCTCAGTTCACCTTTAAAACATGATATATTGAAATAGGTACATTGCAAATGTTATATGGTAAAATCTAACTCAGCAAGTACACGTGGTCAAAAATGTAAAAGAAATTATGAATAAAACTTAGTTTCATTTTCAATAAAATAGGCATAGATTTTATCAAAGTTTAATTTAGATCAAGAAACATGGATAAAAATCTGTATAATTCTCAAAGTAAAGAAAAATTAATATCTTTTGTTTGTTTAAATTATTTGCTGAACTCTACGGTGAAAATAACGTCTTCGGACGAAAGCTGTTGAGTTAAAATAATTATATAAGAAAAAAAAAGATGAAAATAGGCCTTTAACCTGCAGTGGACTAGAAACGGCCGCATTTATATATATATATATATATATATATATATATATATATATATATATATATATATATATATATATATATATATATATATATATATATATATATATATATATATATATATATATATATATATATATATATATATTAGAGTAAAGTAGATTTTCTTTTAGAGTAAAGTAAAATTTCTGAGTTATTTACATCAGCCTTGTTCTAGTTTTAAGTAATTTCCTCTATAGCTTAAAGTAGTTTTGAAGTGGTGTGTTGTTGATGGTTTCTCACCTACTCCCCGCTCAATTACCTGTGTTGGGAGAATCCAAGGAGGAAGTAGAATTTGAATTAATTAGCAATCGGATTGAGTTAAAGAAATTAGAATTTGAGGAGAACGAGAGGGCAAGACTCCATAAGTTAGATATGGCTAATATTAATTTGCAGATGGCTAGGTTGCAGGGGACCAATATGATCAGTTCCCTTAACCCTGGATAGGTACGATGGGTCGTTCGCGACCCCGAGCGTCAAAAAAAAACAGGTTTTTCTCACGTGACTCACCCCCGTGACTGAATTTGTGGGTGATCGACCTGCAGGAGGTGTCTCCCCTACACGCTCTAGTAGTGTCCAGATGTGCATTGCTGTAGCTGTACTCCTTCCCCGATTTCTGAGACGCGTCGGGGTCGAGCGCGACCAAGTTTACCCTTCTAAGGTAGTTTGCATAATTATCAAAGTTATTACGTATTATGAAATTGTCGTAGAATGGTGCAACTTGTATAGGTTATCAGTTGTGGAAAGTCTTGGTGGATTGTTTGGCTACCATGTGCATGATTTTTTTTTTAGTTAAAATGTCGTTCATCACCACGAGGACCATTTTACCGCGAGTGCCCCTTTTTCATTTTTTTTCATTTTTTTGCCAAGTCATTTTTCCGTAAGATATTGCGAAATAGTGTCGTAAAACTTTTGCTTTTTTAGTGTTGGAAAGTGTGTCTAGATGATCTGGCTACCCATGCGTGATTTTGTTTTTGTCAGATACGACGTAGTTATTGGTATATTGGGTATTTAACTGCGGTTGCCAATTTCTGTTTTTTTTCAATATTTGTAAAAATTTACTACGTAGTAAGGAATTGCCGTATATTATTGATTTTTTTTCATGTTTATGTGTTAGAAAGTGTGCCTTAATGGTTGGGCTAACACGTGCATGTCTTTTTTTTTTATCTGAGATGCCGTATATTAGAATGTTGGGCATTTTTCCGCGAGTGCCCCTTTTTATTTGTTTTGCATTTTTTTGCTTAGTCATGTTACCGTAAGGAATTGGCAAGTAGTGTCGCAAAACTTATATTTTTATAGTGTTGGAAAGTGTTTCTAGATGATCTGGCTACCCATGCCTTTTTTTTTTTTTAGCCAGATATGGCGTATATATAAGTATGTGTTCGATTTTCCTGTGATTGCCATTTTTTCGTTTTTTCCCATTTCTTTCAAAATTACTACGTACTAAGGAACTATCACAGAGTAATGATTCATTTATATGTTTATTTGTCGGAAAATGTGCCTTGATGGTTTGCCTAGCACGTGGCTGAAATTTTTTTTTTCTGAAATGCCGTATATTAGAATGGCCATTTTTCCACGAGTGCCCCTTTTTATTTGTTTTGCATTTTTTTGCTTAGTCATGTTACCGTAAGGAATTGGCAAGTAGTGTCGCAGAACTTATAATTTTATAGTGTTGGAAAGTGTTTCTAGATGATCTGGCTACCCATGCCTATCTTTTTTTTTTAAGCCAGATATGGCGTATATATAGGTATGTGTTCGATTTTCCTGTGATTGCCATTTTTTCGTTTTTTCCCATTTCTTTCAAAATTACTACGTACTAAGGAACTATCACAGAGTAATGATTCATTTAGATGTTTATTTGTCGGAAAATGTGCCTTGATGGTTTGCCTAGCACGTGGCTGAATTTTTTTTTTCTGAAATGCCGTATATTAGAATGTTAGCCATTTTTCCGCGAGTGCCCCCTTTTATTTGTTTTGCATTTTTTCGCTTAGTCATGTTACCGTAAGGAATTGGCAAGTAGTGTCGCAAAACTTATATTTTTATAGTGTTGGAAAGTGTTTCTAGATGATCTGGCTACCCATGCCTATCTTTTTTTTAGCCAGATATGGCGTATATATAGGTATGTGTTCGATTTTCCGGTGATTGCCATTTTTTCGTTTTTTCCCAATTCTTTCAAAATTACTACGTACTAAGGAACTATCACAGAGTAATGATTCCTCTAGATGTTTATTTGTCGGAAAATTTTGTTTACTTTTTCTTTGATTGAATATCATCAAATTTTTTTAGATAAATATTATATTGTTTTACATTTTTTTTTTTCGATTTTATTTCTCTTCCAAAAAATTTTTTGGGGTCAGAATTTCAATTTTATAGTCGTAAAATAAACGACAATTATCCAGCAACCCACCATAACATTTTTATGCATATCCAATAATAATTAGATTAGTAAATAACACCTTGAAATTGACATACCCTTCCTACATTTCAAGTGGCAGATTAGGGAGTCTGAGTCAGTGTGGTTGGCGGCCATTTTGTGGACATATCCGAAGCGTAAGCTGCCCTATCTATATATATTCTTATTCCCTATAGAATTTGTGATATTTTGGTATATTTTTACCTGCATAAATATCATATTATATATTAAATATATGTATTTTTTTACGAAATTTCTAAGTACTCAAAAAATTACCTTTAGATATGGCCCCTGATATAAATGTAATTTACAAAATAATGAAGATTTTTTTACATATTTCTATTTTAGGATAACATATGTTTATTCCCTAAAAAAATTAGCCACTTCCTATTTCATTTGGGTACCCAAAAAAATTAATGAAATTTGGACAAATTTTTTTGGCCAAAAAAAGTTACTCTTTTTTTCTCATTTCAGATCTTCACCTCCATGGGTCTGACTTCATCCAAAATACATCAAGATGTGTCCTAAACATTCAAGAATCAATTCCTAAAAGGATTTGTGTATATATGTATAAACTTTTTTTTATGAATTTTTATGTCAGGTCTTTTTTTTTCTACTTAATTTTTTAAAATATTTATAATAAATAGTTTTTCTGCAGATGAGTAGTATTTATTTTTACAGTTGTTTTAAGCATTCATTGAAGTTTTTTTTGGCAAAAGAAAAAAGGAGGTTACTGCAAAAACTGATTTTTCAAGAATTTTTTTTGGCGTCGGGGTCGTTCGCGTCCGAGTATACCCTTAAAGGGGTGTCCGAGGAGCGTACCTATCCAGGGTTAAGGGAAATTATAATGACAGGTTTAATTTGGGTGCCGCTCTGAAGTTGGTGCCAGTGTTCGACGAAAATAGCGTCCCTGAGTTCTTCAAGGCATCTGATCGAGCTGCTACCCGATTGTCTTGGCCCTCGTAAATGTGGACTGTATTGATCCAATGCAGGTTGGTGGGCAAGGCAATCCGGGCGTATAATGCTTTGGAGGAAGGAATTGCTATTGACTACCAGAAAGTCCTAAAGGCATATGATTTGGTACCTGAGGCCTACCGTTTAAAATTCAGAAATGACAACAAACACCCTTCCCAGTCATTTGTAGAATTTGCGTGGGTTAAGGAGAACAAGTTCGACGACTGGATAAAGAGTCGTCAGGTAGTGTCCTTTGCATCGTAGAGGGAAATGTTGCTCCTTGAAGAGTTCAAGAAAGCTTGTATCAAGGAGTTACGAGTTCATCTCGAGGAGATTAAGGTAGTGTGAAAATGAGTAACGCCGCCCAATTGGCCGATGAATATGTGTTGACTCATTGTTCGGGGGCCAGGACCTTTAGTTATCCAGGTAGAACTGATCCATCTTCTCGGGTATTTATTAATGTAAATAGAGTAGAACCATCCTCACCTATGTCTGAAAATAATGCCAATTCTTTTTCAGGTCGTAATAAAGGGGGCATATCTGGACAGCCTCCTCCTTAAAGTGGTTTTGGTAATAGGGGTATGCCAATGTCCAATACCCCTAATAGATATAATAACCCGGGTTCTGGACGTCAAAGAACTTGCTTCTGGTGTAACAAACCAGGACACTTCCAGAACCAGTGTCATGCCCGTAGGAGGTACCTAGAAAGAAATGGGCAGAATCCCATATCATTGATTTCCACTAGTTCTGATGTTTGCGATAAGGGTGAAAAACCGCCCATAGTTAGCAGTAGCGTAGACAATAGTAATAATCCCTCCGCTAGTTCAAAGAATGCCTGACTGAATTTTGACAAATATGTATGGCCGGGAAAGATAATCCTTTAATCAGGCCCCATCAATGTGAAGTTTTTAAGAGACTCTGGCTCAGCTCGGTCTCTGGTGTTAGGTACCTCTTTACCTGCTTTGAAAGCGTATTCAGGTAATTTATTGTTCTGGGAGGGTTCCCAAACACTGTAGTCTCTGTTCCACTGGTGGAGGTTAGGTTATCTTTCCCTGGATATGATAGGGTTACCGAGTTGGCCATAGTGGGTAATATCCCTATCCATGGTATTGACGGCATTTTGGGAAATAATATGCTTAACAAGGAAGGCCGTGAATCATTTCCCATTTTGTCCATCGAGGCTTATCCTGTTTCTATAACAACCCATGCCGTGGCCAGCGCAGGTGAATTAGATAAGGATGATGATTTGTTACTGAGTAGTTTAGAGGTAGATGTAGAAAGAACCGAGTCAGTAGTTAAAATGAATAATCCTATTGTTATTAATGCTTTGAAACCCGACTGGGACCGTTCAGCTTTCATTAAGGCTCAGAAAGCTGAATTTAATTTTGAGTTAGGGGATATTAATTACCTAACTAGTCCTCGTTTTGGGTTGATCAATAATATATTGTATCGATTTAGTAGATCTGCGTCTGATGATCCGAGTAAGACTCCTCGGATCGAACAAATGGTGGTTCCTTCTCAGTTTCAGGAATCAGTAGTTAGTCTCGCTCACGATAATTTCCTTTCAGGTCATTTTGGCGTATGGAAAACTTTCCATAAATTGGCCCAATATTGTTGGTGGCCTGAGATGAGATTATCAGTAAAACGTTTTGGGAAGGAGTGTGAACTTTGTCAGGTAATAGGAAAACCCAACCAGATTATTTCGAAGACCCCCTTAAATCCTATTCCTGCCATAGGAGAGCCTTTTTCGGAATTGGTAGTAGATTTGGTAGGTCCTTTACCTAAGACAAAAACGGGTTTGTGTATATTTTAACGATTATGGATAGAGCCTCTAGATTTCCCGAAGCTTACCTGCTAAGGAAAATCACCTCTAAAGTAGTTTTTGAAAAACTAATTGAATTTTTTTCCAGGTACGGTCTACCACGGGTTATACAGACCGATTGTGGAACTAATTTCACTTCACAAGTAAAATGTTTAAGAGTAAATGTGCTGAACTGGCCATTCGGCACATTACGAGTGTTCCATACCATCCCGAGAGTCAGGGTGTGGTGGAGAGGTTCCACCAAATGTTCAAGTCTATATTGAAGAAAAATTGTTATGCCCATGGCAGTGAGTGGGACAAGGCACTTCCGCTAGCCCTGTTTGCAATTAGGAATCATGCCAATGCCTCCACCGCTGTAGCCCCCTTCGACCTAATTTTTGGTCACAATGTCCGTGGTCCTTTGGACATTTTTTGTGAAACATTTGGTGCCCATAGAAGGGGGGAAATAAAGGTAGGAGAATTTATGGATGATTTAAGGAAACGAATGGTTAGCGCCTGGAAGTTTGCGAGGGATAATTTAGGTACTGTGCAAAATAGAATGAAGGTTGTTTATGACAGAAATTCTAAAGCCTGTTCGTTTGAACCGGGGGAAATGGTATTGGTTTTGAGTATGGACCCTGACAATTGTCTTGAACCTAGATATAAGGGTCCGTGGAAAGTTTTGAGGAATTTGTCTGAGGTGAACTATGAGATTGAAGCTCCCGGTTAAAGCAGAAAGTGTAGGATTTTCCACATAAACAGGTTGAAAGCCTATCATGGTAAGACCGAACTTCCCTCAAAAGTTGTACCATAGCCAGTAGCTGTAGCTGTAGAAATGCCTCCTCAGGATTTGGAGGATATATGGAATCAGGTTTCCTCCGATGCACTGTTTAGTGATGTACAGAATTTAGAATGGTAGAGGAAGGTTTGAAGCATGTAGATCCTCATCAAAGAAAGGATATGACCAATTTAATATATTCTTTTTCAGATTTATTCAGATAAAGAGGGATTTAGTTGAGAAGGAAATTAGATATATGTTAGAACATGACCTCATTCAGCCCTCTGTTAATCCTTGGAGTTCCCCTGTTGTTCTTGTGGGCAAAGCTGACGGGAAGTTCCGCATGTGTGTGGACTATCGTAAGGTTAATGCCCACACCAAAAATGGCTCCTTCCCCTTGCCGCGTATTGATGACTGTCTCGACCAGATAGTTTCTGCCAAATTTATTACCAAACTAGATTTATTGAAGGGTTATTGGCAGGTTCTGTTATCTGATCGAGCTCACAAAATTTCGTCATTTGTAACTCCTTTTGGGCTGTATGAATGTAAGGTTATGCCCTTTGGGATGAAGAATACCGCCTGTACTTTTCAGTGGCTTATGAATAGGGTCATTTGTGGTTTAAAGGGAACCGAGATTTACAGTGATGACTTGGTAGTAGACAGTAATCACTGGAGTACGCATATGGTGCGGTTGCGTAAGGTGTTTGAGGCCCTAAGGTCGGCAGGGTTGGTTATTAATTAAGTGTGAATCTGGAAAGGCCAAGGTTTGTTATTTGGGTCACGAGGTTGGGTTAGATCAAGTAGCCCCGAAGCAAGCTAACTTCGAGGCTATTATTAATTTGAAAAGGCCAGGTAATGTTAGAGAGGTGAGAAGAGTTCTAGGAATGACAAGGTATTATCGCCTCTTTGTGCAGAATTTCTCGGACCTTGCTCAACTTCTGACTAATTGATTAGAGAAGGGAAGAAAATATTATTAGACTGATCAGTGTGAGGAAGCTTTTAATAAGCTTAAATCGATTTTATTGTCTAAACCTATTTTGACTTCCCCCGATTTTCCGAAACCATTTGTAATAGCGGTAGATACCAGTGATGTAGGATTAGATGGTATCCTTTTTCAAAGGGATAATGAAGGAGAGGTACACCCCATATCTTATTTTAGCCAAAAATTATTGTCGGCTGAAAGACGGTATTCAACCATTGAAAAGGAGGCTTTAGCCCTGGTCCATACCCTATTACATTTTAAGCCTTATTTTACTAATTTTTCCTTTCCTGTAGAGATTTGGATTGATCATAATCCTCTGGTGTTCATAGAGCGGCCAACCAGAGGATTTTGCGTTGGACTTTGTTACTGCAGGAATTTAAATTAGTAATTAAGCATATCAAGGGTTCTGGAAATAAAATTCCTGACGCACTCTCATGGAGTGGATAGGCCAGCCTTGACTCCCTCGTACGCTGCCCTGCTCGTTTCTCCAGTGTGTTAGGGTAAAGACCCCTTCTAGTATATTTTAAATTGAGGTGTGTTTAGGTAAATATCCTGCCTTGGTTAGCAGGATTTTTGTAGGTACTGTCTTATTTTGGCATTGGTTGGTGAAATTTTGATAAAGATATCTCGTGTACTTGTTGGTGTTAGTTAAGATTAAGTGATTTATCTTGTTTATTTTCTGGGTTGTTTAATCCTAGTTTTACTTTTCATGTTATTGACCTTTGCCTTATTGTTTTTGTACCTTTTTTTCAGGTTGTGTATTTGTGGTAATTTAAGAAAAAGATAATTTTTTTTTTACTGCGGGGTGGAAGGTATTAAAATAAAGTTTCTATTAGAGTAAAGTAAATTTTGTAAGTTATTTACGTCAACCTTGTTCTAGTTTTAAGTGATTTCCATTATAGCTTAAAGTAGTTTTAAAGTGGTGTGTTGTTGATGGTTTTTCGCCTACTCCCCGCTCAATTCCCTCTTTTTAAAATATTGTGTTAATGATTGCATTTTGTTTGCCCGAGTGATGAGGAAAGAGTGTCGATGCTGGAGGTGGGTGCTCGGACAAAAGACAGTACGGGCTTGAGCACTCTCCCATCCACAAACGTTAAGCTGCATTGACCATTGAAAATTTTCCTGACGACCGCTTATCTATTGAATTTGGACCACGGCTCTGGAAAGGGATTGACGGATTCTCGTCTTGGTTTATAGTCAGCAGGTGCTCTTGTCACCTGCGACTCGAGTGTTGCCTCGCTTTTGGAGAGTGTATTCCAGAGACTGGCAGGTGCTACTGTCACTTGCGACTGGAGTCTGCCCCGCCGTTTCCTGACGTGAGGGAGATCCCAGGGAGTTGGTCGAGTCTCTGGCTACCTGATCCCAAGAACGTACCGGTATGTCCATGGGGGTAAAAGGGTTAAGTTGTGCCTCTCCTCTCATTTATTCTTACTAAGAAGTGAGGAGCCTCGTATTTATTTTTGTATTTAGGTTAGTGTATTCATGTGTATATCTTGTTTCATATTTCTTTCGTCGTGGTAACCATAGGTACGGTTATCCCGGTGAAAATAGATAAAGGCAGGTTTGCTGTGATGTTTTATAAGGGAGAAATTAATTATAATTATTTTCATGTGCTTAGTAGCTAGGACTTCTTTTAGTCTACTAATTAATTTAAGGTTAATGTCTGGTCTGGCCAACTAAAGTTCAAGGATCCTCTTAGGTTAATTATTTATTTTTACTATATCTTTGTTTGAGCTTAGCTCATTAATTATAGGGAATCCAGAGTGATTCAGGTTTATGTGTATTGGTATTTTTGATTGTCTGGTTGTGGTATTTGTAATGTCAGACAAGGTTGACTTGTATATTTGTTAGATTTAAGTATTGAATATTGTAAAGTCTATTGAGTGTTCTGTTTCCTCTGACCTTTAGCCCTGAGTTAAATTTTTTACTGACAACAATCATTGAAATAACTTTAGTTACACCTCCCAGGGGTCGTAACAATATATATATATATATATATATATATATATATATATATATATATATATATATATATATATATATATATATGTAGCCTATATATATATATATATATATATATATATATATATATATATATATATATATATATATATATATATATATATATATATATATATATATATATATATATATATATATATGCATATATATATATATATATATATATATATATATATATATATATATATATATATATATATATATATATATATTATATATATATATATATATATATATATATATATATATATATATATATATATATATATATATATGTATATATATACACATACACACACAGACACACACACACATATATATATATATATATATATATATATATATATATATATATATATATATATATATATATATATATATATATATATATATATATATATATATATATATATATATATATATATATATATATATATATATATATATATATATATATATATATATATATATATATATATATATACATATATATATATATATATATATATATATATATATATATATATATATATATATATATATATATATATATATATATATATATATATATATATATATATATATATATATATATATATATATATATATATATATATATATATATATATATATATATATATATATATATATATATATATATATATATATATATATATATATATATATATATTATATATATATATATATATATATATATATATATATATATATATATATATATGTATATATATGTATATGTATATATACATATATATATATATATATATATATATATATATATATATATATATATATATATATATATATATATATATATATATATTATATATATATAAATGCAATTATTAAATTATCATCTATGAATGGTATGAAATTGCTTTTGCAAAAGCGACATCCTTTTCTGACTCCACTACCTTCTAGCACGAAAGAATACAATGGACTTTATTAGCTGCTGGCTAGAGAGAGAGAGAGAGAGAGAGAGGAGATGAGAGAGAGAGAGAGAGAGGAGAGAGAGAGAGAGAGAGAGAGATAGGGTTTCAGTTGAAGAAAATGTAATTATAAGTCATCCACAAATGATATAATTATATCTCTCTCTATATATGTATGCGTGTGTGTGTGTGTGATTTTGGTTCCATGTAAATTCCACCTCGAAAATTCCACTCTGAAAATTCTCTCCACGAAAATTCCAGCCCACGAAATCACCCCCCTGAGAAAATATCTCCCCACAAATTTTCAACACACCCACCTGATAAGCAAACAGAACTTTAATCACATAAGTTACAGTAAACGATTGTTTGCTGGAACTGTCCGGGAAGATCTGAATGTAAAGGATGATCAGAATTTTGAAAAATATTATGCAACATATATAATGAACTAATTAAACGACAGCGCAAGAGATTAATGGCAAGATCCGGAATAAGAAATTTAATAGACGGTAAGTTCCTGTCCAACAGATTTAGATAAGAATCAGCAGCTGAGGACGAGACAAAAGAACAATACTCGAAACAAGGTAGAATCAAAGAACTAGAACACTAGTTCAGTATAAATTGATCACTGGAAATATTAAAAGAGTTTCTCAAAAAGCCTATTTTTTTTTTGTGCAATTGAAGAAAACACAGACCTAATGTGTTTCTAATGAGTAAATTTGCTGTCGAGGATTACACCTAAAATTTTAAAAGTCATGCAGAGTTAAAAAAACATTATCAATGCTGAGATTCAGATGTTGAGGAGCCACTGTCCTTGACTTACCTACAATCATAATTTGCACCATGCATTAATTTCAACTAGATCTCTGTTAAGAGATTTATATTCAGGAGATGGAACAGAAGCAAAGAAAATAGCATCATCTGCATATGCAACAAGCTTGTTTTCTAGACCAAACCACATGCCAAGAACACTACCCTAAGGAACATCAAATATCATATTCCTATACTCATTGTGGTGCCCATCAACAACAACTCTTTACAATCTATTACTTAGAAATTTCAATAATGTTGCTAAGAAACAACCCACCCAGTCCCAACTGTTTGAGATTGAAATAAAGGGCCTTACGCTAATATTACCATTTCTTGGCTTTCTATTTACACTTTCGGTGTACGATCTCAATTACTTATAAACTTTTATTGTTATTGATTTCATACTCTGTATCATTTTTGTGTTTTGGTGTTCTATTTTTGTTCGTGGTAATACTACATCTGGTTTCTACGAAACGCCCAAAAATGCTGTTATCCTCTCTTGGAGTCGAACTCAGGGTTTTGTGTTGCAAGCAAAGCAAGGTTAGTGCTACTCCCATCAACTCAACGCACAATA
>NC_090749.1:11464983-11655587 GCF_036898095.1 Palaemon carinicauda
GAGAGAGAGAGAGAGAGATGTTAATCATTTATTATTTAGACCTTTTTATTAACCATGGGGATTAAGAAGGAACGAGAGATGTATAGAGTTTGTTCCATCATGTTGTTCAAGAGGCCAAAGGTTCCTTCTTATGTGAGTCTCGTTTTTAGAAATTTAGAATTCCTGTGTTCATCTAAGGTTAAGTTTCGCCTTAATATTTCCATTAATATCTTTAATAAAGTAAGCTTGTGTATTATTATTATTATTATTATTATTATTATTATTATTATTATTATTATTATTATTATTATTATTATTACTGTTGTTGTAATTATCTAAGTTTCAACCCTTGTTAAAAAACCAGGATGCTACAAGCCAAACAGTTCCAACAGGAAATAATCCCAATGAGGAAAAGAAGGAAGTAAGGGAATAAACAAACTGTATATGAGAAGTGTTGAATAAAAAGTATGAAATATTATAAGATCCGTAACAACATAAAAAAAATACATGTCATATAAAAACCTACGAAGATAGACTTGTGTCATTTTGTTCAACATAAAAACCTTTGCTGCAAGTTTGAGCCTCTGAAGTTCTACCGATTCAACTGCAAGATTAGGAAGATCAATCCACAACCTGGTCACAGCTGGAATAAAACTTTTAGAATACTGTGTAATATTGAGGCAAGACTCTTAGAATTAACTGCATTGCTAGTATTAAGTACAGGATGGTAGTCTGGTTAGATCTGTATGCAAAGGACCAATTGTTTATTATAATCAACGATAATTCTATAATGATCAATTATACATAGTCAGTTGTAAGACACAACATCAGAACACTTTTTTAGATAGACTTTTCTAACAACCTTCAAAACTGGCTTCACGCCAGCGGATTTTTGTCAATAGGGAAATATTTTGTCTTGTGAAGATGTCCAAAAAGCGAGCAGTTTTTTCAGAGTTCCAATTCTACTTTTTTCTCCCATAAATGCAGGTCCTTATTTGGGCACATCCATCTTGCTATGCAATCTCAACACCACCACATTCATACGAGAGAAAAGAAAGAGCAGTAGTTAGCTATCTATAGACTTTTGTATTTTTCATATATGATTCATTCAAACCTTAAATAAAAAATTAACCCTAAGAAAAGGTAAAATCAATTAAAAATGAATAGTCTTTATGATTAGAATTTGACCATTAATGAATCAGAAAACGAAAATTTTCTGTCCGTTTTTCATGATGTCTTTTATATAGCCCGTTCTGTTTAGACAGAGACTTATTTCAAATGAAATACTGATGCAATTCTGCATTTGAATGTCGTCAAAGCCATTTTTCTTTCGAGTCTTAAATGTGTAACCAATTACATAATATACGTTACCTTCAATTAGGAAATTGTAGTACCCCTGTTGGCTAAGCACAAAGTAGAGCTTCTCTCATGGACTCATGGATGTAATAGCGATGTTTACATATATGCAAAAACAGGTTGTTGGAACCGCCCAGCTTTCAGCTAGATTAAGCGAAGGGTGATTTGGTTATGCTACTCCGTTTTATGCAAATATCAACATGGAACTTATGTCAACAGCATTGACCTGCAAATGGATGAAAGTAACAAACGACTTCGAGATGTTTATAATATTTGGTAAACATTGAAGGTTTCTAATGCAATGAAGGCTGTAACAAAACAAAGTAAACACAAACATGAGTCTTTCCTTCAGGTAAACCTTTTTACCTGAGATAAACAAGTAATAACATTAATAAATGTTTAAAACAGTCTCTTGCCACCCACCCAACTGAATCATGAGTACATTACACATTTACCGTCAGCTTCTCTTGCAATTCTAATCTAATGACATGATCAAATATTCGAGGAGGCTGAGCCAACAACGCGCAATCCTTTTAAAAGTTATCAGACATTGAAGACCGATGATCCTTTCACAAAGAACTTCTCTCGCTTACAACACTCATGAATATACACACAAATATCTTATGCAGCTTAAGTTTCACATCACTGAATATTGTAATCAAAGCGATATAGGTCGAGTCAGTTATGGATATCATGTATTATATCATGTGTTCTCATATTACATGGGACGAGTAACTTTCAAAATGCGAAAAATAAGATGGACTTTATTCTCCAAAGTATTTATTACGCTATCTTCCTTGCAGAATTCATCTTTTCAGGAAACCTTTCTTATAGATCTTACCTTCTCTTCAGCAACTGATTATCAAAAGCTAATGCTTCTTTTATGCTTCCGTCATCAAACTCCATTCATCAGACCAAAGATTCTTCCGTATGATACAACATCTCTGGGAATCAGAGAATAAATACTATCAATATGTTTCCCTGTATTAATTCAGTTGCTTGGGAGGTATTTAATCCCACTTCAACGTTAACATAACATTACTAATAATGGTTTGCTTTTTTTTATGCATTTGTGTGTCTCTGGTTATCACTTTTGTCTTCTAATTATTCTCCCATTTCCTCTACATTTTACTTTCCATTTTTATCCGCTATCTCCTTCTCCTTTTTAGTCTATTTATCCTTCCCTATCATAATGAAATTCTTTTACGATTCCACTCCCACGCGAGTGCAGTCAAATACTTCAAGGCTGATCTGTCCTTTGCTCTGGAGGAAAATCACCAAATAGAGAGAAACGTTTCGATGAAATTAACTAATTTTGGGTTTATTTATTGATAAGGTTTTGCTGCTTCGTAGAATTGAGGTGCTATGGGGAATCTTTAGTTGTAGATAATGGATGAGAGAGAGAGAGAGAGAGAGAGAGAGAGAGAGAGAGAGAGAGAGAGAGAGAGAGAGAGAGATTTTGTACCATCTGTTTTTGTGAACTCTTGCTATATTTCCAAATTTCTTTAAACATTTAGCTTATTTGAAGTTATTGTTTCTATCATGAGGCGGTTACTTTATAGATCCTGAAATAAATGTTTCTCCACCTGAACCTTTAATTCACAGCATTCTTTACTATCGACTAAAATATCGATGTAGCTAGAAAGAAATAAGCTTTCATGGTTCAAAGTCACTGGTTAACCAGAACAACACTAACGAGTCTGAGCGGGACTCGAACTCCAGTCTGGCGTTAACCAGTCAGGGATGTTAACATCGGCCAACATCTTTGACTGGAATAATGTCCCTGTCACGAGAACATCGAATATTAAATTAGTAAAACTCATCTCTAAGAAGAAACAAGAATATGGCAGAATCCTAAATTTTTCCCCTTCAGGGAACCTCTGAGCAAAGCTGAACAAGACGAGTTTAAATAGCCTTCATAATAGTAAGGTTTAATAACACCTTCGGAAACCCTTCTAAGATAACAACTTATGATCGAGGGGAGGTGAAATCTATAACCGTCTGGCGTATCTCAAGTAATGACGTCAGGTTTTGAGGAATTTCGGGATAAAATTGATAGAAATCCGATGGAAAAGAGAAATGGGAGAAACAGAGCCGGATGATTAAGGTGGATGAAGAGAAGTTACGAAGTTCCCAAGAGAGAAATGAGCCATTTTAGTTGCTGAGGGACAGTCATTATAGATGGAGTGGATTAACCGATCTATTTCCTCTCAGTAAAGCAAAGCGGAATAACTTGTAAACATTTTTTTAATGACCGTTAATCCTCCAAATAATCTCTGAAGGCTTCTATTACACAGAGAGGAGAAGGAGGAAGAGGAGGAGGAGATGGAGGAGATGGAGGAGGAGGATGAAGAGGAGGAGGAGAGAGCTCAATAACCTTTGCTATTTTTCCCGGCGACATCTTAACAGCATTGTATCTTTCGCCAAGCAAGTTTTCTTGCTTAAGGCTACACTCGTGTACACTGTTTTATCTTATTTTTTCTTTTTTATACTTCATATAGGAAATATTTATTCTAATGTAGTTACTGTTCTTAAATATTTTCTTTTTCCTTGTTTCGTTTCTTCACTGGGCTATTTTCCCTGATGGGACCCCTGGGCTTATAACATCCTGCATTTCCAACCAGGGCTCTAGCTTTGCAAATAATAATAATAATAATAATAATAATAATAATAATAATAATAATAATAATAATAATAATAATAATTTAGCAACGATTTGTAACATATTTGAAAGTTCAGTACATTTTGAGATCAATGGCCAGACAGAGTTGGGAATTGTTCCAATCTTTTTTTTTTTTATTGTTAATTTTCTCTCCTTTTCAAGGGCCTCTTTAGCTTTTATTATCTATTTGAATGTTATGTTGCATATACTGGAACCCAGGTCCAGGGAAAAATGTATTGAAGAAAGTCTAGCAAAATCTACTAACCAAATGTGTGAAAATGGAATTATCAGTATATGCATTATTGTAGTTGTACAATGTATCTATTGCTTGGAAAATAAAATCGTCCTATTTCTCTTCCTAAAAGTGTTTTAGATTCATAATTATGGATGGGAGACTTTATTAAAGAGTTGTGCAAGAAGTATGGGAGACGAATCATAGATTATAGCGTTCATATCAGTCACATCGCTTGAAAAAATGGGGAAGATATTAAGTGTATGTCAGCATGAGCTTTGTGTAAATTAATAAATACATTTCCATTTAGATTTCAATCCTAAACAGATTTCCAAACGTTTTTTCTCCCACTTGTTCTAAAAAAAATTAAACGAGTAAATAAGTTAAGTCGAAAATAACAACATTCCTTGAGAATTCTGCAACAGATTGAATTTCAAATTCCTTATAGACTCGCCCCAGAAAGTAACGAAAATGACATATGCCAAAACCTCTTTCGTCTTCTCAAAATCGGACTTTTCAATTTGCACACAAATAGCTTTCTCTTACATAAATAGACAGTCGTCCAGTATTCCACTGAACAAGAAAAGGTCGAAAGAAATGACATTTCAATTGATTAAATCTTCGAGAACATTGAACTCTTAAGTGATGTCAAGTGCTTCTTGTAGAGAAGGCGCCTGACATCGATGTTACTATTTTGATTAAGACAAAGACTTTATTTTTTTCAGCATCAAATGGAAATTGACTCTTCTTCCCATGATGGCTTGACCAAACTCGAAACCTTTCTTTCACTGTTACTTGCTTTCTTTTTTGTAATTACAAAGAAGTCTTGGAGTTTGACAGTTCATAAAGACTTTATAGTATGTGTGTGTGTGAGAGAGAGAGAGAGAGAGAGAGAGAGAGAGAGAGAGAGGGAGGGGTAAACTGATGGCATTGCATATCAAGTCAAGGATCTTCCGTCTCTTCTAGTTTCTTACTCGATCCAATAAAACATTATGTCATAACAAGAATTGCAACATTCTAGGTAAGTAAATGAAAATATGAGACTGATATTATTAGCTGTTCCTTATGAGTGTATTATTTACTGTTACACTTTGAGTGTAGATATCTGGATGTTGACGTCATATCGTTTCATTCTTCCCTGAAATGTACTTTGTCATTCGTGATATCAAATATTGTGACTTAAATATTGCCGCTAACACTGGACTCCCACGGTCTGGGGTTAGTAAGCATATCGGAACAAGCCAATTGGAAATCTTGATAAGGTATTTGAACAATTCTGATTCGTTGTGCTAATTATACGAAAATACCGTAATATCTTATACACGTTCATTATATTACTGATTGAATAGGTTGTTTTAGAATAATCGGAATAAAACACAATTTTTTTTCCAACTTTTTAAAAATTTCATGTTTTTAAGTTTTTCATTTCTTAGTACATCAATGATGCACTAAGGCTATTTCTATTTGAAAAAAATAAGGATCCACTTAATCCTCCATGAAAAGTAATCTGTCTCAACTCACCATCTAGGCTACATATTTTGGTCAGAGAAAATCGGCTTTGTGTCTATTTAATGAAGCGCTTGAAGGAAGAGACTTCGAATACTGTCATGTAAGTCAAACGGATCTTGGCTCCCTCTGACAATCAAGTTTTTAGGGATTACAAGGTCCAGCAGAAATGGCTTTTACATAAGAGAGAGAGAGAGAGAGAGAGAGAGAGAGAGAGAGAGTGTGTCAAGTGTCAATTTATATTCGAGATTTCTCTCTAGGAATATTTATACTTCAGGGAACAACTCTGTTTATGATCGCACAGTTTGTTTGATCAAGAAAGTATTTTTTTTTTTTTTTTTTTTGAGACAATAAATAAATTTCACTTATATTAAGTTTGAAAAGTTGGCAAATCGTAATCGGAACATTTTTGTAGCCAAATATTTCTTAAGATTCGAAATAATAATTGCTATTCATAAATGAATTTATCATAAATGTAAATACGAATTGAATGATGATGATTCGGTGAAAACTCTGATATATGACTTGATGACAACTGAAATGAATAGCATTGATTCATATAAATACATTTGAGAGTAATTGTTCTCTGATTACAGTAATGGAGAAGGAGGACAGTTTGTCATTTCTTTAATGTGGAGTGAAAATAAGTATCAGAATTTAATGTAACATTATGGAATCAAAAGAAATGGGAGAGAATTTCCTTATATAATCTACAAAAAAAGATATTTGCAGAGTTTCTAGGCTAAGGTTGAAGCAGGAAACAAAATGCATATTTTTGGAGATAATCTTTTGTAAAATATTTGAGAAAATGGCTTCCAAGATTTATATTTTCCAAAGGTAACTGATAAAACGATTTCTATGGTGGGGATGATAACTATATTTTTTTCCTTGTTCAGAGAGAGAGAGAGAGAGAGAGAGAGAGAGAGAGAGAGAGAGAGGGAGAGAGAGAGAGAGAGCAAAGTATAAAAGCAAAAGTTGATCTGAAAATCCCCATGATTTTGTCCCCTTCTCTCTTCAAAGTCAATTTACAGAATCCCTTTCTATGGGAACACACACACACACACACACACACTCTCTCTCTCTCTCTCTCTCTCTCTCTCTCTCTCTCTCTCTCTCTCGTTCCATTTATGTCCACAGAAAATAAAAGAACCAGAACTTTCGACCAAAAACTTTTTAAAAAAAATTTTTTCCTAAAGTTTATTATGTCACAAGTAAGTAAAAGGAAAAAATATTCACTTAAATAGGGAGGAGGTATTGACCTCTGCTACGGTTTTGTTTCGTTATAGACACAAACTTAGGAGGCATGGCGCCTGCATCTGAGAAATGATGACCCAAGCACACGTGTACTGAATCCTCTTTGCATGTCAACAGGTACACAGGGGAGAGGGGACGCAGAGTGAGACCCAGTATGGTGTGGTTACATCATCCCACCACTGCCACTAAATTTTGTCATAAGGGTGAGGGAAATCACATAATAATACATGGTCGGAGGCGATGAATCAGACGAGTTTTTAAACTCGAAGACGATTTATTATCGAAGTTAATTTTCACAATTACAATAAGCAGAAATCTTCTTCAAAGTGAGAGAGAGAGAGAGAGAGAGAGAGAGAGAGAGAGAGAGGGTGTATTTTGCACGCACAGGAGTGGTGTCAATGTGTTCGCAGAATAATAAAAAAAAAGTGGAGATAACTGAGCGAGAGTTTGTTTCATTGTGTCTGATAGTGTCAGAGCTTTGTGAGGTAGGTCTGTGGGGGAAAAAAATGAGAGAGAATTGTTTTTTTTACCATTGATTGTCCCTTAAGTGTCTTAGGGGAAGTAAGAAAGTTTTTCTGTAAAGTTTTTTCATTTCTTTGGGAACAGTTTTGACCTTGGAGAAATTCTGTAGCGTTCAGTTTCAACGTAAATTTGCGTTTTCCGCCTTGCATTTTTGGTTGTTTGAGACTTAACGTTGACAATGTTTGATACTCCAAAGATGTTACCATTAATTTCTTTATATATATATATATATATATATGTGTGTGTGTGTATATATATATATATATATATATATTCACATAAGCCATATATATTTTTGATATATTAATGTCTGGATTCTCTTAACAACCTCGGGATCACAGACCCAGGCGAAAATCTTACAAAGACAAGAGCTTGGCTCCGGCCGGGAATCGAACCCTGGTCGGCAAGCTTATATAGACAGTGTCTTGTCTTTGTGAGATTTTCGCCTGGGTCTGTGATCCCGAGGTTGTTAAGAGAATCCAGACATTAATATATCAAAAATATATATGGCTTATTTGAATATGAAAAACACGTAAAAATGTGCAAAATTTATCATATATATATATATATATATATATAATACATATATATATATATATATATATATATATGTATATATATATATATATATATATATTTTTTTTTTTTTTTTTTTTTTTTGATAGTGAATATAATAATCAGACTACGTCAGTAGCCCCTATGGTGCCCACTTACCATATAAACAGGAGGCATATAGTGGTGTCTATTTCCATGAGAGAGAGAGAGAGAGAGAGAGAGAGAGAGAGAGAGGGAGTTGCAGGGCTATCATTACAGAGTGTAAGTTATGTCTTTTTTCCTTTCATAGAAACCTTCCAATTCATTGTACTTCGATTACATAGAGGTGATCTATTGTCGTTCACTTTCTCGTTTGTTCCACTTTATGGATATTGTGCTTTGGTTTACTCTTGAAATGGATAATTAAGACTTTTAATTCAATTAAATGACTTTTAGGTCTGGCTATATTCAAAGACATCATTATCATAATGTTGTATATTCATATCTTTTTTTTTCTATTTTGTCCATCATATATTACTATAATATTTATATTTTCTTATATGAAATTTTATCACTCTGCAATGATAATTTCAATTGAATTTCATCCTCTCAATCACCTCCAGCAACATAACCAAAGTTGAAGATTTGTAGTTTTGATGGAATAATTTTTTCCCCTTCTTTTACGTAGAGTGTTCAACCCTGAGGTCCAGGGTACAGTCAACTGACAAGAAAAGATAAAAGGGGGAGGGGGGGGGGGGGTTGGCTATACATAAGAAACCTTTGAAATGAATCGTTATATCTTTTTTTCTCATTTACCATATAAGAATGATAAAGAAAATTGTTGGATAAAATCAGTACCACATAAAACTTCAAATTATAACTTCATGTAAGTGGCCATACGGAATCAGGGTTTGATTAACGTGACCATAGTTTTTCTCTTGGCCTAAAGTGTTGTGTTAAAACATTAACCTTTCTCTCTCTCTTTTTTTTTTTTTTTTTTTTTTTTTTGTCAAATTATCCACTTTTCATTTGGCCAATTCCTTCTATCTGTCCCTCATCCGTTCCTTCCTTCCTGGCATTTCATCCACTTAAGATTCCCCTTTTGACCCAACTGAAGTTTTTTGACTATCACTCTAACGTCTAAAATGTACATTTCCATGAAAACATTTCAGAAGTATTATATAAGGGCTCTAGGGACGTTATAATGAATAGAATTTTCTAAAGATGACATTTACGTTTTTAGTTTATATGGTAAATTTGATCGATATTTTATATCTCTTCTGTATTCTTTCAATAACACAGAAGTATAAGAATTGACGTCATAGAATTAGGAGAGGAACAGTCCTCTATTTTGAACATGAAACCAGTTGACAGAAAAGTAGTCAAATGCAGATGTTTCTGTGAATCAAATAACTTCAAATGCGAAAACTAAAAAGGAACAGATTTTAAAAGGTACAATACTTATAACAAGAATATCCCAATACTGAATAATACCAATTTTAAAAACAATACTTAAACTAAATAACAAAATGACCTGAGGACATCAGAACAGAGACCTAAAAAGGAAAAAAAATCTATAGCATCTTTAACCAGCTCTCTCCTCCTTCATATTCTCATTACGTTAATAATTGATAATGAAATGGTAAAGAAGATATTAATGGAAAGAATAAAAAAGATAAATTGTCTGGATGATGAGGATAAGAATAATGAGAAGAACACCAGCAGCGAGATAAAGCAATAAACAGAATGGGAAGGAAGGAAGAGAATAAGGCTGAAAGTATTCCCTCTCCCCTGAGCAGCGTCCGTCCACAAGATCAAAAGACATAATAATCAAATCCTTGGTCCAATAAACACATCAGGTGGCCTTAAATCGAGCACGGTTGTGGATAACAAATGTTCTATCTAATATGTTAATACATCGATATTGTTATTATCGTCATTATTCAGGTCCTTCTACATCATCTTTTCTGGTGTGAAAATTCACACTTGTTAGGTTCTACTCGAAGGCTGAAGAATAACACTCAAGGCTCAATTCACACAAGTCTCATTTGAAGACATTTTCAAGGATTCCGAGTTAGCCTCTTCCCCTCATCTTGAGTTTGCATCATCTTTTATCCAACATCATCACGATTAAGGATATATTCTGTAAGATATAAAAGGATTTAATGATAACAGGTCTAGGGAGTATATATCTCATTTTCATTTCTTGTCAAAGAATATTTTTTTTATGGTGAATATTAGTTGATACATATAATTAATAATGAGAATTTCTGTAAAAAAAAAGAAAGTTTATCGATTATTTGTATCCATTAAATTCGGTTCACCATGTGAGATATATTCGTGGAAACTCTCGGGATTTAATGAAACAAATTTAGAAATTTGAAAGTTGAATTCAACATCGTGATCTAAAAGAAGTACTTTACAAACATATCTAAAATACCTTCAATATCCCAAAGGCCTTTACTTCCCTCTAGTACCTCTCGGGCTTCATTGTGACCCAGTGCCACTCCCTTCCATCCCCTGATGCCAGATTTTGAACATTGATTCCAAATATGTCAAACATTTCTATAGATGGATTGAGGAGATTTCATCACACGGTAAAATTTTAAATAACTCTCTCTCTCTCTCTCTCTCTCTCTCTCTCTCTCTCTCTCTCTCCACTAAGGATAGATAATATATCACTCTATCGATGGAATGAGGAGATTTCCTCACACGGTAACATTGGAAATCTCTCTCTCTCTCTCTCTCTCTCTCTCTCTCTCTCTCTCTCTCTTGGGGGTAAACAGTTTTAACGATAATATACGAACTATCTCTTACAGCTGACCTTTTAATTTTTGTCTTAATAGTGAAATTTTTTGAAAGCCCCAAATTTAGCAGTCAAACTTTTTTTTCTTATAATAGGGAGATTGTGACCCCTGCGACCTCTCACCCTGGATCCGTTAGTGACCTTGTACAGTACACGGTACTTATTTAGACAATGCAGAGTGAGCGGTACTTATATTATATACACCATGTACAGTCAACGGTACTCATATAGACCATGTACAGTAAACAGTACTTAAAAAGACCATGTATACTAAATGGTACTTATATAGACCATGTGCAGTAAACGGTACTTATATGGAGCATGCACAGTAAACGGTACTTATAAAGACCATGTACAGTAAATGGCGCTTATAACGAACGACCATGTACAGTATACGGTACTTACAGTATATGTAACGTGTGCAGTTAACAGTCCTTACATACACCATATACAGCAAATGGTATTATATGGACCATGTGCAGTAAAGGGTAGCCTACTTATATAGATCATGTACAGTAAATGGTATTTATATAGGACATCTACAGTAAACAGCACTTATAAAGACCATCTACAGTAAATGGTACTTATATAGACCATGTACAGTAAAGGGTCAAGGTTCAGAAATGGTTATTACGTAAACCACAGGTTTAAACTTGAAGAGTTTACAGTTACAAAGGGGAAAGACTATTAGGTACAGATGGAGACTCAGAGTCAGCTACTAATGGAGGTTTAGGGACCTAAATGAATACTGCTACAGACTGTATTATGACCCAAAATGACTTCTACTAAACGCAATACAGTTGCTATTTATGGTGAATTATATACAGTTAAAATACACTTCGCTGTATTGAAAATACAAGAACTGTATATGCAGACTGTACTACTATACAGTAGATGCTAATTGAGAAGAAAATTTCAGGATTTATTTCTTTTCAGATACACCACTGCATAACAGATTCCTAAACACTAGTTATTTCATTATGAGCAAATCCTACGAGTCCATAGGATGATAAAAGTCAGAGTCATTTTGCTGTACTACAGAAATTCTCAGCTGATATTTTTTCCAGAAGTTCAAAGAATCTTTTGGAGGATCATTTTTTCATATTTATTTTTCGTTGTTTGCCTAATCCCTTTGAGAGAGAGAGAGAGAGAGAGAGAGAGAGAGAGAGAGAGAGAGAGGTTGAGGATATTGTAATTTGGAGAGAGTGAAAGACAAAATATGAGAGAGAGAGAGAGAGGAGAGAGAGAGAGAGAGAGAGAGAGATGTCATATAAATGCAACTTGGGTTTTTTACAGGTTCCAAAATGTATCCTTAAAAGGTCAGAATCCTTTTTACTCAGAGACATTATATTGTCATAAATCTCACTCTCCTTCTGGTTAAGATCTCACCAAGGGTCATCTAAGGTCAGCCTTGACCATAATTTACGACACTGATGCTATTTGAGGCTTCCTTCTTGACCTCGTGTTGTATCTAGTCTGTTATCAAAGTGAGCGAAGCAGACAGACAAGGGTTTTGACGCTACCTATAGATTATTGTATTACCAAGATTTATACCAACACGAACTTCATCCAAAAACCTATAAAATGTGAAACTAAAGTTCTCAACAATCTCTTAATTACTGATAGATTTACACGAAGTAAATATTCTTAAAAATCCTTTATAAACGGATCTATTTATTTGAAGAAAAGTTTGATGTTGAATAAAAGAAAAAAAAAATAGCAAAAACAAAGAAAAACCAATTAAAAACGGTGTTGGGAATATATGGAAAAAAAAGAAATGTGAAGGAGAGCAAAAGAGAAAGTAATGGCGAACAACACTTTCATTGTGTTTCCATTCTCTAAAAAAAGTGTTTTATTTTCACTATTCAAAAGTGCAACGGTAGGATTTGGATAAAATTTTGGCAGTAATATTACATGTTTTCTTATATCCCCATTTTAATACTTGGAATTTTTGGAATTGTTGTTGGAACTGGAGCCTTAGGTTGCATCTGGAAGATTTAGGAATGCGTTTAATGACCTTTTGCTTTCTAAAAGAGAATTGGAATCAATCTATAAAAGGAATATTACTTCCTATTCCACATGGCATCGACCTGAGGCTTCATAGAGAAATGCATATCAAGATGATCTGTGATTCCTTGCTCACATTCGTTCAATATTAATCTAATATAGAGAGAATTATAAGCAAGAAAAGAGGAGTAGTTTGGCGTATGAAACAGCATATTCGATCATAAACAAACAGTGTTTCCTCAGAAAATTATATCTGTAATAGGACGAAAATATTTCTCTTTCATCAAATAGCACGATCTCTCTCTCTCTCTCTCTCTCTCTCTCTCTCTCTCTCTCTCTCCTTGTTTTTATAATTTTTGCAGGACCTTATAATCCCTTAAAACACGATTGACTGAGGAAGGCAGACTCTATTTTACATACTTGTCAAATTCTCTTTTTTTTTGAGGTTGATTCAAAAAACCCAGAAGCGATTACTCTCAACAAACTGTCCAAAATTTGTCACATAAGATTTGTATTAATTGAGGATGAAGTAGATCGTTGCAAGATGAAGCATAACCTTTGTATATTGTTAATATCTTAGAGAGAGAAGAAAATATGTGAAAATGAACATTTCAAAAAGGGGCCAAATCATATTAGGAAATAAATAGCAACGGTTTTATCTATTATTGCCATAAATTGATATTCCATCAATCATTAACAAATTGCAAATGGATACGATTCTGACATTTTCGGAAAATTAGTACAAATATCGTATGAATAATCATAGTATACTGGTGTCTCAGTATGATGATGTCCTAATATATTGGTGTCTCAGTATTATTATTATTATTACTATCCAAGCTACAACCCTAGTTGGAAAAGAAAGATGCTATAAGCCCAGGGGCTCCAACAGGGAAAAGTAGCCCAGTGAGGAAAGGAAATAAGGAAATAAATAAATGAAGAGAACAAATTAACAATAAATCATTCTAAAATAAGTAACAACGTCAAAGCAGACATGTCATATGTAAACTATTAACAACATCAAAAACAGATATGTCATAAATAAACTATAAAAAGACTCATGTCCGCCTGTTCAACAAAAAAGCATTTGCTCCAACTTTGAACTTTTGAAGTTCTACTGAATCAACTACCCGATTAGGAAGATCATTCCACAAATTGGTAACAGCTGGAATAAAACTTCTAGAGTACTGCGTAGCATTGAGCCTCGTGATGGAGAAGGCATGGCTATTAGAATTAACTGCCTGCCTAGTATTACGAACAGGATAGAATTGTCCAGGGAGATCTGAATGTAAAGGATGGTCAGAGTTATGAAAAATCTTATGCAACATGCATAATGAACTAATTGAACGACGGTGCCAGAGATTAATATGTAGATCAGGAATAAGAAATTTAATAGACCGTAAGTTTCTGTCCAACAAATTAAGATGAGAATCAGCAGCTGAAGACCAGACAGGAGAACAATACTCAAAGCAAGGTAGAATGAAAGAATTAAAACACTTCTTCAGAATAGATTGATCACCGAAAATCTTGTAAGACTTTCTCAATAAGCCTATTTTTTGTGCAATTGAAGAAGACACAGACATTATATGTTTCTCAAAAGTAAATTTACTGTCGAGAATCACACCTAAAATTTTGAAAGAGTCATACATATTTAAAGAAACATTATCAATACTGAGATCCGGATGTTGAGGAGCCACCGTCCTTGACCTACTTACAATCATACTTTGAGTTTTGTTAGGATTCAACTTCATACCCCATAATTTGCACCATGCACTAATTCTAGCTAAATCTCTATTAAGGGATTCACCAACCCTAGATCTACATTCAGGGGATGTAATTGATGCAAAGAGAGTAGAATCATCTGCATATGCAACAAGCTTGTTTGCTAGGCCAAACCACATGTCATGTGTATATAGTATGAAAAGTAATGGTCCAAGAACGCTACCCCTATGGAACACCGGATATCACATTCCTATAATCACTATGGTGCCCATCAACAACAACTCTTTGAGATATATTACTTAAAAAATCAATAATAATGCTAAGAAACGACCCACCCACTCCCAACTGTTTCAGTTTGAAAACAAGGGCCTCATGATTAACACGGTCAAAGGCAGCACTAAAATCAATGCCAATCATACGAACTTCCCGACCACAATCAAGGGATTTCTGTACAGCATTGGAGATTGTAAGAAGAGCTTCATATGCTCCAAGGCCTTTACGAAAACCAAATTGCAAACTAGGGAGTATATGATTACCTTAAGCAAACCTATTAAGACGTTTTGCCAGAAGACGTTCAAAAACTTTAGATAATATGGGAGTTATGGAAATTGGGCGGTAATCAGTGGGACTTGAGCTACCACAAACACATTTACATAGGGGAGTAACATTACCAATTCTCCAACTAGTGCTAAAAGCTCCTCTTCTTGCTAACTTGCGCAAAATAACAGATAACTTTGGAGCTAAGAAATCTGCTGTCTTTATAAAAAACAAAGGAAAAGTACCATTTGGTTCTACACCTCCATAAGCATCAAGGTCCACCAACAGAGCTTTAATCTCACGAGAACGAAAAGCTAAACTAGTTAGTTTAGCCTCAGGAAAACAGGAATGAGGAAGTTCAAGTTTTTCATTACTCTGTTTACTGTCAAAAACATCAGCCAAAAGGGTTGCCTTTTCCTTTGGACAGTGAGTGACTGAGCCATCTGGTTTAAGTAAAGGAGGAACTGTTGCATCTACACCAAAGAGTGCAGATTTAAGGGTAGACCACCATTTATGTTCCTGAGTTGTACCAGAAAGTGTTTCTTTTATGGTTAAATTGTACTCCTTTTCAGTTGAGGCATAAACTCTTTGAGCAAAAGCTCGAAGCTGAGTATAGTTGTTCCAGGTCAAATCTGATCTGTTACCCTTCCAAAGATGATAGGCCTCCTGTTTCTCCAAATAAGCACGTCTACAATCATCATTGAACCACGGTTTGTCCTTCACTCGGTACCTTAGCACACGAGAAGGGATACGCCTATCAATTATGTTGACTAAACTCTCATTCAAAGGGACAACAGGATCTACACTATTATATAATTGTGACCAATTCAAGCACAAAAGATCATGTAATATTTCATTCTAGTCTGCTTGGGATTTCATATAGATTTTACAAGAATATGATATATCAGGGACAGGCTACTCAGTCTTCACTAATAATGAAATCAAGGCATGATCAGATGTCCCGACTAGAGAACCAACCTTACTAGTTATAACGCTATGGGAGTCAGTGTATACAAGGTCCAAACAATTACCAGACCTGTGAGTAACTTCATTTATGATTTGCTCACAGCCTGATTCAGAGGCAAAGTCTAAAGCTCTTAAGCCATGGCGATCGGTAGGAGAGATAGAACTTAACCACTCCCCATGGTGAGCATTAAAATCACCAACAAAGACAAAAGAAGCGTTTCTATCATCTTCTTGTATCTTAGCCATAATGGTAAGAAGACAATCAAAGATAGAATCATCTATGTCTGGATTCCGGTAGATCGAACACAAATAAAAGTTGTTATGCCTGCCACAAACTTTTATTACCTGAATCTCATGACATCCACATTGATAGCAGGACTTATGAGAAGCAGGGTACTCGGTCCTAATATACACCGCCATTCCCCTGGCCCTAGGGATGGCATCACGTTTCAACATTATTGGCTTCTTAAAACCACTTATAAGGAGCTCAGATGAGTGCCTCATATTAGAAACCAAAGTTTTTGAGCACAAAAGAATATCATACTGTCTGGACGCAACTGTAAGGTCTTGGATATTTGCATGAAGACCACGAATATTGCAATACAGAAGACGACATTGACGAAATCTAGGACGTACTGGTCCCGGATTTTGTTCAATGTCTCCAGACAGCATAAGAATTAATAGAAATAAAAAAGAGGCATCATACTTGAAAACTAGATTAACAAGAATTATAACAAAAACAATACGTACAGAATTATAAACAAAGTGATTGATGATACCCATAAACTATAGTAAAAAGTCGGAAAAACTGGTCAACTTGGAGGAGCCGATACACCATGCAAGGCTAAATACCCTCCAGGATAGCCACTTCAACTGAAGGGAGGACAGTAAGGATGGTTTTGAGAAGAAAAATAATCAGAAAAAGGAAAAGACAACCTCTTGATAAACCACCAGGCATCCATGGCCCTTCTATTAAGCCTGCCCAACACGCCATTTCAAAAAAACAAGAGGAAGAAAAAAAGAAAAGAAAAATAATAAGATAGAATAGTGTGCCTGAATGTACCCTCAAGCAAGAGAAATCCAACCCAAGACAGTGGAAGACCATGGTACAGAGGCTATGGCACTACCGATGACTAGAGAACAGTGGTTTAATTTTGGAGTGTCCTTCTCCTAGAAGAGCTGCTTACCACAGCTAAAGAGTCTCTTCTACCCTTACCAAGAGGAAAGTACACTGAACAAATTGCAGTACAGTAATAAACCCCTTGGGTGAAGAAGTGTTGAGTATCTCATTGTTGTCAGATGTATGAGGAAAGACGTGAATATGTAAAGAATAGGCCAAACTATTCTGTGTAAGTGTAGGCAAAGAAAAAATAGGCCGTGACCAGAGAGAGGAATCCAATGCATTACTGTCTGGCCAGTCAAAGAATCCAATACCTCTCTAGTGGTAGTATCTCAACGGGCGGCTGGTGCCCTGGCCAACCTACTACCTATGGTGGTGTCCTAGTATATTGGTGTCTGTATGATGATGTCCTAGTATACTGGTGTCTCAGTATGAGGATGTCCTAGTATATTAATGTCCCAATATAATGATGTCCTAGTATATTGGTGTCTCAGTATGATGATGTCCTAGTATATTGGTGTCTCAGTATGATGATATCCTAGTATATTAATGTCCCAATATAATGATGTCCTAGTATATTGATGTCTCACTACGATGATGTCCAAGTATATTGATGTCTCAGTATGATGATGTCCTAGTATATTGGTGTCTCAGTATGATGATGTCCTAGTATATTAATGTCCTAATATAATGATGTCCTAGTATACTGGTGTCTCAGTATGATGATGTCCTAGTATATTGGTGTCTCAGTATGATGATGTCCTAGTATATTAATGTCCCAATATAATGATGTCCTAGTATATTGGTGTCTCAGTATGATGATATCCTAGTATATTGAATGCTCATTTGATGATGTCCTAGTATATTGATATCCCTGAAACAGGGATGTTTGAGGATAGTAATAACTAACAATGATGTTATTAACTTGATTAGTGAAAACAGGAGAGTTGAAGAATATATGGCTTAATAAGGCATAAAATCACCAAATGACAAACCAAAACTTCGAATGATAATTTCGTAGTTTCAAATCAGAGGCCTGACAGGCTGAAAATGAAACACTAGCTTAATTGCCAACTATGAATTCCAGTGGATTTTCTAATAACCTAATTTGCATCGATATTTGAAATTCCTTAAACAGAACTGAACCATTGATTATCATAGATTATAATTCTGATAGTTCATCGTAAAAGGGAAAAACAATCAAAAGTGGAATGCTATAATTAGGACTAACTTTAGAAATAAGAACAATCGAATATGGCATTGCCTGATCTAAACAATATGTTGCTTTTGAAAAGTCAAGTGGAGACAATGCTGGTAATATCAGGATTAATTCTCATGATCAGATAATGCGCGATCATAATCATTATGAAAAAGGATAATTGTTCTTCAACATAATCTAAATTGCATTTCATATTGATTTTACATATTAAATACATATAGTAAATGCAATTCAATTTAATTACTATACTTCAAGTAATTAGGTATTCGGATTATAGTCGACATTTGATTTGCCATTTCTTTATACATTTACAGGGTACCATATTGTGGGTACTCTGGTAGAATTATTCCTCTTATGAAAAATTATCGATAATTTTGACGATAAACCCGTTTTCAACACATCTGTTGTCAACTAAGAGAAACAGCTATTCATTTGTAATCTTTGCGGGAAGAAGGTTGTTAGACAATAGTAATGTTTGTCATATTCACGTAAGTTATAGTTTCATATATTTTTTACTATTTCAAATAAATTGACATTCTTTCTCCCCCAAGCCCAGATAATGGAATCGCCCATTATAGACGACACGAATACCCCAACTACCAACTAGAAAAGGATATAAAGTATTTAAAAGAACAAATAAAAAACCTTTATGGTCCTTTATCACAGCAAATAGAATACACATCAAGAACTTTTGCAAAGCTGACGTTGCTAAAAATACTTAATTTATCATATATCTTTGATTAAGCGTCATTTGAGGTTTCATAGGTTGGTACTCATGTTTGGTGGATGGCCACTGAAACCGAAGGGATTCCAGGGTTCCAACAAAAATATGAGATGAATGTTCGTCATCTAAACAAATAAATGGTTAATAACATCCTATATCCAAACAAAGACATTCCTTTAATTAAGATATATTATCATTGATGTAACAAGAGAACGTTTGCTGTAATATATTTACTCGAGTTCATCATCTTTTAGGGAATTAGAAGTGGCAGCCCTTGTACTAACTCTGTTATCCTTGGAAACATTACTACGACTATTTCTGGTTTCATGTTGATATAATAATAATAATAATAATAATAATAATAATAATAATAATTATTATTATTATTATTATTATTATTATTATTATTAATATTATTACTATTTTTATCCTTTGATTCTTATATTGTACTATGTTTTATCCTTTGATTCTTATATTGTTTAATCCTGTTCAACATGTTGTATTAGAAAGGAGAAAAAAGAGAATGTCCTCCCCAAATGTTCGGAATTATTGGACTTAATGGCATTTTCTTTATCAATATTGAATAATTCACTAAAAACGATTAAAGAGTAATAATAACACTAATGAGAGTACAAAAAATAATAACCTTAATAAAAGTAGTAATGATAATAACAGTAATAAGAAAAATAGTGATGTTATAAATAATGATGTTATAAATGAAGATAAGGCGTGATGAAAATGAAAATGGTAAACTACTTCCTTAATCAATTTAAAAATTAAATGTAACTACTCTATCTCCATCAGGATGCATAATAGAAATGCTCTCCTCTCTCTCTCTCTCTCTCTCTCTCTCTCTCTCTCTCTCTAATATTAGGAGAATGACAGAAAACGATAATAATTCAGACTCAAAACTTACAAATCATGAAGAAATCTGAAGTTTCTTAACACATTACTATTCCTTCCATCCTTCAACTATGGATCTTAAGAAGTTAACATCTTTTTTTTTTTTTTCAAATCCCCGAACGATAAATGTTCAAATATGTTGCAACTAACACTATGCTATGCAATTACTACGTTTTGGTTTTAGCAATTCTATGTTAAGAAAAGTTGATATCGCTTATAGTAACCAGCTTGAGAGAGAGAGATGAGAGAGAGAGAGAGAGAGAGAGAGAGAGAGGACAAAGCCACCTAATTTTTCACTACTGATTATTATTAGCAAGAGAAATATCATTGAATGGAAGCTACAATCTCAGTTGAAAAATAATCAAAAGAAATTATGAAAAAAAGTAAGAGTCAAGGTGCAAATATCAGTTCAGAGTTGATGTGAGTAAAAGATTTTTGGAATGAGAACTGTTCTGTAAGAGTAACATTCTCTATTATTCTTCTCTAATGAGGCACATTATAATAAATCCTCACAGGTTGTTACCCAAATCGTTATACGTAACTCAGATCATTGTGTGATCCTCTTCCTGGAAGAAATGAAACTGAATCTAATCCTACTTAGCCTTTGATACTCGCCGTAAGAGAGAGAGAGAGAGAGAGAGAGAGAGAGAGAGAGAGAGAAGTAATCATCTGCTCCCTAGTTTAAAGTTATATCACTAAAACCTTTGGAGCATGTGATGCTCTTCTTACAATTTTCAATGAAGTACAGGAATAATCCCTTGACTGTAGCCTTGATTTTAATGCTGCCTTTAGCTGTGTTTATCACGAGGCCTTTGTTTACAAACATTAATAGATGGTCATAGAAATCTCTTTCTTTTATATCATTATTGACTTTTAAGTAACAGAGGGATTCCAGAGTACAATCTTATTCATTCCAGGATTTAAACCTTTCGTAGACCACATGAGAAACAAATATCTATCATATCTCAAACACTGTTTGAGGAAGTCAGTGATAATGGTATTGTAATCTGTCAAAGTCCCTTCTGGGAGTTGTAGTCTCTCTCTCGTCCTCTCTCTCTCTCTCTCTCTCTCTCTCTCTCTCTCTCTCTCTCTCGTCTGCTAAGACTATTTTGTCATCTACTGCCTCTCACAGGAGACTCCTAAAGTTTCTTTCCTGTTCTTAGACACTGAATCTTATGATGGGGTTACCAAGCCCAATGCCATAGAGCCATAGACAACTAGAGGGTTAATAAAGCCAATTTCCCAGCGGTGTCTGTCATCCATCGGTGGTAACCCACACATGCGCTGGCCAACCAAAACGCTGCTTGACCTTATTGGTTAAATATAATTTTCTATAAACGGTAATAACTGTAATTTGATTTCGGTTCCTAACAAGATTTTCTCAAAATTATCGAATTCAGTTTTGAAGGAGAGAAAACTCAAAATACCATGCAATAGAAAATATATTTTAACTGGTACACTTTTCTTGTTTTTCGTTTCATGTCTGGGACTTTACTTACTCTTATACTTCCTTTGAAATATAAATAAGATAATTAGTGAAAAATATAGTTTGTGAATTGTTGTTTTTTTATTTAAAGAATATCTCACCCTTTTCTGTAAATTACATTTGCAATATACATCCATTTACTATGGCATACTAAGCTTATGAAGAGAGAGAGAGAGAGAGAGAGAGAGAGAGAGAGAGAGAGAGAAAGAGAGAGAGAGAGATATCATCTCTATATATATACAAGAAATAAAGTTTTAATAAAGAAATCCCGACTAAAATATAGAAACAAAAACAATGGAGAGGAAAAATTGTCTTTCTTAAATAACGAAAACTCTCTCTCTCTCTCTCTCTCTCTCTCTCTCTCTCTCTCTCTCTCTCTCTTTTACCTTTGATATGCTGTGATTCAAACGGTTACAATAATCAACATCTTAATTAGTCTTCACAAAATCTATAACGTTATGCAATTTGAAATTTCCTCCAAATTCCTACAACATTATTAAGCGTATCTTTTTGTCATAGCAAAACTAGATTTGCCATCGTAATTATTAGCTTGATAACATAACGCATTGCACGTTATTGAGAAAGGCTTCAGCAACAGATGTGATATCTTATTTGAATATCAGTTCGAAATGTCAGCCTTTCCCTAATCAAGAGCAAAAGACAGGAAAGAAGAAGGAAGCGAAGAAGAAGACGACTGGAGGAAAATGATTCTCTCAAGGCCTACGATATTCTTGTCAAACTTTCGGTTCTAAATTATATTGCCGACGTAAATGCAGTTCAGAAACGCAATAAATAATGCCAAGGGTAAATGATAAAGAATGCTAACATTAGACATTTACTATCACAAAAGCTGGAATTTGTTAAACAACTCCTAAAATATCTCGGGAATTTACCCTACAGCAGGACCATAATCTCCATAGGGCCAAAAGAGAAAAATATTTCAGAATCAATTAATCTCTCTCATATTATTATTTCAGCTGATAGAAACACTTATCTTTTAATAGAAGATTACTTGACTCACGATCAAGTAAATAGGTGAAAAGTTATAGTATATTTTCCTATCTATGTTAATAAACGGGAAATATTCCAGAAACTTTAAACAATTCTGACTCTTCTTCAAGAGACTTTCTCATTTTTGCCAGGCTAATCCATTTGCTTTTCCATTTTACAAGATAGAACGATATGGAGAGGGTGTTTGCTATCCTTCCTTTATCTATTTATCTATCTATCTAGCTTTTAATCTATATATCTATCTATCTATCTAGCTATCTCATGCCACGGAAACCAGTATTGTATTGTGTACGTTCTAAGAAACTAAGCTGAGCCACATTGTTTGTTTACAACTTGCAATGCTTTTAATCTTTATTTACTTTTCTAATAATGATCTGCCACTACCCATTCCTCCCTTGCTCATCTACACAGAGGAATACACGATTGGTGGGACGCAGGTGTCATGAATAAATTAAAGGTAGAATTCCTCCACCCAGTGCCTGACCCCAATGCAAAATCTTATCCCAAATCATATATGAAAACTCATCCTTCTTCCTTCTCGATATATTTTTCAAATATGGCGATGGTGCAATTATTGTCAGGTCTGTTCCCCTTTCCCTTTGTAACCAATAATCTTTAATTCATACATTCCATTTTCTTAATTCATCCATTGTGTCTTGTATTCTGCACAGTCTCTCTCTCTCTCTCTCTCTCTCTCTCTCTCTCTCTCTCTCTCTTTAAAACTAGGCTTCGATTTACCATCAAAACGTGTTTTCTCTCATAATATAGAAAAATCATGTAGATTATGATAATTTGGCAATTGCTAAGAGAGAAGCAAAAGAGAGAGAAAAAAGAGAAGGAAAAGATGTTGCAGTTCTGGAAGAGTTGTAGTACAATTTTCTCTCATTTCTCCTTTGCTTTTACATTTTCACTTGAGAAATGAGGATATTTTCATTCTTCCCTTTTAAAATGCTCCATCATTCTTTGACCGCAATTGTGCAAAGTGTTTACTCTTGTAGAATGACGTTTGACAATCGTTGTTACTTTGCCGCTGACGCTAGCCTCTTATGGTCTGTCATCATCATACTCATTAAAATAAGCCTCTTAGGAGAGAGAGAGAGAGAGAGAGAGAGAGAGAGAGAGAGAGAGAGACAGAGACAGAGACAGAGAACCAATGTCTCTGATACACTGATCAAGACAGTGATATATGATGATATGGAAATGTTATCGTTCTATTATAGATATAGTTTTCTTTTGAAACAACGTTTTTTTATGACCGATTATGCTATTTCATACATCGAAATACTCTTCCTTACTTGCTTCTAATTCTCCTTATATTGGATGATGTATATTGAACGAATGTGAGCAAGGAATCACAGATTATCTTGATTTGTGTTTCTCTATGAAGACTCTGGTCGATGTCATGTGGGATAGGAAGTAATATTCATCTTATTAGGTTGATTCAAAAACTCTTTTAGAAAGCAAAATTATATTAACCGGATTCCCAAATCTCCCAGATGCAACCAACAGGCTTTTCCAATTCCAACAACAATTCCAAGTATTCCAGGTATTACAATGGGGATATACGAATAGGCCTACATGTAATATTCCCACCACCATTTTTTTTTTTTTCAATACTTATCACTGCACTTTTGAATACTGAAAATAAAACGCTTCTGTTAGAGAATGAAAACACAATGGAAGTATTGTTCGCAGTTACTTCCTCTTTTGTTTTCTTTCTTATTTCTTTTTGTTTCGATACATTCGCCAACGCCGTTTTTAATTGGTCATTCTTTGTGTCTGCCATTTCTTTCTTTCTTTTATCCAACATCAGATATTTTTTCGAATATCTGAATCCATTTCAAAGTTTTATCCAATATTTGCAACAAATACCGCGTAAACAAAATCAGGGGAATACAAAGTTCTTTGTTTAATGGATAGAAGTTGTAAGCCTGAGTGTATCTATATATATATATATATTTATATATATATATATATATATATATATATAGATAGATAGATAGATAGATATATAGATAGATAGATAGAGGAGGGTTAGCAAACCCCCCCCCCCCCCATATCGTCCTATCTTGTAAAATAGAAAAGTAAAATGGATTACCCTGGCAAAAATGAGAAAGTCTCTTGAAGAAGAGTCAGAATTGTTTAAAGTTTCTGGAATATTTCCCGTTTATTAACATAGATAGGAAAATATACTATAACTTTTCACCTATTTACTTGATCGTGAGTCAAGTAATCTTCTATTAAAAGATAAGTGTTTCTATCAGCTGAAATAATAATATGAGAGAGATTAATTGATTCTGAAATATTTTTCTCTTTTGGCCCTATGAAGATTATGGTCCTGCTGTAGGGTAAATTCCTGAGATATTTTAGGAGTTGTTTAACAAATTCCAGCTTTTGTGATAGTAAATGTCTAATGTTAGCATTCTTTATCATTTACCCTTGGCATTATTTATTGCGTTTCTGAACTGCATTTACGTCGGCAATATAATTTAGAACCGAAAGTTTGACAAGAATATCGTAGGCCTTGAGAGAATCATTTTCCTCCAGTCGTCTTCTTCGCTTCCCTCTTCGTTCCTGTCTTTTGCTCTTGATTAGGGAAAGGCTGACATTGCGAACTGATATTCAAATTAGATATCACATCCGTCGCTGAAGCCTTTCTTAATTACATTCAATGCCTTGTGTTATGAAGCTAATAATTACGATGGTAAATCTAGTTTTGCGATGACAAAAATATACGCTTAATAATGTTGTCTGAATGTGGAGAAAATTTTAAATTGCATAACATTATACATTTTGTGAAGACTAATTAGGATGCTAATTATAGTGGACGTTTGAATCCCAGCGTATCAAAGGTTAAAGAGAGAGAGAGAGAGAGAGAGAGAGAGAGAGAGAGTATGCAAATGCTGATAGGTTACAATATCAGAAAATAAATCTGTTGACTCTGTGATGATAATCAAAGTGTTTTTCTTTCCGTTTTAAACGTTAGAATTTACTACTACTACTACCACTACAGCTGAAACGAAGTTTACTGAAATAATATATATATACATATATATATATATATATATATATACATATATATATATATATATATGTGTGTGTGTGTGTGTATATATATACACATGTATATATATATATATATATGTGTGTGTGTGTGTGTGTGTATATATACACATGTATATATATATATATATATATATGTATATATATATATATATATATACCTACTTTTTTTATTCCATCATCCTTTCTATGAGACACTATCTTTCGATTTCATTACACTAAATCAGTGTTTAACTTTTTCTTATTTCATGAGAAGTAGAACACAAGTGGATATCTATTCAAGCAAAAAATAATATCTTATTGTAATCTCAGAAAAAAAAAATTTATTTTTTTTCATTTTTGAGAGAAACACTACATCTTTTCTTCGTCTTTCTTCTCCTTCTTATTCCGATCCCCAAATAATATCTCAAAGGAAGCAGCGATGGCATAGCGTCCTTTCTAAGAAAGGGAAATAAGGAGGGAAGAGAAAAGGCTTTGGGTATGTCTAAGGATAAAATTGATAACGAAAGACCGTCAGGGGAAATTACTTCTTAAGGGCAAAGTAGAAGAAATGGTCGAAGTAACTTTTCCATTTCCTTCTATTAAGTAATTAGTGGACGATAGCGTCTGAATCCTTGGAGTCCTTCCATCCGCTCCACTGAAGCCTCTCCTTTAAGGTTGTCTTCTTTCTTGCTCCCTTTCTGACTGTGGGACGAGACTCTCCTGTCATAGTCCTCATCAATGAAGTTTACTCTTAGGTTAAGGAATAAATGATCTCTTGTTCTAGAAAAATGAAACTCAAGACATTCTGCTTCGCTTTACTCGTCCAACTGAAATTGCTTTAGTTCAGGCCAGATATTACAGCAGCAGCAGCAGCAGCAGCAGCAGCAGAGGGTGTACTGTATACAGTACCACCAGTTCCATAGGAACAGTTCCCAGCCACCGATCCATCCTTCTGTCCTGACCAATTTCCATCGATTCTCGTTCTTTCCACGAAGAATATAAATCTATTTTCATCAATGTTATTATCATTATTCAAAGTGTAAATATATTCTTGAAGAACAAATGGGAAATTGAAAAACAAACAGGTGAAATAAGAAAAAACATGATTAACCAGTAAAGAATCGTCAGCAATAGAAAAGGAAGCTGTGAATCCCTTCGTTAAATAGCTTCTTAGCTATCAGAATTTCATCACAGTTTTTTCCCAGATTGATTGAAAAGATGAACTGCATGGCGTTGCCACCTCTTCCCGAAATGCTAAGTTCTCCCATGCGGGTCTTCAAACACAACACACAAAATAAATGGTTTTTGTCGCGAGAGATTTTCAAATGATCTTCCGATGCTCAAATAGAGAAGAAGAGACTCACTTTTTCAATTCTAGTGGATAGAAAGGAAAAACCATTAACGTGTTCTGACTTGGAATGCCTCTTTTTAATTATAAAGAATAAATTGTTTATAAATGATGAGAGGCCGATAGGTATCTGAGATATCAACTATAAATCTATACAGAAATTTCATTTTCATTATTGAGAAAGGCATCAGAGCAGCACATGTCAGAAGAGAGAGAGAGAGAGAGAGAGAGAGAGAGAGAGAGAGAGAAAGCTACTTGAAACACATATCATATCATAGCACGAGGATATATGTATCATGCCCATTTCTGGAAGCCAATTAAAACTAAGCTCCTCAGATAGTGAGATCCTTTCAGAATGACCTTCCATTACTTGAGGCTATTGTGATTGACAACTGGGAAGACTCCAATCATCGGATCTAATCCGATTAAGGGAGACCTCGGGATTAGAAGATCAATATAGATCAGCGCCATCGATGTCTCTCTAATAACAAATAAAAAATTCTTAGAAATATGTCTTTGATAAAAAGCAAACAATCGTTATTAATATCCTCTCAAATTAGGTTTCCTATTCTAGATTTGACTTGATAACCTCAATATGCACAATTTGATTTAAAGAGAATAAGAGTTTTTCTACCTTTTCATCTATAGGTTTTCACATCAGTCACTTCTTTTATAGAACCAAACTTTATAGGTATGTACATATATGCTCACAAAATGAGAGAGAGAGAGAGAGAGAGAGAGAGAGAGAGAGAGAGAGAGACTCACCAATGAGATTGCAAGTTCGCTTTGACAAAGATTCCAATGATGTCGATATGACTAAAGAAGAAATGTTCAGGATTTAATACAAACTGCTTTGAAGACTTATTTTCTGCTCATTCATATTTCCTTTTTTCGAATTGTTGTAATTTTCGTTCATTTTTTATTCTCTTCCTTTTCACTAAAAAAACTTTTGGTACTGCAAAACTTTTTCCTGATACACTAGGTCTGTCTCATTGTGTCCCATTGCCGCTCACATAAGATTTCTTAGATTTACTTGAGCCCCACGAATGCAAATATAAGAATATCTTGACTTATTGTGCGGAATCCAAAGGTTCTATATCAAAAATATAAACAATCTAACATCAATGATTTATTCTATTGGCAAAAGCATTAGTCGTTTTTGCAAAGTAATGTTTTGCCCACATACTTTTCATCAATTGATGAAATTAAATGTAAGTAACATAATTAAATGCTGCCATAGATATATTGATTATTACCATCGTCAAAGGGAAAATTCATATCCAGTATAATGATTATGAATTGATGTATATATATATATATATATATATATATATAAATTTATATATACATATATATATATATATATATATAATGTGTGTGTTATCAACTCATACCTGACATAACTTGATACCTCTAAATATAATTAATCTTCAGTTTAAAGACTTAGTATGCACTAGAAAAAGAAAATACTTCTTCTGCATGTATATAACATAGCAGACCTTCAAAGAGATATAATATGACCTCTCGGTTTTGCCCGAGACCAAATCTTGATCCCTGTAAAGTAAATGATATTCAGAGAAATTATGTTTATGTTGCACCAGTTCTTCCATAGATTTAGGTTAGTGTCGGAAAATCTGTATTGGTCTTGTCATTTAATTTCAACTTTGATAGTTAAGTGCATAAACCCATACACATGCACTTACACACATACACGCACATGTAAACATACATACATAGATACACGCACACTCATACAAACACCCACATATAAATATATATATATATATATATATATACATATATATATATATATATATATATATGTATATATATATATATATATACATAGGGTATATATATATATATATATATTATTCCACATACAGTATCCATCTATGGATGTATATATATATATATATATATGTATACATATATATATATATATATATATGTATATATATATATATATATATACATTCACTGAATAAATACAGTACATATAATATTCCATATACAGTATCCATCTATGTATTTATATATTTATATATGTACATATATATATATATATATATGTATATGTATTTACATATATATATGTATATATATATATATATATATCTATATATGTATAGATACATATATATATATATATATATTTATAAATATATATATATATATATATGTATATATATATATATATATATATATTTATATATATATATATATATATATATTCGTAACTATGTATATATGTACATTACAATAAATATATTGTTTTTCAACATGTATTAAAACTTAGGTACAGATTAATCATTGGAATCTAATACGGAAACACAAATATGGATTGAATGAGATATTGTTCACAATGAATATTGTGTGTGATAAGTAAATGAACAAAGTAATCCAGGGAATGGCTAATGAGGCTTCGTTACCTTCATTGGGGAACAATACCACGCTATTATGAGGATCTGATAATTCAATGTTGATTATTTGACTTTGTGTGTGTGTGAGAGAGAGAGAGAGAGAGAGAGAGAGAGAGAGAGCTGATGAAATGTAATGAAAAGAAGAGATTGAACGATGTGTGATATAGTAATCGAGAATTTTGAGATCTGTCATGATAATTATTGTGTTATCTTTCCCTTCTCTCTTATGCCGTTTTCCAAGTATTGTTCTCTCTATGTTTCCCTTCTGACTGTCCCTTCTCAGCCTCTTTTCCTCAATACTTCTCTCACACAGCATTCTCCAGAGAGGGAATCCTCTTCAGATGTAGAAATATTAAAAAGGGTCGTGGTAGCATATTACAGACGTCCCTGTCTGACAATCTGATGGACTATGGTTCGAGACCCGCTCAAGCTCGATTGTTTCCTTTGGCACCTGCATCCTCTCCATCCTTGTGAGCTAATGATTGGTGGGTGGGGGAGACAATAGGTCTACCTGTTGAGTCATCTGGAGCCATTACCTGGCCCTTCCTGGTCCTAGCTTGGAAGGAGAGGGGCATTGGTCGTTGATCAGTCTCTAGGACACTGTCCCGCTGGCTAGGGCATTGTCACTGTCCATTACCTCTGGTCTTTCATGAGCCACCTTTAAACATGTCCAGAGGTCATGAGCAGTCCTGCTATTTCAAGCAATGTGAAGCCTCCTTAGCTTAGAGATTGATTGTTTAATTGGAGGTTTTCTGGCATCCTGACATCTAAGGCTTAGGGAAAATCAGTCCACTTTTGTTTCAAAATGAACACAGAAAAAAAATTAGATATTAATACTATGCAATAAAACCTAGCCATGGTATGAGATGAATCTCAAAGAATGCACAATGTTCTTTTGTACTTTTGTATTACTTATTAACACAGCTTTTTCAACAAATCGTTCTGCTTCATTAACATCTATAACTTCCCACCTGACAACAGCAGACATGAAAGAAAGAAAGACCCCTTCCTGAAGTCCGCCTTTTCTTTAACACACAAAAGGTCAGTTCCGTACAATAAACATTTCTTCGTGTCTCAATGAATATCGGCTATCCTATTCTTGTCAACTGACAAAAGTGAGCGCCGCACGCCTACGCCTTGTTACAGGGGGTCGTGTGACGTTAGATGTGTTGCATTTCAGGGTATTTGATATTTAAGACGTATTCATATAGGGTCTTATGAAAGCAAATCGTGAACAGGATTTGAGATGAAAGTAAACCTTCTGACATCTCATGAAGGATTTATCCAACATCTTTTACACATAGACAGGAAAAATACTTTTTTTTTTTCCTTTTCTTATGGTTTATCTTAATATTCCGAGGAACTCACAAGCTAATAATCGTATCAAAGTCAAAAGGACCTTATGGGATATACTAGTAGTAACATTATATACATAAATGTTTGTTGTAATTAACAAATGTGAAAATCACAAATAATATCTCATGAAAATCTCCTACTGAACAGAAATCCGTAACATTTTCCAAATCACTTGGCCCAAACATCTGTCGTCCTACTGGTGGACAATGTTAGAATCCCAGGGTTAAGCAAAAATCGTTTCCAACGGAGAGGATTTTGTTGGGCAAAAGTGATTGCAAAAGGCAATGTAGTCTGAAGGTTTTACTCAGTTGGTGACGGCCATTATCATTGCAACATAATGATCTGGATGTTAAGAAAGAATTCACAATAAAAAAAATCAGAGCTTTGCAGATTTGATATCTCTCTTATAATTGGTTCACTTTCCTAAAGAGGTTTCATTTTAATAATCTTCATTATTAATTTTACAAAATTTGCTGTCATATTTTTCCCTGAAACTTATTTGTTTTCAGTAGGTGCCTCTGTGAATGCAATGTTACAAATCAGTCTCCCGACTAACAATGCTTTTTTCGAAGAGCCTCTTATCATCTAACTCTTACATTGCAACATTATTCCTATTTCCTCAATAACCTTTTCCTCATTCATAAAGAAAACTAAAGCTGAACTACTTAAAGAGTTCCTTAACGAAATGTTTCGTTCACACTGCAAAAACTATTCATATGTATTGCCCAATAATCGATAGAATCTCTAAGGAGAAGACGAAATTTGTTACTGTGCTGTTCCAGTAAAGGGTAGCATTTTCCCTCAAAGTTCTCTCCCTGAAAACGAGAAAGGTTACAGGAAACTAGAAAAGTGTGTGTGTGTATTTGTGTAAGTGTGAGTGCGTATATGTGTGATATCAGTGTACGAATGTGTGAATATGTATATGTAATATATATTTTTGTGTAAATTTGAATTCCCTGAAACATAACAACCTTTCGCTTTAAATTACTTGTGTACAACGAAAGTCTCCTTAATTAATCCATTTGTATCACCATTGCATCCTTCCATCCATTTAATCTTCACAACCTTTCGAAAAGTAATATTCCTTCCCAGATGACCCGTTGACGATACAAATGGCTTAACAACTCCACCGTTGGCCAATTTCCTCCTTCGTTTGAGCGTCTGTGTTATCTTACAGTCATTCATAAGTTTGGCTCAAGAGGAGCTGGATCTTTAACGGTATTGGTTTCACATTAGCGTTTACCAAGATAAAAGTCATCGTTGGTTATAGTGATGAGATTTGGTTCTAAAGTAGGAGGTCTTTTTTGGTTAATAAAGCTATATTTTTTATTTTTTTTTCCACCTCTTTGCTTCGAAATATATTTGAAGGAGCCCTATTCTCTTGCTCAAGTCTGGAGTGAAATTCCTAAATCCCTTCCTCAGCAAGAGATTTACAGTAGTAACAATTCTCAGCATTTTTGGGATCCTGTTCCCAACAAAATCAAATAATCCCATCGCAGGGTAACGTCCCTGACTGGGGGCTCGAATTCCGCTCAAACTCGATCATTTCTTTGGTCGCTGCAACCTCACCATCCTTGTCAGCTAAGGATGGGTTTTTTTAGGGAGACTATAGGTCTATCTGCTGAGTCATCAGCAGCCATTGTCTGGCCCCCTTTGGTTCTAGCTTGGATGGAGAGGGTGCTTAGATGCTGATCATAAATATATATGATCAATCTCTAGGTCATTGTCCTGCTTTTTCCGGGCAATGTCACTGTCCCTTGCCTCTGTCATTCATGGACGGCCTTTAAAACCTGCAAAACAATTATAAAACAAATAAAAGGAATTAGTTTTTTGGCTTTATGTCTTAGAATATCTTATAATTCAAAACGTGTGAAACCTCGAGTATAAGACCATAATGACAACAAGTGTAACAATTTGAGGTTACCTATGTTCATAACTCATTTCCTAAACATCATAAGGAATATTTTCTCTTGAGGCAGAGACTTTCCTTTTACATAATGATATTTCATTAGAAGAATATATATTGAAACGTTAATTCCCATGACAATGCTCAATCAGAGCATGATTGTGGTTAGGGCAAGCCAGTACAGGAACTCCCAGAATTAACACAAATGATATTTTTCTTTCCCTCTTCCTAAGTTAATTTCTGTATTGACTCCTTTTCTAATCTTAATTTTAACATAATGATAAAGGGTTCAGTATCAACAACTGTAAAACAATGAGGCACGTTCGAACTTTATATGTTTTGAAAAGAGGTTAACTTCAAACACACGAACCTCTAAATTACTCATGTAAAATCCTTCAAATATCAAGTATAATAAACTTATTAAGTGCTCTAACATATCAATTAAAAGTCTCCTTTAACATATATAAAAGGTGTTTTCGTAATGCGGGGATCAGAAAGTGTTTCTATTGTTGCAAGCTGGATGATGTCTAGAGTGTCTACACTATATCTTATAGTGATGATACACTTTTATGTAATCCTATTGACAGTGGATTTCTCAACTGAAACAATAAATGTATAAAAGTCTTCCCTTCATCTAATGAGGAAAGTTACCTCAAAGGTTCTGCATTATGATGCTCACGTCCATTCAAGTGCAGAGTTTATAAGGTTGTGTTTCAGGATATATTATAGTCTACCTGTTCTAAAACGTATTTTGAATTCGTGTGAGCATGTGTGTGTGTTCCCGCGTGAAGTGTGCAAGTCTTCTTATTTCATTTCTATTATAGAATTATGATAGATTGTGCAGCGAAGTTACAATCAATCAATGTCAAATTCATTTCTAAATCCTTTGTCTCCAGACAAAAGAAAATTCAAACCTGACAAAATCTAAAAAAGTCAAATCCTCCGAGAGAGAAAACTAACGATTTCACACAAGACCTGTTTTGATTGATGATTTTCAATACATTTTTCATTTCTTCCTTTCATTCATAATTTTCCGTCTTATTGACTGAGATAATAACTTATGGAAATCCATTTTCTTTTGTTTGTGTACTTGAAGATGAAAACAAATTCCAGTGACAAAATAATATAAAGATATATTTTAGGAAGACTAAAAAGTTAGAATTAATGTAATTCTGTCGGAGTAAAGAAATCTTTGGACTGAACTTGACATTGGAATTCACCCATCACATGACCTCTTGTCTGATATATAATTGTCTTTGTCCCTTTGTCAAATACTTGACAAAGAAAACTAACAAAACATGTCATCAAGACGGTCGCAACAATAGTAACTCACTATTACCAAACCAAACCGACGACGATAGTAAACAATAATCATGGCAGCTGTTATTATAACTAAAGATTCAATGTTTATTTCTTTTAATGTGTAAAATTATATTATACCTAAGAGCGAGGAATTATCTCTACATCATTGATTACTACTCAGACCACAATCCCCCCCCGTCTTCTCTCTCTCTCTCTCTCTCTCTCTCTCTCTCTCTCTCTCTCTCTCTCAAGCTAGAATATGAGTAGCAGCATGTTATGGAATTCAAGAACTACAATGGCTAATGCAATAAAGTTTCTCAAGTAGTTTTAATTGTTAAACTCAATACTGGTACCAAAAGTATCTAGCCCTTATCTACAATTAATAATAATAATAATAATAATAATAATAATAATAATAATAATAATAATAATAATAATAATAATAATAATAATAAATCTAGAGTCGTTTTATCGAATTGATGATGACATCGAGAATTTGGTCATAGTTAATTAACATAATGAGTTCGTATTATTCCTCCTTCAGAAGGAAAAGAATCCACATGGAAATTAGGATTTCAGGAAAGAGAATCTAAACGATGACGAATTATCTTTAACAGATCAATTAAGATTTTCATTAATGTTGATGACCTTATTGGGACGTTGACACAATAATTCTGGTCATGATGAATTGTTTTAAAGAATAGTGAGAGAGCCAACTGGGAATAATGAAGGAAATGTAAGAAAGTAACTGATCATTGGAAGATTATGGGTTGTGGTGGCCTATTAAATATGTCCCTGCTTGGCAATCTGTTGGACTGGGGTTCGAGACCCGCTGAAGTTCGATAGTTTCTTTTAGTATCTACAACCTCCCCATCTTTGTGAATTAAGTCTATGGGGTTTGGGAGAGCCTGTAAGTCTATCTGCTGAGTCATCAGCAGCTATTGCCTGACCTCCCTAGTCCTAGTATGATGATGAGGGGGCTATGGGGAGGATAACATGTAACTAGGGTATTGTCCTACAAGGGCATGATCAGTATCCCTTTCCTCTGCCATTCACGAGCAACCTTTTAACCTTTAAAGATTATCAGACAAACCGTTCGATTAATGAAGAAAAATCTCTCATCTTTGGAGATGAAGATTTGAGAAAAATCCATAATGAGTTTTCACGAGATTTCGAGGACAATTTTCATTCCATGAATCATAATAAAGGTTTAGAGAGAGAGAGAGAGAGAGAGAGAGAGAGAGAGAGAGAGACTTTTTTAGGGATCAACCGTCTGTGTGATGTCGCTCATTATAAACATATTCTTTTCTCGATAAATATTAGCAATTTTAAGGGAAATTGTCCTTTTTTGTACAGAAAATGGTCGTTCCTTGGATTCACACACGCAAATAACTACAATCTATTATACTAAAAGGATTTCCCCTTATGATAAGGACCTGATATTTTTACTGAATCGTCCAAGGCCCAGATCTTAGATACTCGGTTAAAGTATTTGTGCAAATATTATTGATATTTATATGAAGCAAAAATACGTTTTAGAACAGGTAGACTATAATATATCTTAAAACATATCCCTCTATAAACCCCGCAGTTGAATGGACGTGAGCATCAGCAGAACTTTTGAGACACTGAGAAAACGAACACCATTGGTATAACTTGCCTCATTTGACTTAATTTAAGAATGATTTTTATACATTTAATGTTTGAGTTGAGAAATCTACTGTCAATAGGATTACATAGAAGTAGATCATCACTATGAGATATAGTGTAGACACTTCTGATATCATCCAGCTTGCAACAATAGAAACACGGGAAGACATTTTGGAAAAGTTAATGGTGACTTTTAATTGATGTATTGGAATATTTAATAAGTTTTCTATTTGATGGATTTCACATGCGTAATTTAGAGGTTAATGTGTTTGATGTTAACCCTTTCCTAAAACAATTTGTTCATATGGATCTCATTATTTTATAAGTTGTTGATACTGAAAGCTTTATCTTAAAGTTGAAATCTAGATTAGAAGATGAGTCAATACGGAAATTGACTTACGATGAGGGAAATAATACTCATTTATCTTTCCTATGTGTTCCTATTACTGTTTATGTTAAATATAACATTAAGAAATTCTAATAATTTGGGTAGAATCTTCCGGATAAATACCAAGTGGACAAAAGTAGAACATTATTACACAGGAGGCATCAAATATACTGCCATTAGGAACACTCTCATTATTAAGTCGTTTGATTAAAGAAGGACAACTAACAAAGTCTTTCTTAGCGTGAATAATCGACGAAGGCGTAAACGAAATTACCGATAGAATGTTCATGAAGGAATTTTCCTAAAGAAGAAAAAACAATTAAACATTTTGGGGGTTAAAATACTGTGTATACAGTATTTTACTGCCAAAAATGCCTCACTGAAGCCATCTGTTGGTTAGTTAGAGGACTATAAAAGTATTATTTAATTTCATCGTCTTGAACAAAGGACATTCCTGTAATACATGTGGGGGGGGGGGGCAGTTTGGAAACTGCACAGTTCCTCCAAAACAAGTAAGCTTTTCCTCAGTAAAAATTCCTGATGCTTTTTGCTTCTCCAGTGAAAGAGAAGAGATTTGTTTTGTTCCAGAAAATATGCATGAATCCTTTTAGAAAGTAACACTTATAGTACAGAAGTTGCTGATTTTCTAATATTAGTAAACATTAAGTCTGATTTGATCCCCGTCTGTTTCCTTTGCGTGGAAAGAGATTAATGATCCAATCAGCTGATACCGTTTGGATAACAGCAAACAAAGTTACAATCACTATATATCAATAGCAAGGAATGAGACACCTCTGGTGTGGAAATGAATCCTTCACAATTAAAGGCAATTGAACTTCCGGTCGAATAATGTTTATTATTACCTGTATCATAAAATGATAAAGTTATAAACATTCATGAAGTACAGCACATCATTTTTAGAGCCAACGTTTGTTTCATGAATTATATGACGCTCACAAATTTATGACCACAGATGCAAAATAAATGTCACATCTGGGCTCTCATTTATTCATAAATAATTATTTATCTCGTAATTATTTATCTCCTAAACATAAGTAATGTATTGATTGCAGGAATTTTGCAACAATTGGTTTAACAGATTTGTGGATCTGTTTTGTATCTTTGTCATTTGCAGGATGTTTGTTCTTATGTTCAGGGAACAGAAGGGGTTGCGAGACGCTTCTTAGAAAAGGGCCAGTTATAGGAATCGATGAAATAAATGGTGTAATATCACCCATAAATTAATAAAGCAGAATAGGAGTGATAAATATTTTCATGATGTTCAGGGACCAGAAGGAGTTGCAAGACGCTTCTTAGGAAAGGGCATGTTATAGGAATCAATGAAATAAATTGTGTAATATCACCCATAAATTAATAAAGCAGAATAGTAGTGAGACATATTCTTATGTTTTAAGCATACCATTTAACTTACTATTCTTTTTTTCTTGTTTAACAACTGAATAATTGCAACTCTGGACGGGTATTATGTTTGGAACTTGTAGTTTCCCTCGTTGAATGTCGCTCACTATCACGATAATTACATTTTTATTCTCTTATCTATACATCTTGATCTTCTCAGTAATACTTCATTTTATGTATGTATGTTTGAATTCATGTATGTATGTATAGATGCTTTTAAATGCTTTAAAGGCCACTCATGAATGTCAGCTGAAGCTTTTCTATCGCAGATATTAAAATGAAAATTGTAAGGATCAGATAAAATATAATTAATAACATTCAATGAAATTTTCATTTTAATTATGTAAATTAGTTTAGGAGCCATTTGATACGACGCCAAAAATAACCATTGCACTCATAATAAAAAAAAAAAATTCTGCTTTGACTTTTCTATACCAGATATTATCATGAAAATTGCTATAAACAAAATAAATATCAGACCGATAAATTCCCTGATAATTTAACTTAGATAAGTGAATTAGTCTAGGAGAAATTTACGTCGCCGACGAAAATCGGTGTCGTGGCCTTACCGAAAATATAGTTGCTGTGATTTTTCAATGGAATATATCAGTGTGAAAACGTATTCTCTGAAATATCAGGTTGCAAATATTTTATGAGAGAGAGAGAGAGAGAGAGAGAGAGAGAGAGAGAGAGAGAGAGAGAGAGAGAGAGAGCTATTCGTAAAATGGTAATCTAATTGATTTTAGAATTGCTGAGCAACAGATGTTTTGCTTAGACACCATTGTAACTTGAAGCTGATGAAGGAATCTGATGTTGAGTTTACCTCTTTCTCTTCTCTTTGTTGTTGTTGATGTTGTTGTTATTATTTTGGCGTGAATCGAGATTCCCTTATTTCAGGACGGGTTCTATAATCCTATCTATCATTTTCCTAAAAAAACAAGAAACAAATTGCCAAATCTATTGTCCCATTTTATCTCTTATCAAATATCATAAATATACAAGCTCACTCGGATATCAAACAAAATTTTCAAGGTTTAGTTCTAAGTCAGGCAATTCCTATTCCAAGTATAAATTTACGGAATTATGATCAAATAAGAGGAAAAGGTTATGTCATCCCAAAATGAAGTGATCATTGTCTAGAAGGGAAAGCTTTGTCATGACCAAAAAGGCAATTCAGCGTTATAAGGACAGAGGAAAGATGTAGTCTAGAATAAGAAGAAATCCTTAAGGGGTTTTACTTAACACACTGTTGTATACAACAATCGGAAAAACACATTTACCATTCATTCTCCATTGAAAGACTGCAGTAAGTTTAACAGGTAAAGACATTGAAGAGCTGAAAACGATAGAAAATATATATCTGGAAAAATAATAGTCTCTGCAAAGCTATTTTCACATTAATTAAGGGGAGAAAGGGATGTGAGTCTCTTATGAAAACAAGAGTGGGATATTAGAAACAATACTAAAGAAACAGTTTCTTGAACGGAATCAATTTATGGAAAATATAACCGATGATAAACAAAAATAGGAAATTGTGGAAAGCACCAACAAAGTACGGTATCAACAAGTGTTAAACCTGAATATCACATATAGCAAAGAAATGGAAAAAAGACCAGAATCGAAACCAAACAATTGAATGCTTATAAGGAGAAAGAAGACTTGGGAAAAAAAAAGAGTTTAGAGATCTGGATGAAATAGAAAGGAGTAATTAAAAAGGAAAACTTGTGAGACGAACCTTTTGCTTCGTTAATATTTCTCAAAAACCAACACCATTTCATTACAACTGAAATATGTTACATGGTGAACAGGAAGTAGTACAGACTGTAATATCTATTTCCTTAACCTAAAATATTATTATTTTTTGTATTAAAAATCTTAGTAATACTTTAGATAATGTCTATTTTGAAATTTTCTGACTTCTTTAATCACTTTCATAACATTATAAAGTGTTTTCAAGCACAATTAGAAATTAAGATAAACGAGGTCAAGATTGAAGAAGAAAATGGCATCATCATCGTAAATCAAAGGTCGAGGATGACCGCAAATGACCCTTGGAGGGATCTTAATTAGAAGAAGTGATATTTACGACACTTTAAGTAAGAGGGCTTTGGGGCTTTAAGGCTCCTTTTACATTTTGGAACCTGTTAAGAAGTAACGTTTCCTTCATATGACACTCTCTCTCTCTCTCTCTCTCTCTCTCTCTCTCTCTCTCTCTCTCTCTCTCTCTCTCTCTCTCTCTCTCTCTCTCTCCAAACTCGCACTAGGAAAAGGAACGGAGAAGTTGTGGAGATCAATCTTTTGTAATGTAACTGTTTACATATTAATTCACGGTTATATTTTATTTGAACTCTTATTTAAAGCTTATTTCTTCTGTCTTTCATCAATGAAAGAAAGCTAAAAAATGCTCTAAATAATTGATAATATAAGAATAATTTTACTAATCCCTTCATCCATACAAATCAAAATCACATGAAAAAAAGATTATAGCACTAAATAATGTTTCATGTAACTATTGAACTATGCGTCATTTAAAAGCGAAGAATAACGAAAAGCGAACCATTGAGTTAAAGTGTGCTCTGTATAATCTTCTATATTAGTTTACTAAAACATTTAACTTACATGTAAGGTGTCTGTCTGTCTGTCTGTACTGAGATTCAGTCTGTTTCCGTTTGCACATCAACCAAGCTTTAACGTACTTTTGTACAAATCCTGTTCTTCTGAAAACATCAAGATTTTTATGTGCGGTTATAGTTCATTCACAGAAATGATGGATGATTCATAAAAGGAGACTTTGAATGATTCGTTTATGTTTTAATGAAATTGGAATAGGAGAAATGTGATCAATTAAGCATCTTCGCTACTTTGGCTGTCTTCTTCTTACGGACATATTCAGAGGTGAATTGATCTTCGTTGTGTGTGTACAGCCTCTCATCATTTCCAAAGCTAATCTCCTTGCTCTAAGGATATGTTGCCCATAGAATTAAAGTATCCTTTAAATCATCTAAAAGAAATATATATAATCATTCTAATAAAAAGAAATCATATTTTTTATAATTAACTCCACCGTCTTCCCGTTATCGACTGCAATATAGGGCGGAACATTCTATAGTAAACTGAGAGCTATTATAAAATAGTTCCATAGAGTATTGACAGTAACTCCTTGCAGCGATTGACAGGATCTGTCGATGAAGGCAAAGACCCGTCTCTATGATGTTGTCAACGGAGAGAGAGAGAGAGAGAGAGAGAGAGAGAGAGAGAGAGAGAGAGAGAGAGAGAGAGAGCCTTGAGAAAGTGAAAAAATGAAATAGTTTGTGTAGCATTTCATTGATGACCAACGAATTTTAAAAGCCCTTTGATTTTTTATCAGAGAATGGAATAAGAGCTGAAAGATATATCGTACTGTATTCCCATCACCATAATAAATCATGTATTATAAGAAGTTACCATTGTAAAATTTAGAAATCATTATAAAATCCCATTAAAGAGATCCTGTCTGTTAATTTACCTATGTTGTTGATAAATCGAATGATATTTGAAGAGAGACAACAATACATTTCACAAATAAATCTGCTGGAAAATGGAGCTGTTTTAGACATAACCCTGATTTAACAAACTTTTAGGCTAATAGCGTTGATTATAAAATATGTTGTAATCTTTATTTATTCCACAAATATGTGTTGATGGAACTGTTCCAGAACCTGTAATCAATTCAAGTCTCTTTGTGACTGACTGATGGAAGGGAACATTCAAAATTGATGATGCTCTCTCGTATATCATTAATTAAGGAAATATTCCACCTGGATAAGCTTTTGGAAATGTATCATTGATAATTGTCTGAATGTCTGTCTCGCCATTCGTCTGGTCTTTATTTAGAAGTCATGTTGTAATTGAGAGCAAATTCTTAATTGGTACATTAAAGCACCTCATTTGTTTTGTTATTTTATGGTACTTGATGGCTTGCAGTGATTTATCATTATATTGTGATGCTACTTTACTTATGCAATTAATGAACATCTCCTTTTACTATCAAACTATTTGGACGTATTTTCTCGTCTATAATGTTAGAGGTAATTATTATGAATAAAATATATTTCATTGTTCCCAAACAAAAGCAAAGTATGTATTTTCATTCAATATATCAAGTTGAATAAAATAAAAAATAGTCTTAGAAATAGATAGATCAAATCTAAAGTTATATATTTCCCATTTCCGGTAATTCATTAAAGGATAAAAGCTAAAAACGAGAAATGAATAAATATATCTCTAATACTTATGGTTAGAACTCATCAATAACCTTATTGTTAATGCGAAGTAAAATTGACACTTGTCTCTTATGGCGCAGACAATGGAATAATATGTATTAGAGTTCCTGAACTTTGAACGTATCCTACTAATCTTAAAAACTGTCCATTTTCACTAATTGGATTCAACAAATTATATTTTCTGCATCGGAAAATAAAGATTTGGTCTTGGTTCTAAGTAAATTTGATAGTATTTGTCGGAAATCTATATAAGAAATTGATTCTGACTTTTCAGGCCACTGTGACCTTGACCTTCACCATATGAGGTGCAAATCTGAATGATGTTTAATGTGCATCATAGGTCACTAAATCAGTCTAGTAGTTTTCAGTAAGTTGCTCACAAAGAAACAAAAAGACAAACACACTCGCAGACAAAGAAATCTACCATAAACATAAGGGGAAATATCTCCTTACAAATAATTGCAAAACCAAAAAAACTGTTTTGCATTTCAAAGTAGTCTACATCCTTTTTCAATCCTTTGCCTCAAACCCTCACCATCCCACGGAGGAGGCATTAACTTGAAAACAACACTTGTCACTTTAACATCTTCCATATCACCTGACACTTCCAAAAGAGTTTCCCTAACTAAAGGAAACAGATGGTGGAAACCGGACACTTCTTCAGAGTTTTAGGTTGGCCAAATAACTTGTTTCGTATTGCAAGACGTTAAAAGGTTTCATTGTCATCGCTGCAAATGACAATTGCAGGAAGTTGCAAAAGAAGAGCAAAATATCTGGAAAGAGTCTTGGTAAAAACACCGCCTTGTTACTTTGTTAACGATTCCATGGAACCGGAGATGAAAGGTGTAACAGGTGGGGGCCATGGACACAGAAACACATATACACACTACACGGCATATTGAATAGCTATTCCGGTGTCAAATTGTCATATCTTAACTTCCCCTCTGAGAATTTTTTGGTTTGATTTATGCTCGTAGTATTTCCATTTCCTGAAAAAATACAATTTTGAAAGAATTATAGAAATCAAGCCTTAGCAAATGAAGCTTTAGAGACGTGACTGGAATAGGAATAATTTTTCCGTATTCCAGGCAACAGACAAAAGTTCTTCTACCGTTATGAGCATTGGCAAGATTTGCTCTGTACAAAGTCAGTGGTAAGATGGAAAATGAAAGTTTTGTGGTGACCAAGACAATAAAGTTGTTATATGAGACTTATGGGATCAATGGGGATGTGGTAAGGGACTAAAGGGCCGGGGAGTGGGACGGGTGGGAAGTGGATAGGGGGGGGGGGGGGGTGATTCAAAGGTGAATGAGATCATCCGTTAGAGAAGCGGTTGATGATCCGGGCTGTATCTGAACAAGAAGGAGATATTCTCAGTACAGAGAGAGAGAGAGAGAGAGAGAGAGAGAGAGAGAGAGAGAGAGAGAGAGACTCTCCTTCACTCTCTTCAATCATTCATTTTCTATCTTATAATTTACAAACTTGAAAACCATTTTAGCTTTTTTATGCAAATCTTATATCATTGTTTTATATTTATCTTATTAATTTTAATATTTTCAAGCAACAAATATAGATTATAATTGAAAATCTTTTAAATAAATTGACTTTTTCAATTGAAAATTAGTATCCCAGTAATGTATATCGTATTTCCTCTCCCTAAACATAAGTATTTCAAAATTCAAATATTCCACTTCCCAAATGTTAACAACACAACCTAATAATTGCTAAATATATTTCAATTGCATTAAATGATTATATTGTTATTCATATATTATCCAATGTAATAATTTGATTATAAATTTAGGTACAATTATGATATCACACAATTATACCATTAATCTTTTACTTGATACAAAGCCTTTGAAATTCTACAAAATATCATTTGTATTATTTACTAAATGTTTGGCCAGGTGTGTCTAAAGGACCCAGTTTATTATCGTTAAGGAATCATTTTGATGAGCGATGAAAGAAAAGCTATGTTATTATTATCATTATTATCATTATTATTAGCTGAGCTACAATCCTAACTGGAAGAGCAGGATGCTATAAGGCACACAAGGACTCCAACAGGAAAAATAGCCCAGTGAGGAAAGGGAATAGAAAATTTCTAAGCGAATAAAGAAACAGTCATAGAGTGAATCTCTTAGTTCTGTCCAACGAGAGAAAGAAGAAGAAGAAGAAGATTTAGTTGTTCATGAATATGTTTGATGCAAAACCCGAGGGTCTAGTGGCAGTAAAACTCAATCCTCCATCGAGAGAGACTGCGTTCGATTCCAGGATGAAGGAGGATGAATGCTACATTGCTTATTTTTCATTATGATTCATCATTTAAGAATATCAGTGGTGTTTCTTTTCATTATTCATTCTTATAGTGCTGATAGGAATTAGTAGTTGGCAGACGTAAACATTCTGCATCCAGCTGTCTGTAACGTTATGATAATTAGACATAGAAATGCTTCGTAAATGAGGGATTATACCTTCGTGTAGTAATGAATCTCTCTCTCTCTCTCTCTCTCTCTCTCTCTCTCTCTCTCTCTCTCTCTCTCTCTCTCAATAAATATGATGAAAAGCGAAATATAATGTACTAATCAACTATTCTGTTTGACCGATTATCAAATAAGAATTGCAGTGTGAGTTCAGTGAAAATATTCAATTATCATAACATTCCGTTAATTATTCTTACCTTAAGTAATGCCAATGACTTCGTTATGCCAATGACTATTGCCATTCGGAAATATTATCATAATTAGGGAAACAACTGAGGTTTTCTTAAAATACTCTCAATCGTTGATCTGTGAACTGAGCTTCATGATTAGGAATTGTTACGATTTCCAAATTCCCAAATTCCAATTTAGTAACTTGAATGAAGTTGTTGATCCTCTCTCTCTTACAAAGGAAGTTGAACTTCCATTGCTAATGTTTGGGAAAAGGACAGAGAAATTGGGAAAAAATACATAGTAATTGAAAAGAGAGAGAGAGAGAGAGAGAGAGAGAGAGAGAGAGAGAGAGAGAGAGAGAGAGAGAGAGAGAGAGAGAGGATAAGATGATTTTATTTGTGTGATGCTTCATAATTATCAAAATAGGTGTCCATGACTACTACTAATACAGTCGACTAACTACCCTTTACACGACTTACAAACGACCTTTCAAACCTCGCTAACTAAAGCTATGTTATTTTGCATCAACCGGACATTTATTTATTTGTCAAAGCTCAGGTTTCATGTTACACATCCAAAGATGATCTTAGAAATACAGACTAAAATTTATTTATTACTTTGGCCTCGTATTGTTCTTTTGGGGGAACAGAATTCACAGCTGCTCATCCAGCCATAATAACATTGAAAGCTCATTTACAGATACAAAATAAAAGGAGAAAAAAGACTACTTTTCAGTCTTGATTGTAAGTTTCAAAGTTACTTGGAAGAAAAATAATGAAATACTAATGATTGCAAAACACGTTTCCGACAAAGACTCTTTTCTAAATGAACTAAAATGAGAACTTCGTTTAATAAATCTGAATATTCGTGAGGTGGAATTAGTTGTTTTCTCTTTTCTTGGGAAGAAAAAGAGAATGCCGGTAATGGTAGGCTACTCTAGAGCCCTTGCCCCCCCCCCCCTCTCTCTCTCTCTCTCTCTCTCTCTCTCTCTCTCTCTCTCTTCTCTTAAGTATTAATCATTGCCTGACACTTCCTCTCAGCCCAGTCACTAATCACAAAACCTCAACTGGGAATAAATTTCCATTATTCATCCATTATATTCATGAATTGGTCCATACATTCTTCATCACATAAAATGCGTCATAATGAATTAAAATTACTCATGAAAAAAATGCTTCAGGGTTAAATCAAATAAATAGATGGAAGCTGCTTACAGCATTACTTGAGAAAACAATACAATAACAAACGTTCTCCTTTGTTCATGATATCCCCATTCATTGTTATGTTCAACACCCATTGCTATCAATTTCGTGCATCGAAAAGCTTATGGGTTGACCATAGCAGACTGGTCATGAGGGGGAGGTCATAATAGAGGGGGACAAAGGGTAAGGTCATATCTGCTTTTTATGTGAGTTGGAATATCTGAAAGAGGGAACCTTTGCCTTGGAGATTAACGACATTTGCAATCCATTGAACTCCGAGAGACTCTTGCTGACTGTGTTGCACTTGGGACCATCTTAGTCACAAGTCAACAGAGCAGACGAAGGATGGAAATGCAAACATAAAAAAAAAAAACAAAGAGAGAAAAATAGAAATCTTAATGCTGCGTCGAGAATGAAAAGAGAAAGTGAACCTCATTTCCGGGGTCAACTAAACTTTGCCTGAAAAGAAGATATCTCTCTCTCTCTCTCTCTCTCTCTCTCTCTCTCTCTCTCTCTCTCTCTCTCTCTCTCTCTCAACAAACCCTGAGAAGAAAGCATGAGTATTCTAACAACGATATTCAAATGTGTCTTTTTGCCGAAAGTGATTTATGATCTCGCTTGAAACTGAGCGAATTTAGTCCAAAAGATTTAATTGAAATCCTTTGCAAAATATAAATCTTACAAAGCTACCCTTTTGCATCATAGTGCAATGAAAAGTTAGGTTTTGGTGCAAAGGAAATGGCTTAAGCATTCAAATAAGCCGGGCAATTATCGTAACAAGCAAACTGCCTGTTAGACTCGTTCAGTTTCCGGCCTTTAGTGTGATCGGAGTGTTGAAGAAAAGCTTTGAAATTTGCAATGCGAAGAAAATACCTTTGTGGGCAAAGGTTAGAGAGAAAATGGCAATGAATCCAAAACTAGGAAGATTATAAGCCAAATACCTTAATGATAGTCATAGTTCAGTACCAATGAATGATACTAGTTTTACATAGACAACATTTTTTTTTATTCTATTTGATGGCTGCTTTTCCGGTCCCATACAGCAGGGGAACCCCATACTCTCCACTGTCGTTTTACCTTTTGCGTTCAGAATATTTAACGTTTCATATCACGTATTGTTCATTTACTGTTAAATCGTCACTGTCAAAAGACTCCTGAAATAAGAAAGTCTTCAGTTTCCTCTTGAAAGCCTTAATGTTTTCAATCATTCGATCATACTTTTTAAATGTATGTAGACTTGGCAAAGGCTGGTGCATCCTACATTATACAGACGATTTGTAGGCTACTGTGAAGTATAATTTAGTTTACCAATGCTATGATGAAAAACTCTAGTTTGCTATTCATGCAACGTTCATTCGTGTAATTAAAAGACGGTTTTGGGACAAGCCTTCCTAACGATCGAATGCCCAAAAGTTTCTTGTTTAGTGTTATTCAAAGGAGATGTTGAAGAGCAACGTTATTATCTATTCTCTTATTAACTCACAAATAAAGACATAAGCGTCATTTAGGCCAAGAGTTGAACCCTTATAGTATTCATGTTTTGCAAGAGTCTTTGAAGGCTGATCATTTTGGAATAGGAATCTTATAATGAGCTCAGTAGGAGGTGTTCATGAGGTCGTCCGCCTTCTCAAACACAACTCTCTCTCTCTCTCTCGTGATCCCAGGGTCTCATTGTGACACATTACCACTACAACCAAACTATTCACAGGGGCATTATTACCCATTCCCACACTGACATTCATGTGGTTTCAGTGTTATCTTCTTGGACTGTGACTAGTGCCAGTAGCTGCTGCTCGCACCAGACCCCACTTTCTCTTGTTGGATGTTTCAGTGGCAATACAATTCTTCTCGTCTTGATTTCCTTCTGCATAAATCGTTTCTATCTTTTGTGGGAATTCTGAAGCTTTCTTACTGGTACTGTGATGACTCTAAGTAAGGATTCCACGTTCTTGGGAAACAGAGCTTTGGCAAAATGTCCTGAAGGGTCAGCGTTCATTTGGAAGCACTTATTAACGTTTGCACGAGACAACTGCTTACAATAAATCAAGACACAGACGCACTTACAGACACACACACACACACACACACACACACACACACACATATATATATATATATATATATATATATATATATATATATATATATATATATATATTACGTATAAAGAAATATATATTATATATGTATGCCATGTAGTAGGATGGCCATGGCACCAGCCACCCATTGAGATACTACCACTTGAGAGTCATGGAGTCCTTTGACTGGCCAGTCAGTACTTCATTGGATCCTTCTCTATGATAACGGTTCATTTCTTTCCTTTTGCCTGAGCGCGCGCGTGCACACACACACACACACACACCGAATAGTCTAGCCTATTCTTTATATATTCTCCTCTGTCCTCATACATATGACAACAATGAGGTTACCAAACAATTCTTCTTCACTTAAGGGTTTAACTACAGCACTGTCATTTTCCACTGGCGACTTTCCTCTTGGTAAGGGTAGAAGAAACTCTTTAGATATGGTAAGCAGCTCTTTTAGGAGAAGGACACTCCAAAATCAAACAATTGCTCTTTAATGTTGGGTAGTGCCAGAGGCTCTGTACCATGGTCTTCCACTGTCTTGGGTTGGAGTTCTCTTGCTTTAGGGTACACTCGGGCACACTATTCTATCTTATTTTTCTTCCACTTGTTTTGATAAATTTTTTTATAGTTTATATAGGAGATATTTAAATGTTGTTACTCTTCTTAAAATGTTTAATTTTTACTTATTTCCATTCCTCACTTGGCTATTTTCCCTGTTGGAGCCCCTGGGCTTATAGCATCCTGCTTTTCCAACTAGGGTTCTAGCTTAGCACCTAATGATAATAATAAGAATAGCCTATGAAGGGGACCACCTACACATGGTATTAAGGAGAGAGAGAGAGAGAGAGAGAGAGAGAGAGAGAGAGAGAGAGAGAGAGAGAGAGAGAGAGAGAGTATTTGTAAATATTTCCATTCAAAAGGTTGTTTCAAGAATCTTTTCCGTTTCCTATTCCACCAAGTTCCGTATCCATCACTTTGACAAACAGAACTTCAATCCAGGAAGGCAGAAAGCCTTGACACAGATTCTTGGGAACAGTCCATGACCAGAAATCATTTGTTACATGATAACCACCACCGTAAAGCTATGAGCCATGGCACCCAAGATGATCGAGTAGACGTTAGAAGAACCACTATTTCACTAACTCTGGCCCCCAAAGCGAGTACCGACAGAAATATGACTTAAATTCAAAACCTTTTAAGCACATTCCTCATTGTTCATTATTTATACACAATGAGAAAACATATCTAATGGCCAAGCAAAGGGTCTTTTGAAGCACTGAAGGGCTAGTTCATTAAGAACGTCATTAGAAAGGTCGACCTGTAAGGCATATAGTATCTGACTTGTCAAGGCAGGCTTGAACAATAGAATCGTGTTGGCTGCTAAACCTTGCTCATGAAGGTGAATGAAGAATGATAAATAGGAATCACTTGGGATTTCTTTCGGTTTCTTCGCCTTGACAAAGGATAGCTATTTCTTCCCTGAAGCCTCATAATGTCTTCTGGTTTCCTCCAAAAGTCTAAACTGACTTTTAAACACCGAATCTTTTTCTCATCGTTAAAGAGAGAAAATCATGAAATGTAGGTTCCGTGTTTTCTGTGATGGAGCGAAGACAGTCGACTTCTGTACTCGCTGAGACAGGGATGGATCCAGTAGCAGTACGAAAGTCGTAGTTCCAATGCCAGAGTGAACTAAACGCTATATGGCCACTTGTAGGCCACTATTGGTGCTTTCCCTTTGAAGGATCTCAGCTTATCGAGGACCTTCAAAAGGAGGTTGTGCGGAGTGAACAGATAGGTACTGGACCATCTGTTCCAATCCAGGGACATAGCGTCCATTGCCTTCGCTAACGGATCCTTGTAAGGGGACACGTAATAATCTATTTTCTTGTTGTCTTTCATCGCAAAGAGGTCTATCTGCAGCTCTGGGACTTGACTCGAGATGAAGGAGAAAGATTCGGCGTCAAGGGACCATTCTGACTCTATAGGTGTAAACCTAGATAGAGCGTCCGCTGTCACATTGCGAACCCTTGAATGTGAACTGCTGACAGGTGCCATTTCTTCCTTTCCACCAAATGGAATATGGCTAACATCACTTGGTTGATTTGAGGTGACCTCGACCCTTATCGATTCAGGCATCTCACTACCACCTCACTGTCTAGAACCAGTCTTATGTGGGTCGAGTGGCGAGGAGAAACTTTCTTCAGTGTCAGAAGTACTGCCATGGCTTCTAGAAATTTGATGTGAAATGACTTGAAAAGATTGAACCAAGCTCCTTGGACTCTCATCTGATGAGAGTGGCCTCCCCAGCCTTCCTTTGAAGCGTCTGTGTGGATAGTTACTGACTGGGGAGGAGGTTGAAGAAGTATTGATTTCTTCAATTGCATGGCACTGGACCACAGCTTGAGAAGTGTTTGCAGGCGAGGTCGGTATTGGTCTTATTAGATCTCTTCGTGCGTTTGATGCGTATTTTCTTCAGACTCCTATTGCATCCTTAAACTGTACTCTTAGCACTGGATCTGTTATCGAAGCAAACTGTAAAGAGCCCAGCACTCTCTCCAGTTCGCATCTTGATATCCGTTTGGGTTTCAATAGTCTCTTGACAGATCCTGCTATTTCTTTCCTCTTCTTACTAGGAAAGGAAAGCTGATGTGACCCCAAATCCCAGTGGATTCCCAACCACTGAAATTCTTGAGCTGGAGAAAGACGAGACTTTTTTATGTTGATCTTGAATCCCAGATGTTCCAGGAACTATCTTAGAAGCTTGCATGCATTCTGTCCTGGATGCTGCCCACACCAGCCAGTCGTCCAAGTAGGCTACTACTTGGACCCCCTTTAGGCGTAATTGATGGACGGCTGCGCTTGCGAGCTTCGTGAAAATCCTTGGGGCTATGTTTAGCCCGAAAGGCATGGCTCTGAAGGCGTAAATCTTTCTATGTAGCTTGAAGCCTAGGTAGGAGGAGAGGTGACGATTAATTGGAACGTGCCAATAAGCGTCAGACAAGTCTATAGAGACAGTATATGCCCTTCTGGGCAGTAGGGTCCTTACGTGCTGAAGCGTGAGCATTCTGAACTTGTAGTTCACCATGAACTTGTTGAGTGGTGACAAGTCTAGAATAACTCTGAGTTTTTCTGAGTCCTTCTTTGGAACACAAAACCGCCTTCCTTGGAATTTTATGGACTTAACTTTCCGGATTACTCTTTTGTCTAAGAGTTCTCGGATGTATTCTTCCAGAACGGGTGATGAGTGTTGGAAGAATTGAGGAAATTGAGGTGAAGGACTGCTCCAGCTCCAACCTAGTCCATTTTTAATTAGGCTGTGGGCCCAGGGATCGAAGGTCCAGCGATCCCTAAATAGCTGTAGTCTCCCTACTACTAGAAGTATCTTACTTCTGCTGTTGTGGACCTGAGGCCTTGCCTCCTTGACCGCGTCCTCCCCTGTATCCCCTTCCTCTTGAAGGGCGTCTAGAAGAACCTCTGGCTGTTCCTCTAGCTCTCGAACGAAAGGAAGAAGTCTGCCTTTCGAAGGCTGGGTTAAAAACTGGTGACTGTGTCGCCACTTGTTGAGGTACCAGCTGGGACGTGGTTGGAGGTTGTGCCACTATCTGAGGCACCGAAGTCACAGGAAGTTGTTTTTGTTGCTGTCGGTAGGGTTTAGCTGGCCGAGAGGATGGCCTAGGCCTTTTTGTCTTCCCCTTGGGTTGGGGACCCTCATCCGGAGAAGACTTTCTCTTGAGATCTAAGCCCCACTTTTTGAGAAGGTTCCTATTCTCTGTGGTGGCCTTGTCTACTACCTCTTTAACCACTTCATTGGGAAAGAGGTCTTTACCCCAAATACAAGAGGAGACCAGTTTCCTCAATTCGTGCCTCACCGCAGCCGAGGCGAACACAAACTCTCTACAGGCTCTCCTAGCTTTAATAAAGCTATAGAGATCCTTCGTAACTGTGGTCAGATGGGTTTTGGCAGCAACCATGAACATGTCCTGGATCTTGGGGTCACTTGCCCTCGTTTCTAGTGTCGTTTGCAACGACATCGATGCCGCAAGTCTTTCCTTTGTCTCTTGCTCTCTACGCAAGAGAATGTCCGACAGTTTTGGAAGTGCCTCACCGAACTGGCGTTCAGCATTATCAGCTTCCGGCTTCCCAGTCTTCTTGGTCCAAGGGCAAGGTCAGAGATAACGGCTTGCACTCCTCCAAGGAGGGGCATGGTTTCCCTGCCTCCACCACCTTTAAGGCTGCCTTATATCCCTTTTCCAAGAAGGAAAAGGCTCTGGTAGGAGAGGCCACAAAGGAGGGAAGCTTCTTACTCAAGGCGGGCACCTTTGAGTTAGTGAAGCCCCTCTCTTTCATCGAGCTCGCTAGTAACGTCTGAGCTTTACTATGGTCAAAAACTATGACCTCCTTCGGCTCCGTCTCCTCCTTTGAGGCTGGCTTCTTCCTAAGACGGACATAGCAGTCCGGATAAGAATCTTTGTTGGGCCAAAATTCCACTTCTTCCAGGGGAATTGCTCCAACTTTTCTGAGATCACGATCTTCCTGGTTGTCATTGGCATGTGTTCGGCATACCTCCAAGGATTGGTATCTGAGCACAAAGGAAGATCCTTCACGCTGAGCTGCTTCCGGGGTCCACTGATGCTACAAGTCTACGTATCTCCAGTTTCATTGCAGCTTCCTTCTCATCATTCTTCCTTTGAATTTGTTTGATCATCTCAACAATGGAAGAAAGAGTCCTTCCCAGTTCATCTGGGATTGCAGATGATGTAGACGGAATAGGTTCTGGGCCCGGAACTGATGTAACCGACACTTCATTGATTTCTTCCTCTTCTACTTGAGGAGCCTGGAAAAGCTTCTCCTCCTGACCTTCTCCTAGAAGATCCTTCTCAGTAGAATCCGACACCTCCAACATCCTATCGTCCAATTGGATGTCTTGAAGGGCGGCTGAGACTTCAGAATCTACCGGATTCAGGGCAGTTGATATCTCCACCTAAGGCTGGGGGATGATTGCATCAGCCGATGCTTTAGGGAAAAGGTAGGCACTCATCTTCTCATTTAGAAGGTAGGGACCTGAGGTGTTTTTGTGAAAACCCCTCACCCAGGATCGTAACGTTTCCCTGGCAGCATCCCTTAACTACGTAGACTTAGGGTCGTCAAAAGCCTCGGTAATCAGGTTAGAACAAACTGTACAAACCTGAGGGTCCTAATAGCGGAGATCACCTCTGGAGGCTGCCTCCTGCAATATTGATGTCCACAGAAGTTCTTTCTGTGGACATTACAGAACACACTCCCGCACTTCGGATGGTCCTCCTGTAAAGAGAAGAAAAATCCATGAGTATCAAATGAAGGCTTTCACTTATATTGGGACATTTAGCTTATATAGAAAAGCTATAAAAGAAAGAAGGAAAGACACATACTTGTATTTCCTGTCCAGTCAATTGCTGAAACTTCCTGAGATTTTAATACTAAGGTTAATTCTATTCTAGAATACCTTATGTAATTTCCTAAACAGAAATTTAAGGTGTAGTTCACACCTTGAGATAAAGTTTTAATATACGGGATAGAAAGAATACAGAAAGAACTTACTTTCCATATATTGTACAGTCTCAACAAAAGGCTGTACAATATAACATTAAGTATGATGAAGAACTTTAATGTTATCACAAGCTCTGTACAGCAGTTTCTGCTAATGCAGTGTGTACTACACTACAAATACAGCAACTACTGTACATCGCATGCTGTTGTGCCAGCCAGCATTCGCCGGCACGCGCCGGTACGTGCCGGCATGTGTGCACGTGCCGGCACATGCATCTACCCCTGTATAGTTCAAAGATATACTATCTTAACTAATAGGCGGCGGCCCACTGATTCGTGACTGTGTGCCGGCCGGCAATCATTGCCAGCCAACGGCTGAAAACACTAATACCCGGCTGCCGGCCGGTAATCGTAGTGACCAGCAGATTCGGGCTGTGATTCCACTGCCGGCAGGCAAAGGTAATAAAACCCATGCCCGCCGACAGTAGCCAAGAACCAGAGAACCTCCACCTGCCCGGCTGTCGGCTGTTAAGCCGGCAGCCGGGTTAGGGTTGCAACATAATAGCCAGAGAAACAGTATGGATGTAAGGTTATAAGGCGGCATTGCCATACGACCTTCCATCCAGAAAGAGTGAACTTATGGAAGGGGAGAATGTAGCATTCAGGCTTCCAAAGAATCCATAGCCTGCCGGGCTCTACCGGCAGACATGCAAGGGAGACCAAGGGAGGTCTGGGGTTCACTCTGCAAAGAATAAAGGGTCTCTGCCGGCCAACACGTAGTGCCAGCCGGCAGAGAGCTGAGCCTGTCCTCCATCCTAACCTATACTAGGTACTGAAGTAGGACTGCGGCCAAAAAAAAGTAAAAGAAAGAGAGGTGGGGAAGGGATAAGGGTTCTATAGACTTTGTTCTAGCAGGAAACACACTCAGCCGTTAGGGAAGCTCATCCTAACGAATTTTTGTTTTTTAGGGAGGAAGACTTGCAATACTTGCTATCCTCCTCCCAACCAGAACAAAGTTAGGTGAAGTTATTTCGCCGGGCAACAGAGAAAACTCATTCTCCAGCCCGAGAAAAACAACACAGGAAAGTCTGCTAGGCCACTAGAGGAAGGAATCATCTCTTACAGAATCCTTCCAACATGGACTAGGGAAGCAAAAATTCCTGTGTCTGCCCCTAACCTAGCAGAAGAGATTCATTCTCTATACTAGGAAGAAGCAGACCACAGACTAGAAACTCTGATGTTCTGTCCTAACCCAAAAAACCAGTCACTCTAGTTATCAGGTCAGGACAGACATATCCTAGAATAGTTATACCTGAATTATTATACAGATAGAACCACTATGATTACGCCGAAGGCTTACAGATGGAGAGAGGGATTGAACTTAGCCTCCAGAGGAGAAAAGAACAATCTGGGATGTGCGAAAGTATACTACTGCACCTAGAATACTAGACTAGGTAAGATGAGAATCGATTACCTAAATCACCGAAACTCTCTCGTATACAATCTTGGAAAAAACCTTCAACAATATCTTACATGTATGAAATATTTGCCTATAGCTTCAATAATATAACACTCGGAAAAACTTAAATCATGCATGAAAGTACAAGATCGGTACCTCGACTCGTGTCGAAATCACCGAAATAAAAACAGACGGTATAATATAAGCATTCCTAGAGGAGCTAAATAGCTAAATTATTAAAACGTAACAAACCGGGAATGTCGCTCCAGCTAACTAAATGACCCATAAGAGCGAGCAATAGCATCCAAGATGCCTCCGGTAGGCAACAGCTCTTGTTTACGTTAAAATCCCTTTAGATTTAATTCAAAACGACAAGAGCTTACATTTATACATAGTAAAGATAATACTCAACTTCCTAGAGGCAGAAGAGGCCGGAAAAGTCATCAAAATGTTAAATTAAATCCAAAATAACGAGAGAACACAAGGGAAAACACCGAGTAGTAGAGCTACACGAAAAGGAATAAAGAGGGCGCTACCGCCTTCATCAGATACACACTGGAAACGGAATAGGAGAGATGCCTTATGAGCGGCTCTCTTTTCATTCTCGTTACAGATTCACTATACCCCTCGATGAGTTAATACTGTTCGGGGTGAAGATAGCTATGTGACGTGTCAAGAATACGTCCTCTGATATTATACAATATCCCTGTGAGATTATTTAGGGATATTCGCTCCAGGAGTTAGAATTCTGGATACCTTAAGGTAAAATTCTCTGGGAATATCACTGTAGTCAAATATACCCTAGAAAGCTACCTAATAGGAACTTCCATCAGGATGACATGGCTACCTCTCCCAAAAATAGATTTTTCCCTTCGCTCAAAATCCGTTTTTACGTTCGTTTGAATAGAAAAATCTGCAAATCACAGAAGAATTGAGCAGTTGAAGATAATGGAATATAAAAACTAAAATAATCATAAAAATGGTGAAACAATGAAAGAGAAATGCCATTAAAGAAATGAAAGTATTAACAAATAACTATTAGCAACAGCGGGAAATATAAACATTCAATGTCAACACTTTTTAAAGATAACAAAAGTAAAATTGATGTGATTAAACCATAGAAATTTTATCTTTATATTGAAAGGAATAAAGAAATTATCACAGCAGAAGTCAACAACATAAAGGTATGTGTGATTGCAAATAATAATACCAATTCCCTAATATTGCAAGAGGGTCTGCCCCTCTCTTTTATTCTTCTCCTGTACTTCTCTTTCTCCCTATTTCCTTAATCTTTCCCATCCCGAGTACCTGCCTTTGAGCTAAAAGCTGGATTGTATCCAGGGGTACTCTTCCTTTCCCCATATTCCCCACTTCCCTGTTATTATTATTATTATTATTATTATTATTATTATTATTATTATTATCATAAAAGGTATGTGGTCAGATATTTTATTTGATACCAATAGAACAGACATATAAACTGGATTTTTTTTGGTGGGGAGGACGGATGATCTCTTGGGAAAAACCTTATATCATAATATACATCTTGTTTCCTGAGAGTTTTCCTCTCTCTCTCTCTCTCTCTCTCTCTCTCTCTCTCTCTCTCTCTCTCTCTCTCTCTTTCTCTCGTTCATAAACCATTGTTTCTAGTGACATAATTCAAAATCTTGACTGGTTGATATCGTTATAGCTCAAAACAACCATTGGTTTAAAACTCTGAAACAATACATACTTATTTGGTTCTTGTTTTTGCTTTTATCTTAAGTGATAAGGGCGTTGAGGGTGGGAGGGGGGGGGGGGGGCATTTCAAGGAATAACCTGGTAATGAAAAGATGACTCATATTCTAATTGTACTCATATCAACCAACAATTATACTTATGCTTGCGTTATAGGACCAACTGTTTTGAAATGAATTTATTCATGTGTGAATGTATAACTATGGAGGAAATGACTTTATACATGATTGTTCCGGCAAATATCATATATGCTTGCATGTGCAATGTATATGACCTTGTCTACAAATCAATGCGTTTTACGATGTTTGATGTTACGCTTTATTTGTGTTCAATTAGTCCTTGAATATCAGAGCATTTTGGGATTTACTTCTTCGGAGGTTTAAATGATTTTCAGAATAAATACGTCAGTCTCATTTCATTTGAACTAAAATTTGAATTGCCATACTGTTTTGGGGGGATGTTGGCACAGGCAAACAGTCAGTAAATTTATGTCCTTTTATAATAATAATCTATGACACTATTAAATGATACAAAACTATGTGACGACTCATTCAATGTTCTACAGCCATTGAGTAAGGATGTGGTAGTGACATGGCTATCTGTTGGTTTTCCTATGGAAAATAAACTCTTATATATAAATTTCGAAGATTTCTCATAAGTTATTTTTTATATAATGCTATGGTGGAAAAATAACAATGACATGTCTGAGAAAAACCAGAGGAAATAAGCCTGACTCTCCTTCGAAGGACATCTGGACTCCAAGAAGCAACAGATCGAATTGTTGGAAGGTCAATCCAGTTAGTGAGGGGAAATTCAATTGCAAACCTCTTTGCCAAGAAGAATTTCCCAGTACACACAAATGGACTTCTATTTAGGTCTTAGTTTCGAACAAATTCTGTTGTTGTTACTGATTCTCTTTTTAAAAAGAGAGATTTAGCAATAATAACAAAACACTTTCGTTGCCAAAAAGTTACTATTTTTAGAAGCTTTGAATATTAACTTGGAAGGAAGGGTACCATATGTGTTTGCGTATGTATGGGTTTTAGAGAGAGAGAGAGAGAGAGAGAGAGAGAGAGAGAGAGAGAGAGAGAGAGAGAGAGAGAGATAACCTAAAAAAATATAAAAATGTACTTTAAATTGTGGGTTTCTTTTCAACACCTACATGATAAGCATCCCGAGAAGGTGAGAGAGAGAGAGAGAGAGAGAGAGAGAGAGAGAGAGAGAGAGATCGGGAAACATAATTACTTTGTATTATGTGGTGTTTGATTACCGAGTGTCTTTTTCCATTACTTCGTTGAGGGGATGGGGTTGCGAGGCTCATACTCAGGACTGTAAGAAGGATTTGGATATTTTGTACGAGAGACTTCCTGGGCGTTAATCAAAGGTGACCTCACATCAAGGCAACAATGAAAGTTTTGTATAAAACATTAAAAGTCAAAGAAAATGTATTTAACAAATGCTCCAATATATTTGCGGATTAGTCCCACTTTTTTCACATTCATACAAACTGTTTTATCCCATCTAAACATATAGACTTTTTGTTCTCTTATTTCCCATGATTTAATAAATGAGTGAGAAAATTTTCTATAATATCAAGCAATAAAATCATATTGTAGAAGACTGACTACAGAGTATTTCTCCAAGGTTCTTTCCTAATTAGTTTCCTGCATAGGAGAATATTATCAAGAAAGATCAGACAATAAATAAAATAAATATTCGGGGTTAAATTTCTGAAAAATTACAAAACATAAAAGAATTATATTCTCTTACTCCAAATGGAGACACTGAGTATCCTCCATATCATTGATAACCAGAAAGAAAGAAATGAGTTTTTTGACACCATCACTATGAGTAGTTTCACTTCAAAACAGTTATCCACAAATAAAGATAAGGAATGATACATGATTCTACTTTCCGTTAGGCTTTGGAAAATTTCCTTACACACTGCACAAGTATGTGGCCTCAGAGGTAAAGTATGGGATCCATAAAGGCTTATTCAGACTCTGATGACAGTTGTGCTATTGGAAACGTCTCTGCCTAGCAATCTGCTGGACTGGGATTTGAGACCTGCTTAAACTCGGTAGTTTCTTGTATTGTTTGCAAAGTCACCATCATTGTCGTCTAAGGATGGGGTGTTTGGGGGGAGCCTATAGGTCTACCTGTTGAGTCATCAGTAGCCATTGCCTGGCCCTCCCTGGTCCTAGCTTTAACAGAGAGGGTCTTAATTTGGCGCTAACCATATGTATATAAGGTCAGTCTCCGGGGCATTGTCCTACTCGCTAATGCATTGTCACTGTTCCTTGTCTTTGCCATTCATGAGCGACCTTTAAACATTTAAGAGAGGATATGTATGTTTTCCCTCTCGCTATAAACCTTCACGAGAGATAATTCTGTCTTCCTTTGAGTATCAACTACATATCTTGATTAATGTGTCTTTAAATCTTCTGTCTTCGAATGATGGAGAAGAAATAACCAAAAGTGTCAAGTGAGCGTCCTTCCTTGTGATAACGACAATCCCATTACAATTATTGTAGTAAAATTAAAGGTTTCTTTTGATTCAATCTATCCTTATCCTTCTTAGGCTTTATCAACCGAATTACTCTTCCTGTTATGTAACTCGGGACAATAAATTCCTGTTCAGATGGTTTTACACACAAACTTTCTCCTTTCTGTGTCTCCGTCTGTTCATTGAAACATGAAGTGGAATGGAAGGAAGAGGAGAACTCAGAGTTGATTGAATGGAGACACACTCATTCGTTGGACTGATGGTAATTGTCTCGTCTCTGCATAAGGAGAATTCCATTTCAACGAAGCTTTGGAAAACACAAACATACAGATACAAAGACAGACAGACAGACATACAGACAGACACGCACTCGCACACAAATACACATATGCAACAACAACAATATCTCAGTGGCGTCCAAAAATCAAAGTCAGAATTTCTGTCAGATTAATACTATGCCTGATGCTATTAGAAATATGGATCCGTCACACAAACGACCCCTTTATTGTAGAGAAACCGGAAGGAAATAAGTCAAACACACACACACACACACACACACACACACACACATATATATATATATATATATATATATATATATATATATATATATATATATATATATGTATATATATATATATATATATATATATATATATATATATATATATATATATATATATATATATATATACTTGCCAAGCTATAACCCTAGTTGGAAAACCAGCATGCTATAAGCCCAGGGGCCCCAACAGGGAAAATAGTCTAGTGAAGAAAGGAAACAAGGAAAATTAATATATATATATATATATATATATATATATATATATATATATATATATATATATATATATATATATATATATATATATATATATATCTGTGTGTGTATAGCCTATATGAATATATCCTCATCATCACCTCCTCCTACACCTATTGATGCAAAGGGCCTCAGTTAGGTTTTTCCAGTTGTCTCTATCTTGAACTTTTAAATCAATACTTCTCCATTCATCGTCTCCTACTTCACGCTTCATAGTCTTCAGCCATGTAGGTTTGGGTCTTCCAACTCTTCTAGTGCCTTGTGGAGCCCAGTTGAAAGTTTGGTGAACTAATCTCTCTTGGGAGTGCGAAGAGTATGCCCAAACCATCTCCATCCACCCCTTACCATGATCTTATTCACGTATGGCACTTGGGTGATCTTTCTTATATTTTTATTTCTAATCCTGTCCTTCCATTTAACCCCCGATATCCTTCTGTTGCTTTGTTCTCAAATCTACTAAATATCTTGGAAATTGTTTCATTGTCAAACCATGACTCATGTCCATACAGTAACACCGATCTCACTAAACTGGTATTAGTCGGATTTTTATATGGAATTTCAGGCCAATTTCATTTTCAAATTCTACTTAACATAGCCATTGTCTGATTGATTTGTTTTTTCAATCTTTCACTAAACTTTAATTCTAAAGACCCAGTATTGGATATATATATATATATATATATATATATATATATATATATATATATATATATATATATATATATATATATATATATATATATATATATATATATACACAGTATATATATATATATATATATATATATATATATATATATATATATATATATATATATATATAATGCAGCCGTTTCTACTCCCCTGCTGTTCAAAGGCCTCAGATACGCCCTTATTCATGTCTGGGTTGTGGACAATTTTCAGCACCACACTAGCCAACTGCGGAATGGTGATGATGGGAGAATTTTGTCTGATAGCTCTCCGCAAGCCAACCTAGTATTGGTGACCCAGACAAATGAAGAATGAAGTTTTTTATTTTTTTTTGACAGATTTTGATCTAAAAACCTACAGTACGAAACAAGACATTTCAATTTTTATCATTCATAAAACATCAAGATGAAAATTGCAGATAAAATCATTTAGATAAAATTATAGATGATTGATTTTATTCAAATGTAAAAAGAGAAATTGTAAAGGTGTTTTCATTCATGAATCAGCTAAAAGATGAATATTCTTCTGTTTCATATTTCACTAGACAAGTTTTTAAAAATACCTTCAAGATTTAATTCGTTCACAAGAGAAATCACAGACATCTTTACTTATTATCTATACTAATTCATATTTTTTTCCGGTTAGCATTGATTAAAATCTATTTTATATAACAAAATTTCAAAGTCCAAATGATAGTTATTATGTTAGGTAATCATTCTAGCATGAGTTTTCAATTACTCCATTGAATTACATTTATTTTCTATATAATTTATCAGTGTATTGTCATATTAAGCCTTTATTATACAATTAAAATGTATAAAGTAACTATTTGATACAATAGTAAATATAAAACATATCTTACATTTTGTTGAAGACTGCTAGGAAAAATTTGCTTCTTATTTTGGGGTAAACTATATGGTTTTTACATTCAGAGATTACGCAAGGTAGTGAGCTGCATTGGGAGTACATACTCTGGAATGATAATATATTTATCAACATGTCCATCGGTTTACTCAATGCGCGAGTGAATTGAGTAACCGCGTTTAAAATTAACGTTTTGTCAACCCTTTAGTCAAGAGGGTTTTCAATAATAAAAGAATGTTATCTAGAATATATCTAGTCAGTGTTGCCAACCTTGCAGGCAGTCATGTCCCTATAACTGTAGCAAAAAGTCCCTACGTGTCCCTACACCTGCAGCAAATGTCCCTCTGTGGGATTGAATGTTCAATATCTCTACAGTGGTATGAAATCTTTGAGCAATTGCAATATTATCATAAATTTCTTTTTTATCAGTAAGTCCAATGGCCCGCAAACTATATACTAGGTTATATACTGCAATAAAAGGAAAACATGAGTACAGTATTACACAAAATTTATTTTCTTGATAAACAGAAATACATATATATGAAATAATACTGAAAAATATAGCTTGATATAAGCTGGTAGGCTTACAATAACCTCTACAAAATCAAAATAATTTCGCATTTTTATTATTTCAAATTCAAATTAATAGTTCAAAATATTGTTTGTTGCTTTACATGTATGCAATGGTTAACTACTCTCAGACTGTTTGAAATCATACATTTGTATATTACGAAAACTGAGGTATCTTCATTAATGCCCTTGGCTAGATTCAAAAAATTTTAACCTTTTGATTTCATGTTTGAATTGATAAATAATATGGAGTCTAACAGTTCAGGTCCCATCTTATTTCTCTTTTTTGTTTTAGCATCACCCATCGTCGAAAATATTCGTTCTGTTTCAGCATTCGAGTGAGGCAATGTTAAAACAAGTTTAGTCATATATGCCAAATTCTTGAAAACAAATTTATCTGAATAATTCTTTAATTGAGAGAGATACACCCAAAATTCTTCATTGTTTTTCTCTTTTAGCATTTCACACTCATCTGAATTAGAATATATAGGCAAATCATTCCACTGTTTTTTAATTTTATTAACAGAGCCTACAAGATGCTCATACTTTATGGCTAAAGTCTTAAAATTTGGCAATTTTTTACTGACCTCGATATCTTATGCTACCTTGAAGATTGCAAATTTCATTTCTGAGTACAGAGGATCAAAGAGAAGTAACCGTTTCACAAGTTCCGTGAATGCTGTTCGATAAAAGGAAAGGCACCTTTGTCTGAAATGCTTATTATCTTCCCAATTCTTAGTAGTAGCTAGCAGTGCCTCACATTCGTATCCTAACTATTTCGCAAAGCGGAATAAGCTGTGCTTCATTATTGGGATCAATTTTGGACAAATCGAATAGATATTGGGGTTTGATAGTTCTTACAAATAAGTCTTCCTTCTTATGCTCTAATCTTGTAAGATACCAATCAAATTGCTTTTACTTTGAAAAAAAGAGCATTTAGTTTGTTAAAATATCCAAGCACATATTTAAAAAATGTCAGGTAAGCTTTTTTATATGGATTGTTAAATTCTTTCATTATAAGTTCTGCTGAAATAACCTTATCTTCTGTCTGGGCCTGAAAGAATAAGAGCTTTACAACTTCCCACTTATTCAGTATTCGTTCAATGCAGTGCTGCATTGCAAGCCATCTTGTATCAGCAAGTCTAAGCATTCTGAGTCTTTCAACCGAAAGATATTCCTGCAATTCTGCTAGCTCTGCCTGCCTTTTTGAGCTGTGACTACAAACCACCAGTTAACGGTTACTATTTACATGCGCAACACATGTTCATTTTGAACGTTTGCATTATCGGAAAATGACATTTAAAAAAAAAAGAGGGTATGGTAGTTTATCTTATGGATTTTATAGTGGTGTAGCACTGAAGGTAAAGGGCAGTTAGACGAAAATATATATTTTCATAAACATTTTTGAAAGTCCCTACGTTATCAGATATTTTGCAAGGGCGTCCCTACGTCCCTACGGCAAGAAACAATAGTTAAATGTCCCTACGTTTAGGGACATGTCCCTACGGTTGGCAACACTGTATCTAGTAGCAAAGGTTAACTTTCACTCCAAGCAATTTGATCCCACTCTTTTTAAAATTCTGATTTCTCTTTCTATAGCTATATGTGTAAATTTTTAGTTAATCTTCCACATGATATGAAGATTTTCATCTAAATTTATTAAAAATAGTTAAAAACACAAAACAAAATACTTGAAACGTTAAAAAACCCAAAATATTCGAAAACATATCATTATGATGATAAAATATCTTTTCATATTAACCGTTCACTGAGATTGGAGGAAGCCTTTCCTGCTCCACCAGTATTCAATAAGTAAAGAAACTGAATGATAGAATGCAAAGGTGAAAATTTTAATTTCGTTGACTATAATGAAGATTAATTTATGTAATTTTCCATAGATTTTACAGAAAATAGAAGAACTAGCAACACAGTTTTCTTTCGTTTCTGTCTTGGCTTTCGAGGGGGACTAAATGAAATCTAATTCTCTATCATCCCTTTATCTAAGTTTATATGTTAATAAATGTTGCATTTTAATCCTTCTTATCCTATAATGCCCTTTGATCTATTTCTAATTATGTTTCAGGGGAAACAGGAAGATCTGCTCTTCTCTGCTGTAAGATTTCATAAAAAAAAACGGTTATATATATGAAAAGTATCTCACAAATTTTAAATATTAGATTTAGAGGGAGAAAGAAAAGATAGCAAATTGTGAAAAACTATAGTAATTATAGATTATTTTCTTCCTCATTTACAGTGGCAATTCCATTAGATTAAGAGAGAGAGAGAGAGAGAGAGAGAGAGAGAGAGAGAGAGAGAGAGAGAGAGGAGAGAGAGAGAGAGAGAGAGAGTATTTTTGTTTCTTCCGTAGGTTCTAAATGATGCTTATATAAGTACCATCAGTATTCTTGCAGCTCCAGGGAAAATCAATTCTAAAGAAAATCCTACAGTCTTGCATGAAAAATTAAATACATACAAAAGAATTAAGTGGCATTCACTGGCTGTTACGTATAGTCAACAATTCTAGGTAATCACACCTATAAATAGTTACAAAAATTTTAGTAATTACAAGCTTAAATTATTGAGGTAAGTAAATGAACGAGTTACTTAAGCACAAATCAGTCAGTTTAAACATCCAATGTCGCATTACCGTTTGGAACAGAAAGCAACACAGCGACCCCTTTTACTAATCATTGGTATTTTGCATAGCTAAAATGCACATACCAGAGCTCAAAAACACCTTCAGGGTAGAACTTTCTGGCTAATAATGCTTGGTTATAGATTTGCCTTTGTTCGTTAAAGGATGCCACAAATATTACGCCCAAATAGGCTACACCTCTTTGTCTATCAAATTAGGGACTTAATCATTCTCCAAAATGGCCAGTGTGTGAGTTTTATAGACGACATGACCAAATGCTCAGTAGTAACCTCTGCCTCCCTGCACAAAACACAAAGGGTATCCTCATCCTTCCTGTTTCTATAATTTTCTTTTAATTCTCGCACATTTAACCTTGTTTTCATAAATATTACTGTCGCATCAGTGCCAAATTCACCTATGCAGTCTCTTCTGCCATTACTATTCACAAACCTCAGTTTGGTCATCTCTGCTTTTCTTGCTTCTATTTTTCTTTCAATTTCATTTGCCCCGTTACTTTTTGTTTCTTTTTAAATTTCTTGTTTTTTATACTTTCTTACGTCTTCAATTTTAATATAATATTCATTACATATTTCTTTAATAAGTTTTCTCCAACAATCCCCATATGGTTCTCTTATTTGATCTTCCACTACTTTCTTAAGTAGCCATTTGTCATCTGATGTTATGAAATAACATCACATTTTTCATACTGTATTATATTTCCAACTGGCCGCATTCCTATTTCTGCTATTAGCCCTCCGTATGGCGTAGTAGAAACCTGTTTAAACATTCCTTTCATAATTTTGTACTGTTTACTCTCTAGTTCTTTCATTTCTTTTTCTTTTTTTACACCCCATGTCTAAATATTTGCAAACATTGTAGGTACTGTCATGAATTTTCTCCGACTTATTGTAATTAATGATTCTAGGCCCGATGGAATGGGCCGAGGACAAGACCTTGAAGAGGTTTGCTTTCCAAAACTATTCAGGATTCAATGAAATATGATCACAATTTTCAAATTTATTACAAAAATAACCATTTGATAGAGAAATAACACTTTAAGCTAATTGAAAAATAGAACTGTCACCCTTAGGGGGTTTGCAACATGTGCTCATGAAACACAGAGTCCACGTTGTACTAAAAAAGACTAAATTTTCACAATTACAACAATTATTCCTTGGTAAATCACCTACCAAGGTTCACAAGCGTATTCTGATGCATAAAACCAATCCCCAGTCCCAGGGATGACAATTTTACAGATCGATATAAAGTTACATATAAAACTCACAAAGATACCGACCTGGTATCACAGTAGCAAGGAGCTGGAGACAGATAGACTTTAAAAATAATAAAACTTACTGGGTTGGGGTCTAGGCAGGAATGAACGAGCGTCGTACTGGACAGCTCCGAGGAAAACTACGATATCCCGCGCTAACTTAAGTGTCCTTGGGAGATGAGAGGGAACTCTTACGTTATTTATTCAATAAGGGGTTTGATAAAGCTTCTTTACTGACCACAAGACGGAGAAACTATCAAAGTCTTACTTCAGATCAAAGGGTAAACTTAATGCTTCCGCTGAAGGCCATAATTTGCCATAATACAACAAACTAGAGAGTCCTTGGCTCTAAACATATACATCGATATTTTTATCATGGTGAAACAGTATGATATAATTTTTTTAATTCGTAAATAGTAAATACTTTGTTTCTCTGACACCCACTCCTTCCCCACCAGGTGGTTGAATTTTACGCCACAATACCGTCACGTATTGGACAAGAATCATTCGCAGCAACGCCCGCGAGATCTCCCAATCTTACCCCAATTTAACGCAACGTTCCTGGAGTTAAATGGCGGGGATTTCGAATGATCAGTTCATAACCCCCGAAAGGTACTACTACTGTCTCATAGATCTTTATTCTCACTAACAATGCCAAGTCTCCTACTCTGTTACTGTCTCCATACTTCCTAACTTCCTGTACCATGTAGCCTATTCTGTTACTGCTTCCCTTTTGCTTATGATGAGACTTTAGTTTCCTTTATCCTAGTGCCATTCTCCTGATTATTTAAATTCCTTAACTGTTTCTATCCTTCGGAGTTTCTTAAAACCTTGTCCTTTTAGTTCCATGGTTGCTTTGTTGCTAGTGGAAATCAGGGGAAACAAAAATCCATGAAAGGACTCATTCATACCTTATACATGCAAAACAATACATCTCTCTGAACTGCAAAGAATGTACCAGATATAATTGTGTACGTTTGGTGGTACATATCTGTTTAAGCTCAATTCTAAAAGCTTTTTGTTTTCTTATAGAGAGGAAGAATGAGTCGGCAAACTGAAGAGAAATGAGTTGAGAGAAAACTTGATCAGGATGGATGGATGTGATGGCCATTGCAAGGTGCTTCATCAGGATGATGTTGTCAACACATTTTATATTGTCTGGTCTTTGAGATATGATAACAAGTGAAGCAGATGTCTGCATTGACATTAACAATGCCATGCTGTTATAAAACCCAAGAGACGATATACCATATCCCATATGTCGTTAAAGTTTCCTTAACAACCAAGTAACAAAACAGATTGGGGCTAACCAACCTCATGGTTTATTGCCCCATAAAGGTGCCGAAATCCCATTTTATGAGGAATTTTACATTGACATTTATCTTTCACTACCGTAGATAAACAAAAGACGTCTGCTTTCATTGTAGATATTTTTATCACATAAACTTTCCCCAACCCACAATGAAAATAAACTCCTAATCACAACCCCAAACTAAAGCCCTGCTTATGTCTGTATGTCGTTATACTATCATTTTTTAAACTTTTAAACATATGGGAAAGAATAAAGTGAGGATTTTATGCAAAATTTGCTATGGGTAATCATTCATAGTTTTGTATAAATCCATTGAATAATAAAATTCAATCTACAGCAAATAAACTAAGATAAAAATCAAGACCCTGGACAAAATATTAAGAAGATTCCAATAACAGAGGGTAGCTGGCAGATCTCGTCTAAGGAGAGTAAGAACTGAAAGTTACGCTTCTCATAGTTTGGGGTGCTTATACATGAGAGAGAGAGAGAGAGAGAGAGAGAGAGAGAGAGAGAGAGAGAGAGAGAGAGAGAGAGAGAGAGAGAGAGAGAGAGAGAGCATGAAACTGCCCTATGTATCCATTTACTCGTTAAGACGAATATTAAATTCAACTTTTGTTTTTATGGTTGAATCCCAATAAGAGTCTCAATGAATACACATCTTCCTCTTATCTCGACAACCTTGACAAGATCAGGGTTACCACACCGCATGCGCATGAATATAGGTAGGCCTATATGGCGTTTGTCTTCAGATTTTAAAGCACCAGAAAGAAAAGTCACATCTTAGTTTTGCTTGCATGAAGAAAATGACCGAGTGTCAGTTGTTTCACTTCCTAAGTCTCTCGGTGGCAAACAACATTTAAGAGCAGGTCTTGTGGCACCATTAGGTTTGTAGTTTTACAAGTCAACTATCTGAAATACACTAACTCAGAGTTCTTTTAAGAATACAACCTAAATAGTTTAAAGAGTGAATAATGAGCAGACTTAAGGGGTGAAAGTTATGAAAAACAGATTTTGACACAGGAAAAAATCTACTTTTTGTGTGAGATAGCCATGTCGTCCTGATGGAAGTTCCTCATTGGTAGCTTCTACTTAGGATATTACTGCGAGTGATATACCAGAGAAAGTTTACCTTAGAGGTATCAATGTGAGACATCGCATCCATTCATGTCGCTTCTGGATCTAAGTCTGGTGCTACATACTGAGGAAGCTTCTCGTTAAAGCTCGTTGCAATGAGATTGATTTGCAGTTCTGGGACTTGCTCTAGAATAAAACAGAATAATTTTGTGTCCAGAGACCATTCTGTTTCCTGAGGCTTGGATCTCGACAGGACGTCCACCGTCACATTGCAAACCCCTTTGTTGTGAACTGATGAAAGATGAAATTTCCTCCTTTGCGCTAAAGAGAGAATGGCTAGGATTACATGGCTGATCTGAGGAGATCTGGAGCCCTATCAGTTGACACAGTGTACTATTGTATTGTAGTCAATGACCAATTTGATGTGTGATTTCATCTTTGGGCATAGTCTCTTCAGAGTCGCAAACAATGCCAGAGCTTCCAAAACATTGATGTGAAACTTCTGAAATGCAATCAAACATTGACACTGCAATTTCTCGGAAGACGAATGTCCCCCCAAAAAATCATTGTTCCGAGGCGTCCATGTGAATAGTCACAGAAGGAGGAGGGTACTGTAGAAAGATGTAGTTTGATACCCTCTTGGCAGTGGACCACGGCTTGAGCTGCTTCCGCAGTAAGACTGGAGTTTTGTGGCGAAGATCTCTCTGAAGATTGGATGCCTTTCTTCTTCAGACTCTGTTGGCATCTTTGAGTCTTGCTTTCAGGGTTGGGTCTGTCACAGTAGCAAACTGTAACGACCCTAAGACCCTTTCCTGTTGCCGTCTGGTGAGTACTTCTGAACAAAGTAGTCACCTGACGTAGTTTCCGATTTCCTTTCTCTTGCATTGTCGTAGAGAGAGCGGATGTGACTGTAAATTCCAGGGAATTCCTAGCCACTGGAATTTCCAAGCTAAAGATAACCTGGACTTCTTGAGGTTGATTCGGAAGACCAGAGTTTGTAGGAAGTTCATGGCATTTAGCAGGAAAATGTCAAATCCTCCAAAGGCTTTATATCTTGCCTTGTGATAAAGATTCGGGCTATCAAAGGAAATTGTTTCCATAAACACTTTCTTAAAATGTGAACGCAGGATAGCATACAATCACCTATTGCAAGAACACAGGTTTCTTGTTAAGAAAACATCCTTAAATTCGAAACCTGAAGTGATGTCCTTGTACAAGCGGTGTAACCACTAATTCTAGATTCCTAATTGCTTTATGCACATTAGAGGACTAGACAGACAGTTGGTGGCTCAAGGAACTTACTGTGTTATCTAGGCTCGCCATGAGCCTGATTCGAGCTGCGATCCTGAGTTGTGTTGTGAGACTGGATTGCATGCGGATAAGAGATTCCTTGTTTTGAGCCAAACTTTCTGGTAAGAGGATAGATTTGCACCTTTGGCGCTTCAATGCAAGATCACTGTGATCCAGAGTCGAGAGGCTCTGAAAGAAGGTTAGTTCCAAAAAATACTCTCACAAAGGTTTTCTCCTTTAATATAAACATCCAGGCTATCTGTGAGCCCTAATCCTGTCACGACTCCAAATCACAGGCTAGCCAGGTCTTGAGGTGTTGAGAGAAAGTTTGTTTCAATCAAACCTCTCAGGTGGAAACGGTAGCTTTCACCCTTGTTGCCAAGTCCTAGACTTCCTAAGAGCTTGAACTGCGTCGCGAGCCAGACTTGTGAGGGTAAAAGAAATCGCTTGCTTCAAGCAAACTCTCAGGTGAAAGAAAAACAGTAAGACTGGAGTTTTGTGGCGAAGATCTCTCTGAAGATTGGATGCCTTTCTTCTTCAGACTCTGTTGGCATCTTTGAGTCTTGCTTTCTGGGTTGGGTCTGTCACAGTAGCGAACTGTAACGACCCTAAGACCCTTTCCTGTTGCCGTCTGGTGAGTACATCTGAACAAAGTAGTCACCTGACGTAGTTTCCGATTTCCTTTCTCTTGCCTTGTCATAGAGAGAGCGGATGTGACTGTAAATTCCAGGGAATTCCTAGCCACTGGAATTTCCAAGCTAAAGATAACCTGGACTTTTTGAGGTTGATTCGGAAGACCAGAGTTTGTAGGAAGTTCATGGCCTTTTGGGCTGTTCAAAGACATTCTGACTTCGTTGTAGCCGAGACTAACCAGTCGTTGAGGTACAAAATCAAATGAAGGCCTCTGTTCTGAAGTTATTGGACAACAGCCTCGATTAGCTTCGTGAAAATCCTTAGTTATACTGAGCCCGAATGGCATAGCATTCAATGCGTAGGCCTCTCTTGCCAGTTTGAAACCAAGAAACGGGGAGAAGCTCTGACCTATCGGAAGAAGCCAGTAGGCGTATGTGAGTTCTATGGAGGTGGCTTAGTGGGGTCCATGTTCACGAGATAATCAGCATCTGAAACTTGTTTTTCAGAATGAATTTGTTTAGTGGCGACAAGTCCAGAATAGTTTAAAGAGTATTAGAATCTTTCTTGGGCACGCAGAATGGCCATCCTTGAAAGTTTATGGATTTTGTGCAACGTATGACTCTCTTCTGGAGGTCCTGAACATAATACTCTAAAAAGGGGGTTGTGAGTTGAAAGAACCTCTTGAAGCCTAGCCCTTTTGAGACTGCTGTGAGCACAGGGATCAAACTCCCTGAACAGGTGAAGTCGTCCCCCTACCAGAAGCTCCTCATTGTTGTTGTGAAGAAAGCGCATCTTTATTCGTCTTTCCTCTACTTCCTCGGCCTCTAGTTTGACTGTCTCTCCTAGACCTTTCCCTGTTACCAGAGCCCTTCTTATGAGCTTTCACAGGGTAGAATGTTGTGGTAGCTCTCTCATACACCAGGTTGAGGGGTGGAGACTGGAACTTACTGCTGGGGAACCATGTACATAGTCTGAGGGATGGCGGCAACTGAGGCTGTTGTGACGGGAAAGGATTTCCTCCCCTTAAAGGGACTTCTGAGCTTCTTGTCCTTGGGTTGAGGTCCTTTATTGGGGATAAATTTTGGTTTAGAGGCCATAACCCACTTGTCTATAAGGCTCTTATTCTTCTGAGCTGCTTAGTCCATGACTTCTTTAACTAGTTTTTTTCAGGGAAGAGATCCTTCCCCCAGATATTAGAGTCGATCAGTTTTATAGGTTCATGTCTGATCGTAGCATTGGCTAGGATGTGTACCTACATGCTCTCCTGGATAGCAAGAAAGCATGGAGATCCCTATCAAACATGATTATTTGAGTCTTCACCAAAACTGGTAAGAGATCAGATATGAAATAGTTTCCAATAAGCATCTCCAGATAAGATTGGAAGACTAAAGAGCCAGAAAGTCTCTCTTCACCTTCTGACTCTCCATTTAATAGAGATTTGGGAATCATAGGCAGTTTCTCGTTAAACTGTTTGCCTTCCGATGTTTTTATCTAGTTTTCCAACAGTAAAGTTATTTTTGACGTCCTTCTAATTGTTCGAATCATAAGTACTGGAATTCCCTGCTCTCCACTATTGCTTTCATCATGGCCTCTAAGCTTTAGAGTCAAAGGGGAGACAATATCCTTGGGTGCCACAAAGGTGGCCAGTTTCCTGCCAAAGGCAGGAAGTTTGGTATTGCTAAATTCAGCAATCTTCAAATCCCTAACCAATAGGGATGGAGCCTTGCTATGGTCCAGAAGAATTGGTTCCTTAGGGATCGTATAATTACTAATGGACGCTTCCGATTGATAGAAAGAATTCCAAGTCCAAAACTGGCTAGGAAGCCTTAGAAAAAGGTGCCTTTTTTAAAGCTACTATCCTCGCTGTTAGGTACGCTTAACAGCGTTCATATTTGGCGGTTAGGTTCTCCATAAAAGTTTTCATGAATGCCATTAGTTCCAAGTTACTAGGAAATGAAAGTTTGTCTAAAGTCGTAACTGGCGTGGAGGTGGAAGCTGGGGCTTGAGCAACAGTGATGGGGGAAAGTAAAGAGGCACTGGGAGCTGTACTCACATGATGTACATCCAACGAATCTTCTGAGGCTTCTGTGGTCAGCAGGATCCTCTCCCTCTCTGTTGACACTCAAGAAGTAGTCGACATGTTATCAGTGTCCAGACTCATAACTTGCAGAGCATCTCGAACTTCCTTATAAGCATGATCTGCGGATACTGTTGGGAGTTGAACGGTTGGTAACTGATACCAAACACAGAGGTGACCTCACCCTTTGTAAAGAGAAGTTCCTTCAGTTCCAGAGAAGGAAGATAAGACTCTTCTTGTTGAGAGCACTTCTGGAAGCTTCTTACCCAGTGTCGGAGCATCTTCCGACCTTGATCTCGAACGTCCAAGGAGACATCAGTGTCATAGAAGCCGGTGTGAAGGAGATCCGTGCAAATCTCGCATTTCGTAAGTTCACAGATTGCAACAGATCCCTTGGAAAAACCCCTTGGAAACACGACAATCAGCATGTTTCCGTTATGAGAGTTGATCCTCTCAATTATTATAGTATTCAACTTTTATTACAAAGGTTTGTGAAAAAAAGGGGGGTGGTGGATGTGGAAAAACTAGATAGCAATTGTATGAGGGAGAGAGAGAGAGAGAGAGAGAGAGAGAGAGAGAGAGAGAGAGAGAGAGAGAGAGAGTTCTTCTTCTGCCAAAAGACATTTCAACTTTGTAACTACTTCCATAACACCAGAATTCTTGTTGTCATTAATGTGAATTACTATGAGCCTTTTATTGTGAAACTTAATTCACGAGACTCGTGGTAATTTCCTGTTCAGTGGACGTTGTTATGGTTTATGAAATATTTTGGATGGAAGGATGCAAGTTGCATGGATCAGACTGGTGCCTTCAAAAATCTTTGATTTTGATTCTTGCTGACTAATTGTTTCTTGATGATCGAGAGAAACAAGGAAGGAAGGAAGGAAGCAAACAAGCAAGTAAGAAAGGAAAGAAGGAAGCAAGGAAGCAAGCAAGCAAGAAAGCAAGAGAGGAAGGAAGCAAAGAAGCAAGGAAAGAAGGAAGCAAGCAAGCAAGCAAGCAAGCAAGAGAGCAAGGAAGCGAGGGAGGAAGGAAGGAAGAGGAGAATATTCTGGGATATAATCAGCTGTTTTATGATTGACACTCAGAATATTAAATAGAAATAAATAATCTTTGATTTCGAAGTAGATTCACATTTTTCTTTCAAGTTAAAATAACAAAGACAAAGATTATTTTTTAGGAGTTCTTTAAACTTATGTTACATCCCATCAAACTTTTCTTTTTTTATATTCCTTATGTTAAGGTTTGTTTGGTCCTTGTCTCTTTGGAATCTAGAATAAAAGAAAATCGATTTACCCGTTTGTAAACATATATTTAACCAAATTTAAGCAGAAGGGGATTTTCCCTTTGTAACTGCAGTGTTTTCTAAGGAGTGGTGCATTCACTGACCACCTAAACAAAACTCAGGTTCCATCATTGAAAATTTCCTTCTTACAGTTTAATGAAGGTTATTCCTGAGGTGACACTGTAGCTCTCTCAATTAATATAGATTCTGTTCTTCAATTTTCTCTTGCCCATCAGTTTCCTGTTTTATATCAGACACAGAATATACAACAACATTTGAGCCTTTCTTTGTCAGCTCTTTTACAGATAAGGAGGTGAATTTTCAGCAAATGTTATGCTCTCCCCAACTCCCTTCGCCTCCATTTAACACATTTATTCTTTTCCGTACATTTAGAACAAAAACCGTTTTTCATCAAAAGAGTAAATCTTCAGCTTCCGTGTTGTCCTTTTTAAACCTTGTGAAAACCGATAAAATCCTATGATCATATACTGTAAATCTAAAAAAAATGGACACTTGATTGAGTAGCTCATAAATTTCCCCAATGTGACGACGGACATTTAGAAGATAAAGTTAAATCAGTCATAATTTTATGGTAAAGAAGACTTGGAGCTAAGAGGCATAGAGAAAACCTGAATCTAGAATAGGTTATGTGTCAGCATATTCGATTATGCCTCCTTAGTCCTATTAACATAATTTGTCTCTTTTCAATTAGACACTTTCCCTTCAAGCCTCCTTTAATCAATAGATGTTTAGATTCTATTGATAGTGTCTTTTTATAGTATACTGTTCTTCGGCCTGTCTGCACCTTGAGTATGTTTTTCAGGCTTAGTCACCATGTATGAAAAAAAAAAAAAAAAAAAAAAAAAAAAAAAAACATTGGTAAACCTGAAAAAGTCCAAAGTAGACTAAGTAAACTTTTACCTGAATCAACTTATCTACCATATGAGACAAGAAGATATAATAAACGAGGAATTACATCACTCCAGCAACGAAGACTGAGGGGCCTGATCGAAGTATGTAAGATCCTCTCAACGGATTTGAGAATGTAATTATGATTGATTATTTTGAATTAAATGCTAATAACACACTAACGTACACCTCCAAACTAAAAAGAGGACATATCAGAACTGTCATTAGAGCAAATGCCTTTAGTATTCAGGTTGTAAATCCTTGAAATGACCTTCCCAATAATGCCATTGGTGTTCTTTCAATAACTGCCTTCTGGAGTAAGTTACAGTAGAGTCCCACTGGAATACGTGAAAATAGGCTAATCACAACTAGTGGTAAAATATTGTGATGGTATGATTAAGGAAAGATTTAGAATTTTTAATATTTTTTGTGTATAGTGTCGAACTGGTTACATCCACAAATCTGAAGCCTCAAACTACCACACTCAGAAATATGAGTTGAGGTGTGTGGAAGATCTGTGAATAATGTGTGGGAAACTGTTACGATCCTCGTGGGGATCGAACCAGATTCTGTTGAATTAATTAATGAGATGGGGACTTTTCAACTACAACCAATAAGAAACAATAGGAAATATAAAAAGAAAACTCGCAAAAGAAAACATAATTTTATTTACAACTAGACCAAGGTGAATGTTTCTTGATTGAGTACTTAGGAAGCACTGAACTAAACAAAGAAAATCATTTGATTAAACTACACTCCAGCAAAATAGGGGAACAGTCAAGATGGTAGATAAATAATACAAAAAGAATATACTACTCCAATCAGCAGCTCTCGACGGTTGACAGGGACGGAGAAATCTCAGGTCTGGCGTTTTGTCGTTGGTAATGAGGGCGGGAGGCAACTCGTTAGGACATCTCGGACAAAGCTGGTTACGTCTGCATTCTCGTCCTTACGCCTTCTCTTCTTCACTCAGCTTGTTCGCCCTCTCTCTCTCTCTCTCTTTCTTTCTTGGGTTTCTCCCTCGTCTCTTTTTCGTACTGTCCCCCTCTCTTGATCGCGTGGAAGTTTATATATCCCTGTATGGGAGGGGTTAACTATGGACAGGTCCATATAAGGAAATTTTCTCGTTTCTTCATCCTCATTGGTGTTCCTTGAAACCGCTGATAACACCTAGACGAACGCTGGTGTAATCAAATTCCATAAAGTTGACTCCTTCGGCTTAATGTATATCTTTTCGGCGACACACTGTTATTCTTGTCCTATGGGTTCCTTGGTGCTCTATAGACAGGGACTCATTGTGCTCAAAGACCTCCAACCTAGGCACATAACTTGACGATGGCAGCTTCAATAAACAATAGCGGGACCTTATCTCTCTCTCTCTCTCTGCTTCTCTAAGAGTAGAAAAATCCCGTGTTTTAACATTCTTTCCTATATTATTCTATCTACCCATGACAGAAACGTATTCCAGGAAAACATCCCAACAGCAGGTTACAAAGAGTCAAAGATCTGCCCAGGGGGATATGAGCTCAACTACTCGGCACACCATCAGAGAATATGGGTGTTGCAGTTCGTAAACCTTGACACTAATGTCCTATCCAGAGGGTTACTTCTACATGAACACTTTGAATATCTACTTTGGATTTGTCAGTACCAAAAAGCCACCTCACACTCAGGCGCTATTCTGTCTTTGTCCTAGAAACCCTTGTGAGATGCTGGACAGGCAATTAATCTACTGACAATATCGCTAAAAGCAGAAAAGAAGCAGTAGTATGAAAATTTACTTACTTACTCTAAATTATGCTTCTGATTTTAATTCAGAATGAGGATCTTCACCTTCGAAACCTTTAAGGAAGGGAGCCCTTTAACTTACTCTCTTCAATAATAGGCTACTTCTGGAATAATCAACAAATTCAAATCCGCTCTAAAAGAACTATCCAAATTTATCAACAATATCAATTGCATTTTTTAGTAATTCTTATAAATAAAAGCACATGGGGGATTTCATATTCGCCTTTTCCTTGTATTTTTAACTTGGTGATATCGCTTGTGACTTTATATTCATCACAATGATGCTTTAAGTGTCTCAGTAAGATATGCTAACTCATTGGAGCGCAGAAAGAGAGGAGTTTCTTACATAATTAACAGTTTTATTAGTCAGATTTATTAATTATCAAAAGATATTGTTTTTATTAGAATAAAAGAAATAAAAAAATATATTATTAAAATATTTAAGTAATTTTTATATTTAATAGGCGAATAATGTATGAAAGAGATAAATGAAATAGGTATTTGGTAAGACCAAACAACTCCGAATGTTTGTTGACAAAATGGTTGTTTTGTTGTTGGGACTTGAGACGAAGTTGCGATAACAAAAACTCAACTCAACGTTGTCACTGAAGTTCATTTTGCGATTCGTGTAGTTATTGTAAGTATATGTTCCGAGTTTTATCTATTAAAATGATAATATCGATTTTTAGAAGATTTTGTAAAGGTGATAAATTCAATTAAGTTATGGCCGGGACTTTCAGCACAAAATGGATCGCTTTCCCGTCGGTAGTAACTTAACTCTCTCTCTCTCTTTCTCCCATCAAGAAAGACTTGTATTACTTGAGATTGTTATAAGTGTGTTCGTATTATGTAGATCTAAAGTATCTCTGAAACTTTCGTATGCTGTATAGGCTCGACCTATTCCTATCCATACTCAAAACCTTTAACTTAAATTGCTGTGGCCTAAATTACCTAGGTCTTCCACCTCCTGCACCTTAACTTTGCAGGTGTCCATTATTTAAGGAATATTTACTAAAAGATTTTTCCTTTACAAAACAACAAAGCATTTCTGGGAAAATTTGCATGGAGGACAGTCGATTGGTTAGTACAAGATTGCTTATATTGAAATTCTTAAACGGTACTATTAACGTGGGTTAAAACCATATATATATATATATATATATATATATATATATATATATATATATATATATATATATATATATATATATATATATATATATATATACCCAATCTCTGATTGTATTATTTAATGGAATGCTTATGCTGGAACATCTCCCTGATGGTGGGCTATATTGTGTTAACAAATATTTCTTTCATAGAACAAATTAGCGCCTATGCCAGCCCGTGTCCGCCAATCTTCAAACCTTCCAGATTCCATCAAAATATATAGATGTTTCAATGGGAAATTAGATTTGGATGTATCTTGCTTTAATCTGTTTAGTAACATCCTTAATTTGAATGGCGAGTCATGATGACAACGCTAAATTTTGATGATTTGAAGCATTAACCAGTAAATGTTTACAGCAGATGTGAGGGCAGAATGAACTTAACTTCTCACCTGCAAAAACTTCTGCAACAAATATGCTTTATCTTAAAAGTAATTGCATGCTAAGGTAGGTTGGTATATATTTACCAATGCACCGCTCAGTGTTACCATGATATTTGCAGCTCAAAGTTACTGGTTTAGGTTAATCAAGGTTAGGGTTTCTGCGGATTATTGTAGTTTTGTAACTTTGCAATATCATAACCGTATATGTATGGTCGTTTCGTAAACGATCAGAACTAGCGGATGAGTTTGACTGTAGTCATTTCGTATCTAAGAATTTGGTCATATCTTAACTGTTTTTTGGTTGTTTCTTAACCTATACAGATAAGTAATTTTTTTTTGTTCTATTGTTCTTTGTTTGTAAACTGCATTGAGATACTCAATTAGTATATGTAAATATTCATCAAAGTATATTTCTGTTTTATCAGCTAGATGCAAATATTTCCTCAGTATAATGCAGTTGTGTAACATTCATAGCCTCATATCACTTATAAGAACATTTGAATTTAAGTAATTATTTTAGTATATGTGTATGTATACCAACTATATCACATATTTTTTAATTGTTTTCATTACTTTTTTCACGTCTAAAATAGTTAGTTCAAAACTAAATATAATTACGGTTTACTTAAGAAGAGAAAACATTGCAATCGTATTTTATCACATCTTTATCATATACATACATACATACATACATACAGGTAGAAATAAGACCTTATTATAGTGTCTGCAGAGTGAGTATAGTTAAAAAAAATAACAACAGTAAAATGAAAGAGCCAATTCACCGTGCCACATGTCTTGTGAGTCCATCTTTCACATAGATCACATAAGATGGCCTGCTGTTTGGGGAATACAATTTGGTTTCTCAAAACACAAACATTCATGATTTTTATTGTAACATTATAACAATATGACACATTGGAAATAAGGAAACCTCGCAACAGTTACGTTTAGTTTTCGTAATCAAAACTGGGATTGTAGGAATAAGGTTTACTTAAGCTAATGATTGTTTCGAATGCCGGCTGATTTGGACCGGGGCCTATTCGGACCGTGGCTGATTTGGATCAGAATCGAACCTTACTCTTGGCTGATTCGGACCATATATTTAGGCTGATTCGGATAATTAGTAAGGCTCATTCACATCATTTACTAGGCTGTTTTGAATGATTCGAACACAAACACAAAGTTACCTTTGACATGAAGAGGCTTATAACCAAGGCTTCCACTTTAGGAATTATTACCGTAAACTAGGGTAATTAGGATCTCTTTAGGGTGGAGTTTGGGGTGATGCCATTATTAGGGTAATTTTATGGTAATCAAGCCAAATTATACTTCGTTCAATATGGATATACATTAAGTTTATTTCCTCATGCTGGATGATTAACAAAATCTTAACGATTAACAAAAACAAAGAATTATGCATTATACTTTATTTTAGGGCTGGTCACATACAGCAGGGGAACCCTACTTTAGGACCTTCACAGTCATTTTATCATGTGCATTCCAAGGCATTATGCTTTGTACAGCACCTATTGCTCGTTTATTGTCAAATCCACACCATCGAAGTACTTAGAAAGCAAGAAAGTCTTAGTTTTCTCTAGAAAGCCTTAATAATATCTTCAGTCTTTCAGGTGTCTGGTGGGAACTTATTGTACAGTCTCAGGGGTGCACATCTAAAGGCTCTAGAGCCTACAGTAGAGACATATCTGTGTTCCAATAATTTGAAACAATCTCTAACTAGTTTCGTTTCGACACGATTTGTTGGCTACACAATATGTACCAATTCTCTTAGATACTTATGAAGTCCGGTTCTGATAACTTGATGGATAATATTGTACATATTTTGAACTCAATGTTGACTGTGATACGCCACCATTTGCAAATCATTTTGTATAGGTGTGATCCTTTCTAGAGGTGGGACACCTTTTATCAGCCTGGCTTCCCTGTTTATTTTGTTTTGTAACCTAATTAGACAAGTATTTTAGAAAAAAATATTGGGAGAGAATTGTTTGGAATATTGAGAAAGGGCTCTTTTCCGTAATAATAGATGAAACAACAGATCCTATTACTACATAACAGCTATGTATATTGGTACAATATTTAAGCTAGAAAACTAATTTGTGGATTTAGTTGAACCTCAGGAGGATTCGGTTACCGATCTGTTTAATGCAATGAAATAAAATTTCACATCCAAAGGCTTCTCACTGGGGAACATAGTTGTGTTAATGAAGGAGTAAAGCATGAGTTACTTTAGGTTGTGTTAGGTTATTTTTCCTCATCCACGAAGGCAAAGTTTCTTAACGCTGATTACTTTTGCATTAATTTTACATTAAATGTATGTTCAGTAACAGTTGCTTATTAAAGGTCCGAGTCAACCAACTATGAAGGTCCAAATCAGCCTTAATAGAGGTCCGAAAGAGCCAAAGGAGATCTGAATCAGCCTGGTCCAAATCAGCCACGGTCCAAATAAGCCGTACCACGATTGTTTCTATGCTAATCAATGTTTATTATCATACCTTATCCATAGTAAAATCTTAAAAAAAGTATTGCTATTTGAATGGTGATAATTGCTTTTCAAGGTCCCTAGTTACTGTACTATTATTTGGCCCTGTATTGATAATAACTTGCTTTGTTGTTTGTTATAACTTGCAAACACAAACTTTTTAATAATTAGCTATTTAAAGTCCTTAATATTGACAATAGTCGGGTTCTGTAAGTTAATGTTGTCAAGATATTTGTTATGAAATATCTTATTGTAACCTCACCATATCATAACCGTATATGTTTGTTAATTTCGTGACCAATCAGATCTAGCCAATAAGTTATTTTTTAACCCTTTTACCCCCAGGCTCTTTGGAAATTTCCAACCATTAACCCCCAAGGGGTAATTTTTTCCCCAGCACATTTTGCAGTATATTTTCTTTAAATTGCTCTAAAAGCCTTAATTTTTGTCATAGAGAGGTCGGGTTGGTCTCATTCTCTTGGAAAATGCCTGAATTTTCTGAAAAAATTATCAAAAATATGAAAAAAAAAATTTTTATAGCATTTTTTTGCAAGGACGTACCGGTACGTCCATGGGGGTAAAGGGATGAGTTTTGTGAAACGTACCAGTACGTCCTTTGGGGGTAAAAGGGTTAACAACAATGCAGTTCACCTCACTACTACTGACATTACCACCAACAACAAAGAACAGTACAACAAACCAATCAAAAAAGTCACATATCTTTGTAGATTTTGAAACGACCAAAAAAGTGGTTATGATATGACAAAATTCACTTTTATGAAAAGGCATGATTATGAAATGACTAGATCCTCTTCAGTCCTCCATAAGTGTGACGGGCCGAGAGAGGAGTTGTGAAATCAAAGGCAGATTGGAAACGACTGAGTTATATTGTTGTGGAACACTCTCCTTATATACAAAACCTCAAGGCAACAGGACATGACAAGTTCACAAGACAGACAAAATCACAGAGGAAAAACCAGACTTGAATTTTCATGTTCGTTTTAGTGCGAGGGAAGAGCAAAGATACAACCATAATATATACAAAAGGAATTATGTACAATTGTGTGAAACACGGTTGGTACATGGCTCCCCCCCTAAAAATGACATACTGTACATGTTAAATAGGGCGCCCTGATCTAGAGAGGCGAACTGTAGGCGGGTCATCTGGCAGAAGATAAGCAGGTTTTAGACGATCAATGGAGACCCAGTCTTCTTTGCCCCGAATGTTTAGGAGGAATGCTTTCGGACTGCGTCGGATCACAAGGTGAGGTCCCGTGTAAGGGGGCGTTAACGGTGGCTTGCTGGTGTTGTTGCGCAGGAAGACGTGCGTTGCAGAGTGCAAGTCCGTTGGTATGTGATGCTTCGCTGGGGGCTTGTAAGTCTGGCGGCACGGAGTAAATTTTCCCACGACCTGACGTATGCGCTGGAGATCGTCGGAGGAGGTTGTAGAAGGAAAAAACTCGGCAGGGACGACCAACGGGTCGCCATACACCATTTCGGCTGCCGAGACGGCAAGGGCGTCTTTAAGAGTGGTCCTTAGTCCAAGGAGGACCCAGGGAAGCTGAGTAAACCAGTTGCAATCCTTGCAGCGGGACATCAAAGCTGCTTTGAGGGTGCGATGAAAACGTTCAACCATTCCATTGGCAGCGGGGTTGTAGGCCGTTGTGTGATGTAGGGTGATGCCCAGGAGATTCGCTAATGACGTCCATAATTGAGAGGTGAAAGTGGTTCCCCTGTCAGAAGTAATATGCTCAGGGATACCGAATCTTGAAATCCATCCAGAGAGTAAGGCAGATGTACATGAGGCGGACGTTGCAGTTTCCATGGGAATGGCTTCAGGCCAACGAGTGGAGCGGTCGATGACGGTAAACAGGTAACGATGTCCTTGTGATGTGGGTAGGGGGCCTACAACGTCGACGTGAATGTGTGCGAAACGACGCTGAGGTTGAGGAAAGGTGCCCACTCCTGAATCCGTGTGTCGATGTACTTTGGAAGTTTGGCAAGAAGTACAGGCACGGACCCAATCCTTAGCATCCTTAGAAATGCCGTGCCAAATGAACTTTGCCTTCAGCAGCTGTGCAGTAGAACGGCACGAGGGATGTGAAAGGCCGTGGATGAAATCAAACACCTGTCGGCGCATGGGAGCAGGAATCCAAGGTCGCGGTCTACCAGTACTGACGTCACAGAGGAGGGTGGTGTTGGAGTTTTCGAGGGGAAAATCCTCCCAACGGAGCGACGTGCAGGATGTCCTACAAGCTTGATACTCTGGATCCTGTCGTTGGGCTTCAGCCAGGGCGTTGTAATCCAATCCCAGTTGAACGGCAGCCAACGTGTTTCTTGACAAGGCATCGGCAACGGGATTCATTTTCCCAGGGACGTATTGGAGGGTGCAATTGTATTCAGCCACGGCGGAGAGATGTCGGCGTTGACGGGCGGACCAGGCGTCAGACTGTCGAGTGAAGGCGTGCACCAGAGGCATGTGGTCTGTGCGAATGACGAAGGGCGTACCTTCTAAGAAATGGCGAAAGTGACGGACAGCCAGGTGCACCGCCAGCAATTCTCGATCAAAGGTAGAATAACCCGATTCTGCCTTGGACAGTTTTCTGCTGAAGAAGGCCAATGGGCGGGGCGAGCCTTTGACCACCTGCTCGAGTACTGCACCAATAGCGACGTCGCTGGCATCGGTGGAGAGAAGGAGAGGGGCGTGTGGGATAGGAAAAGTGAGAGCCGCAGCAGTTGATAGGGCCTTCTTTGCATTGCAGAAGGCCGCTTCTTGAAGGGGACCCCACTTCAAGTCCTTTGGCTTGCCCTTGAGGGAGGCGTAGAGGGGAGCAAGAGTGGCGGCAATGGCTGGCAGAAAGCGGTGATAATAGTTGATCATGCCCAAGAATTCCTGCAGAGCTTTGACGGTCGAGGGCGTGGGGAAATTCTGAACGGCTGCTACCTTCTCAGGGAGGGGATGGACTCCTTCAGGAGTGATACGGTGCCCTAAGAACGGCACTTCGTTGGCGCCAAAGGTACACTTGTCGTACCGGACTACAAGGCCGTTTTGTTGCAGGCGGTCGAGCACGATGCGCAGGTGACGGAGGTGTTCCTCTTTTGAGGAGGAGAACACAAGTATGTCGTCCACATAACATACACAGAAAGGGAGGTCCCCTAAAATGCCATCCATGAGACGTTGAAACGTTGCCCCAGCATTACGAAGGCCAAAACAGGAGTAATTGAAGGTGTATGTGCCAAACGGAGTGGTGATGGCGGTCTTGGGGATGTCTTCTGGGTTCATAGGCACCTGATAATACCCCTTCAGGAGGTCGAGCGTAGAGAAAACCTTTGCTTTGTGCAGGTAGGAGGTTACATCGGCAATGTTTGGGAGGGGGTAGTGATCCGGTTCTGTTTGCATGTTCAGGCGCCTGTAATCCCCGCACGGACGGAGGGAGCCGTCTTTCTTCAGAACGATGTGTAAGGGTGACGACCATGGGCTGGAGGCCTTTTGGCAAAGGCCCATTTTCTCCATTTCGGCGAACGTCTGTTTGGCGGCTGCCAATCGTTCCGGTGCCAGACGTCTGAATTTTGCGAAGACTGGGGGTCCCGTCGTCTTGATATGGTGATAAATACCGTGCTTAGCAGGAACCGTGGGCGTTTGGCGAAGTTCTGGACGGAAAACCTCCGGGTACGACGTGAGGAGGTGGGCGTAGGCATCCGTGGGTGCGCTGATGTGGAGAGCGAGGTTAGAGGGGGCGGGTTGAAGAGGTGTCGACAAGTACAAGTCCGCGTTGACCAATCGTCGGTGGGCGACATCGACCAGAAGGTGGAAATGAGAGAGGAAATCCGCACCGAGGATTAGCATTGTGACATCAGCAACGAGAAACTTCCAATTGAATTTACCGTTTCCGAACGATAATGTGAGGTTCTCGTAACCGTAGGTGGGTATCGCAGATCCGTTGGCAGCTACCAAGCGGACGTCGGCAGATGTAGACAGACTACGTTGTGCCTTGAAGAGTTTCCTTGGCAAAAGAGAACGACAAGCACCCGTGTCTACCAAAAATCGCACGCCCGTTCCTGCATCCTGTAAAAAGAAAAGATTAGAAACATGGGAGGCCACCGCCACAAGCGATGGCCTACTTACACGTTTTTTGGCCACTGACAATCTTTGGCACATTTCTTCGCGGTTGCCCCGAATCTGAAGTGGTAGTAGCAAAACTGCGGTGGATGGGAGGTAGTAAGTGGCTGTAGAAGTCGTTCGTTGGGGCGCGAGCGATTGGTGGGTGGTGGGCGGCTTTGTTGCCGCTTCGGCACGTCACGGGGTAGGCGTGTATGTCCTACGGCATTCATGTCAGCTTCGGTGTACGTTGAATAGGCATCCTCGTCGTCAGGGGTGGAGGCGTTGATGGAGGTCTTGAAGTGGCTGTCCATAAGGGCGTCGGCTTTGGTCATCAAGTCCTTTATGGGTAAACTATCGACATCGGGTATGGCAGCGCGCACAGGTTCAGGTAAACGGCGTATCCAAAGGGCACGGAGTAGGTTCACCTCACGAGGAGAGCCGTCTGCGGCAGGTTGAAGGCGAGCGATACTGGTCATTTCCCTGAGGGCAAGCGAAGCCCTTTGGTCCCCCAACGGTTGTTGCAAGAGCTGAAAAAGCTTTGCTATACGGGCGGCTGGCGACGGCGAGTACTGTTGCAGAAGGTATGATTTGAGGTCGTCATACGCTATTGGGGTGTCTCCTTGTTCACAAAGCCAGTCGGATATTTCTGGGAAGGTGTCCTCGGGTATCGCCGCGAGAACATAATCCGCTTTGGTGGTTGAGCGAGTCACGCCCCTGATACGAAACTGGACTTCTGCGCGCTGAAACCAAGCAAACGCCTCTCCGCTGGCAAACGATGAAAGTTTGAATGGAGAGGCCGTAGCGCCAACTGGCGTAGAGTCCGTCATAGTACCAACGATGGAGGGGCGAGGGGGTGGGGGTGGAAGGCGGTGGAAGCGAGTCGACTTCCGGGGTCACCAATGTGACGGGCCGAGAGAGGAGTTGTGAAATCAAAGGCAGATTGGAAACGACTGAGTTATATTGTTGTGGAACACTCTCCTTATATACAAAACCTCAAGGCAACAGAACATGACAAGTTCACAAGACAGACAAAATCACAGAGGAAAAACCAGACTTGAATTTTCATGTTCGTTTTAGTGCGAGGGAATAGCAAAGATACAACCATAATATATACAAAAGGAATTATGTACAATTGTGTGAAACACGGTTGGTACATAAGTAAGGACTCTGTATATTAGGTAAAAACCATTGTCTTTTTAATGGAGTATGACTTCAGTGAAGCTTGAATGGATATTAAGAATTTAACAAAGTAGTTATTGTATAACTACAGGCATGTGGCGTATAAGATCCTGTCACCTGCCAGTCATTAAGACTGCCACTTTTGAATGTATGTGCAAGCAGTATGCACACGCTCTTACTGTCTCTCAAATTTGATTTTGTTCCTAAATGAAATTCAAGGCATCAACCTTCAGTAGCAGCATAATGTAGATGAAGAATCTGGCCGTCAGGTAGTGGGGATGCTTCACCTACCTGACAAATAGCTCAACCTTCATTTAGACGTTGACCGTTGGAGACTGCAACTGTACTGGACTCCCTTATCTGGTTGTTTTAACCTTTCCTTTTTTTTTTTTTTTACTGTATTTTGTGCATTTGGTCTTGCTGTCGTGTCTGAGGTATATTACAATTGGTTGTGCAGTGTTTCCTGATAACTTATCAGTCTATGTCACAGTTTTTATGTTACCTACAACTATCAAATAGAATTGTTCATTTGCTCCTACACAAATACACACCATTCGCTCTTCACTATGGATAAATTGTTCTGGCTTGTTGGAAAAGGAGCTATAGATTTTTAACATGAGGTAAACAACCTGCTGCTAGTTAACGATGGGTAGTGGCGAAAAGACCAACCACCCCACTCATGCACTTAGCTAGACTGTACATCCACTTTTGATCTTCTCTCGGTAGAAGACACACGTGCTCTCTCTTCCATTTACCCTTACTAAAACTGCCAATAAACTGTCTTTATTTCTTTTTCTTTTTAAGTCTAATTAGTTTTGTAGGTCTTATTATGATGCGGTTTGTCTTGGTATTAAAGGCCCCTCGTTCAGCACTTTCAAATCAGAGCAGGTGACAGATCCTCATTCTGTTTTGTCTTGGGTGCAGATGATGCTCAAGATCCACCGAATACTCACAGCACACCAAAAACCAATTAATAACATACAAAACTCTTACGAAAAGGTCTTGAGTTGACTTTCTGAACTTCTATGCAGCGAGGGACAGACGCCGTTGCTTAGTTTAAGATATAAAAGGTTGAAATGTGGGAACATAGCTTCCGACGTTGAAACAGATGAACTTTTGAACTTCTTTATCTTCTTCAAGATATTTTATTGTTGTGCGTAGTCACCAACTTTCAGAGTCACACAGGGTGTAGCTGGAAAATGTCTCTAAACACTAGTGGTGTAACTAAGTCCCGTCTGCTTTTCTCGCTCGTCACCTGTCCTTTATATACGAGGGACCAACACTCCCGAATGTTCCTGACGGACGAGAAGCAACGCAAGGTACAATTGGGTTAACCTCATTGTCAAAAAAAGGATATTAAAAAGGAGTTTAAACTTTTTTGATAAACCACACCAATTTAAAAGTTCAGTTAACATGCTGAAAAATACTAAGAAACCCCTATTTTTAAAAACGAATCCTTATGATCTAATGCTAGCTATTAATTATGAGGAACAAATATTATTTATTGACTACTTAAACATAAGAATATTCGTTCAGAAAAATAACGAATTTATGATTCAAGAAAGGGATGGTCCATGCAAGTTGAAATTAATATAATTTCTCCTACACTCCTAACTAACAAAGGTAGATTAACCAATGAAATTCTGTCTCTTGCAATGCAAATTGAATCTCGACGAAGACTCCTTCATTTCGTGGGGCATCGAAAGTTCATCGTAAATGTCGCCTCTCTTTTCTTCCTGCCTACCTGAGGGAGAATCTTACCTGGATGTACAATCCCCGTGACTCGAGGTGTCTTCTGAGACTGACCGATCTCGTCCTTGAGATATCTCAGGAACTAGAGAAAGTTGGGGTTAAAGGGCATGCCTTAGAACTAGACTTCAGCTTAGACTTTCATCGTTTGGAAGATACAGAAGATGTGGCTGTACTGGAATCTCGATCTCCAGTAGATGAAGGGTTTTTGTCAGGCTTGCTCCTTCTTTGTGGGGAAGTGTTTCCTGGAGTGTTACTTATGGCAGAAGAACAGTCTGATGTGCAGTATTTCCACTTAGGAGTAAGAGAGAGAGAGTGAGGATCATGAGAACAGTAAGTCTTTGCCTTTGAAGAGTTAGGTTCCTTTGAAGAGTTAGGTTCCTTTGGTCTTGCACCACATTGTTTGTAAGATGATGAACGAGAATGCTTGTTTTTTGCTTTCACAGGCGAACACACATGAGCCAGTGCTTGTGAGCATGGTGAGGAACATGGCCAAAATTCAGATCATTTTCACTCTGAAGAATTTGAGGCCTTTCTTGTTCCCAGAGTGAGAGAGTTTCTCTATTCGTTATAGTATTCATGGTCAAGTATTTAAATTATGAATTTTTATTTTTCATTTTATCAGTTTATGTACAGTATACTGCACTTTATTTTTTTTTCTCATCAGCCATCACTCATCTCATAACTATGTCTCTTTATTTCAGGTTCATGTAATGCCCTACATTCATTAGGGGACTAGAGTGAACCATTTGGTAAACAAGTACTTTACTAAAGTACCTCTGGATTGTAAAAAAGAGCTTTAGACATGAAGATTGATAACTATTCCTACACAATGTACACACAATATGTTCTTTACAATAGGAGATGAAATCAGTGCCAGCTTGCATACTGTTTTAAAACTTTTAGCAGGGTGTAAACAACCGACCGGTTTTAATCAGTTGTAGCTGGGAGAAGCACCTTCCCCAATCGCGCACACCTTCCCTTTGATCTCAGTCATGGTCGAAGATAGACGTCTCTGTCCACATTCCTAACTATCTGTGCAAGGAAACTTACTTTTTGTTAAATTATCAGTGTATGAGTTAGTGTCTCGGAAATGTTGTCCTAGAGTAGAAGTTTTGATTATATCATGACTTCTTTAACCTTTAGGTTAATTAAGGATAAACATCTTTACTGCCTTACAGTTAGACTTCCTCTGAAGTTTTAATATCAAAGACCCTCTAGAAAGGGATATTGTTCGGATATTGTGCCGTCTGTGTATGCCAATCTATTGATGAACACATATGAGCAACAAACAGTCTAGTGAGTCCTCTGATTTAACATTCCAGCCATGCTTATTGGAAGCTGTAGCTTTGCAACTGATCACACGACTTGGTCAGCGATCAAACCTCAAAATGGTCTGGAAGGTACCTCTCAGTGCCCACTGCGCATCCAAGGGGGAGCTAGCCTTGCAATTGAGAGATATGCCTGCCTTTTTTTTTTCCTTTGAGCTTGCCAACCTTTCGAGTTTTTTGCGGATGCATTTGCTATGGTGACCTGATTTTCTACCATGGTCGTTTATCTATCCTGACAGATCAGAAGTAGTGTCACGTTCCTACGCAGAGTATTCTAGCTCTTTGAAACTCCTATGAGATCCTGACAACTGTCGCAGGGACTGATGGCGCCAAAAGGTGAAAGCTAGCCTTTCACCTGAGAGTTTCGCTTAATGTAAGTGATTTCCAGCAAGCCTGTATCGTGGTGCCAAAGGTGAATGTTTTTCTTTCACCTGAGAGTTTGTTTGAAGCAAGCGATTTCTTTTACCCTCACGAGTCTGGCTCGCGACGCAGTTCAAGCTCTTTGGAAGTCTAGGACTTGGCAACAAGGGTGAAAGCTACAATTCCCACCTGAGAGGTTTGATTGAAACAAGCTTTCTCTCAACACCTCAAGACCTGGCTAGCATGTAATTTGGTGTCGTGACAGGATTTGGGCTCACAGATAGCCTGGATGTTTATATTAAAGGAGAAAACCTTTGTGAGAGTATTTTTTGGAACTACCCTTCTTTCAGAGCCTCTCGACTCTGGATCACAGTGATCTTGCATTGAAGTGCCAAAGGTGCAAATCTATCCTCTTACCAGAGAGTTTGGCTCAAAACAAGGAATCTCTTATCCGCATGCAATCCAGTCTCACAACACAACTCAGGATCGCAGCTCGAATCAGGCTCATGGCGAGCCTAGATAACACAGTAAGCTCCTTGAGCCACTAACTGTCTGTCTAGTCCACTAATGTGCATTAAGCAATTAGGAATCTAGAATAAGTCGTTAATCCTCTTGTACAAGGATATCACTTCAGGTTTCGAATTTAAGGATGTTTTCTTAACAAGAAACCTGTGTTCTTGCAATAGGTGATTGTATGCAATCCTGCGTTCACATTTTAAGAAAGTGTTTATGGAAACTATTTCCTTTGATAGCCCGAATCTTTATCACAAGGCAAGAGATAAAGCTTTTGGAGGATTTGACATTTTTCTGCTAATTTTTTTCTCTCTTGTAAGATTGCAATAATCACAGGCTATCCTGTAAAGGTTCCAAAATGGATGACTTGACTTTGGGATTAAGAAGTCAGTTGTTTGAAGAAATACAAATTGATTTATATATGTAATTTATCTCTTTTGTGAATGCACGACCAACTCTATCCTAATAAAAGGCAAGAATTTTAACTTCCTTGTGTGAAACACTAGTCTTCCCAGAGTAAATGAAAACAGAACGTTCTAGTAGAGTGGTAAAGCTGTACTCAAACTCAAACAATGTGAACCATGTTTTATCTATCATCAGTGCGGAAGAGAGCAAGAGATAAAAAAAAAAAAGCAATATCATTATATTGTATGAGCTTGTATGTACCACGTACGGTACATGGCTCCCCTCCTGAAAAAAGACATGCATGTGAAATAGGGCACATGGATCTGGAGAGGCGATCTGTAGGTGGGTCGTCTTGCTAGAGATATGCAGGTTTTAGACAATCAAGATATTATGTCTTCTTTGCTACAAATGTTAATTAAGAAAGCCTTGGGAGAGCAACGGATCATGAGTAGAGGGCCTGAGTGAGGGCACGTCATTGGTGGTTTGCTTTCATCGGTGCAAAAGAAGACGTGCGTTGTGGTGTGTAAATCTCTGGGTATGTGTTGCTTTGCTGGGTACTTGAAAGTATGGTGAGAGGAAGTAATTTTCCAACAACATGATGTAGGTGCTGGTGAATATCAGAGGAGATTGCAGATGGAAAAAAAATCAGAAGGGATGACCAACGGGTTGCCATACACCATTACAGCTGCCAAGACACCCATAATCTTTAAGAGTGGTTCTTCATCCCAGGAGGACCCAGGGAAGCTGATTAAACCCATTGAAGTCTTTGCAGAAGGACATCAAAGCTGCTTTGAGGGTGTAATGAAAATTTTCAACCATTTTATTGGCTGTTGGGTTATAGGCCGCTGTCAGATGTAGCATGATACTCAGGAGATTCGCCAATGATGTTCAAAAACTCCTAACTATCTGTGCAATGAAACTTACTTTTTGTTAAATTCTTGGTTTATGAGTTAGTGTCTCGGAAATGTTGTCCTAGAGTTGAAGTTTTGATTATATCATGACTCCTTTACTCTTTAGGTTAATTAAGGATAAACATCTATACTGCCTTACAGTTAGACTTCTTTTCAAGTTTTAATATCAAAGAACCTCTAGGAAGGGATATTGTTCGGATATTGTGCCGTCTGTGTATGCCAATCCATTGATGAACACACATGATCAACAAGCAGTCTAGTGAGTCCTCTGATTTAACGTTCCTGCCATGCTTATTGGAAGCTGTAGCTTTGCAACTGATCACATGACTTGGTCAGCGATCAAACCTCAAAATGCTCTGGAAGGTACCTCTCAGTGCCCTCTGCGCATCCAAGGGGGAGCTAGCCTTGCAATTGAGAGATATGCCTGCCTTTTTTTTTCCTTTGAGCTTGCCAACTTTTCGAGTTTTTTACGGATACATTTGCTATGGTGACCTGATTTTCTACCATGGTCGTTTATCTATCCTGACAGATCAGAAGTAGTGTCACGTTCCTACGCAGAGTATTCTAGCTCTTTGAAACTCCTATGAGATCCTGACAATTGTCGCAGGGACTGACGGCACCAAAAGGTGAAAGCTAGCCTTTCACCTGAGAGTTTCGCTTAATGTAAGTGATTTCCAGCAAGCCTGTATCGTGGTGCCAAAGGTGAATGTTTTTCTTTCACCTGAGAGTTTGCTTGAAGCAAGCGATTTCTTTTACCCTCATGAGTCTGGCTCACGATGCAGTTCAAGCTCATAGGAAGTCTAGGACTTGGCAACTAGGGTGAAAGCTACTGTTCGCACCTGAGAGGTTTGTTTGAAACAAGCTTTTTCTCAACACCTCAAGACCTGGCTAGCCTGTGATTTGGGGTCGTGACAGAATTTGGGCTAACTGATAGCCTGGATGTTTATATTTAAGGCGAAAACCTTTGTGAAAGTATTTTTTGGAACTAACCTTCTTTCAGAGCCTCTCTACTCTGGATCACAGTGATCTTGCATTGAAGCGCCAAAGGTGCAAATCTATCCTCTTACCAGAGAGTTTGGCTCAAAACAAGGAATCTCTTATCCTCATGCAATCCAGTCTCACAACACAACTCAGGATCGCAGCTCGAATCAGGTTCATGGCGAGCCTAGATAACACAGTAAGCTCCTTGAGCTACTAACTGTCTGTCTAGTCCTCTAATGTGCATAAAGCAATTAGGAATCTAGAATAAGTGGTTATACCGCTTGTACAAGGACATCACTTCAGGTTTCGAATTTAAGGATGTTTTCTTAACAAGAAACCTGTGTTCATGCAATAGGTTATTGTATGCAATCCTGCGTTCACATTTTAAGAAAGTGTTTATGGAAACTATTTCCTTTGATAGCCCGAATCTTTATCACAAGGCAAAAGATAAAGCTTTTGGAGGATTTCACATTTTTCTGCCAATTTTTTTCTCTCTTCTAAGATTGCAATAATCACAGGCTATCCTGTAAAGGTTCCAAAATGGACGACTTGACTCGGGGAGTAAGAAGTCAGTTGTTTGAAGAAATACAAATTGATTTATATATGTAATTTATCTCTTTTGTGAATGCACGAACAACTCTATCCTAATAAGAGGCGAGAATTTAGACTTCCTTGTGTGAAACACTAGTCTTCCCAGAGTAAATGAAAACAACGTTCTAGTAGAGTGGTAAAGCTGTACTCAAACTCAAACAATGTGAACCATGTTTTATCTATCATCAGTGCGGAAGAGAGCAAGAGATAAAAAAAAAGCAATATCATTATATTGTATGAGCGTGTATGTACACGTACGGTACATGGCTCCCCTCCTGAAAAAAAGACATGCATGTGAAATAGGGCACATGGATCTAGAGAGGCGATCTCTAGGTGGGTCATCTTGCTAGAGATATGGAGGTTTTAGACAATCAAGATACTATGTCTTCTTTGCTACAAATGTTAATTAAGAAAGCCTTAGGGAGAGCAACGGATCATGGGTAGAGGGCCTGAGTAAGGGCACGTCAATGGTGGTTTGCTTACATAGGTGTACAAGAGGACATGCGTTGTGGCGTGTGAATCTCTGGGTATGTGTTGCTTTGCTGGGTACTTGTAAGTATGGTGAGAGGAAGTAAATTTTCCCACAACATAATGTAGGTGCTGGTGGATATCAGGAGATTGCAGATGGAAAAAAATTCAGAAGGGATGACCAACGGGTTGCCATACACCATTACAGCTGCCAAGACACCCAGAATCCTTAAGAGTGGTTTTTCATCCCAGGACAACACAGGGAAGCTAATTAAACCCTTTGAAGTTTTTGCAGGAGGACATCAAAGCTGCTTTGAGAGTGCAATGAAAATTTTCAACCCTTTTATTGGCTGTTGGGTTATAGGCCGCTGTCAGATGTAGTATGATACTCAGGAGATTCGTCAATGATGTGCCAAGCTCCTAACTATCTGTGCAATGAAACTTACTTTTTGTTAAATTCTTGGTTTATGAGTTAGTGTCTCGGAATTGTTGTCCTAAAGTTGAAGTTTTGATTATATCATGACTCCTTAACTCTTTAGGTTAATTAAGGATAAACCTCTATACTGCCTTACAGTTAGACTTCTTTTGAAGTTTTAATATCAAAGAATCTCTAGAAAGGGATATTGTTCGGATATTGTGCCGTCTGTGTATGCCAATCCATTGATGATCACACATGAGCAACAAGCAGTCTAGTGAGTCCTCTGATTTAACGTTCCTGCCTTGCTTATTGGAAGCTGTAGCTTTGCAACTGATCACACGACTTGGTCAGCGATCAAACCTCAAAATGCTCTGGAAGGTACCTCTCAGTGTCCTCTGCGCATCCAAGGGGGAGATAGCATTGCAATTGAGAGATATGCCAGCCTTTTTTTTCCTTTGAGCTTGCCAACCCTTCGAGTTTTTTGCGGATGCATTTCCTATGGTGACTTGATTTTCTACCATGGTCGTTTATCTATCCTGACAGATCAGAAGTAGTCTCACGTTCCTACGCAGAGTATTCTAGCTCTTTGAAACTCCTATGAGATCCTGACAACTGTCGCAGGGATTTCCAGCAAGCCTGTATCGTGGTGCCAAAGGTGAATGATTTTCTTTCACCTGAGAGTTTGCTTGAGGCAAGCGATTTCTTTTACCCTCACGAGTCTGGCTCGCGACGCAGTTCAAGCTCTTAGGAAGTCTAGGACTTGGCAACAAGGGTGAAAGCTACCGTTCCTGCCTGAGAGATTTGTTTGAAACAAGCTTTCTCTCAACACCTCAAGACCTGGCTAGCCTGTGATTTGGAGTCGTGACAGGATTCGGGCTCACAGATAGCCTAGATGTTTATATTAAAGGAGAAAACCTTTGTGAGAGTATTTTTTTTTAACTAACCTTCTTTCAGAGCCTCTCAACTCTGGATCACAGTGATCTTACATTGAAGCACCAAAGGTACAAATCTATCCTCTTACCAGAGAGTTTGGCTCAAAACAAGGAATCTTTTATCCGCATGCAATCCAGTCTCACAACACAACTCAGTAACGCAGCTCGAATCAGGCTTATGGCGAGCCTAGATAACACAGTAAGCTCCTTGAGCCACTAACTGTCTGTCTAGTCTTCTAACGTGCATAAAGCAATTAGGAATTTAGAATAAGTGGTTATACCGCTTGTACAAGGACATCACTTCAGGTTTCGAATTTAAGGATGTTTTCTTAACAAGAAACCTGTGTTCTTCCAACAGGCGATTGTATGGTATCCTGCGTTCACATTTTAAGAAAGTTTTTATGGAAACTATTTCCTTTGATAGCCCGAATCTTTATCACAAGGCAAGAGATAAAGCTTTTGGAGGATTTGACATTTTTCTGCTAATTTTTTTCTTTCTTGTAAGATTGCAATCATCACAGGTTATCCTATAAAGGTTACAAAATGGACGACTTGACTTTGGGATTAAGAAGTCAGTTGTTTGAAGAAATACAAATTGATTTAGATATGTAATTTATCTCTTTTCTGAATGCACAACCAACTCTATCCTAATAAAAGGCAAGAATTTAGACTTCCTTGTGTGAAACACTATTCTTCCCAGAGTAAATGAAAACAGAACGTTCTAGTAGAGTGGTAAAGCTGTACTCAAACTTAAACAATGTGAACCATGTTTTATCTATCATCAGTGCGGAAGAGAGCAAGAGATAAAAAAAGCAATATCATTATATTGTATGAGCGTGTATGTACCACGTACGGTACATGGCTCCCCTCCTGAAAAAAGACATGCATGTGAAATAGGGCACATGGATCTAGAGAGGCGATCTGTAGGTGGGTCATCTTGCTAGAGATATGCAGGTTTTAGACAATCAAGATACTATGTCTTCTTTGCTACAAATGTTAATCAAGTAAGCCTTGGGAGAGCAACGGATCATGGGTAGAGGGCCTAAGTAAGGGCACGTCAATGGTGGTTTTCTTACATCGGTGTACAAGAAGACGTGCGTTGTGGTGTGTAGATCTCTGGGTATGTGTTGCTTTGCTGGGTACTTGTAAGTATGGTGAGAGGAAGTAAATTTTCCCACAACATGATGTAGGTGCTGGTGAATATTGTGGAGGATTTATTTTTGCTTTATTTAAATTTTTTGTTTTTTGCCAAATCCTGTGAGAGAGAGAGAGAGAGAGAGAGAGAGAGAGAGAGAGAGAGAGAGAGAGAGAGAGATTGTGTCAGCGAGCGAAAGTAGTTAGTGTATCGATCGTTGGTGGTGAGAAAGACTGTTGGTACAAATGAGATTGTTTGTTTATGTTTTTAGTTAGGTTACGACAGTGGTGAATGTCTTGGGTGAATGCTTATTTTGATTGGACTGCTGCTCGATTCAGTTGTGTTTGAATGCTGGATTTTACCTTATTTAATCATTTTTCGACCAGCGTGGAAGTTATTATATATTTTAACAGTAAGTACAGTTTTGTTTATCTTTGCTTGTCGTGATTGTGAATGATAGGAACAGTTTATTATTTATCTTTGATTATAGTGCGATAGTTCAGTTAGTTAGGAGTGTTCGTAAGTGTTTTTCTTTTTTATTTTGGCAGGCCGTGATTCCTCCTTTGGAGAGATTTTCTTTGAATGTGACAGTGATTGATGACGACTTGGCTATAATAAGGAACTTGGCACGACTGCTTGGATTTGGATAATTGTTGATGACCTAGCCTGTAATTGATTGTGTTAGACTGCTCATTTGGATTGACCAAGCGTTGATGACCTGGCCTGTTGAACAAGATTACATATGATGATGATGATTATGATGACAACGCTCACGACCCATAATTAATTAATGCAGTTGTGTTGACATTTGTCAGTGTCGCGGTTGCTATAAAGTTCTCGTTTTGGGGCAATTTAAGACTGTTGGCCCTTGGGTGGACGAAGGTGTCCACTCAGAAATATATATATTAATTACGTTTATATTTGGAGGAGAAGGGAATTTTTAGCTTTAAGTTTTGTTTTCCATATGGTTATTAGAATGTGTTTTCTATATATAGTAAGTTAAGATTGTAGTGCTGTGATTTTTTTTTTGGTTATGGAATATGGTTGGTGATTTTTTAGTATTAAGTGATTGTTTTGGTATTCATAAATATAGTTTTAAGGTTATGGTTTGTGTTAATGTCCTTTTTGTCTAAGAGTCTGGTTAATGATAAAGTAAGGGGAAAGTTTGTGCAGAGGAGACATTTGTCTGTTTAGTGTGATTCAAGGGTGTGGGGCTTGTTCTTGCAACATCCCGCCACATTATTTTGGCGCCCGAACAGGGACTGCCGAGGTTGGATAGGAAGCCGGACTGTTGGACGAAGGACGGAATTAGGATTAAGGTTGAAGAAAAATGGAAGGTAAATACAAGGCTTTGGAGGAGGAATTGCGGCATTATAAAGAACGGGAGCAGATGTTGATAGTTGAGAAATTGAGGTTGCTAATAGAGAATGAGAGGTTGAACTGGGAGAATGCGGCGATGCAGAAGGAGCTTAGGGAGTTAAAGGGAACTGTAGAGAGAGTGGAAGAATGTGTTGAGATGAGGATGAAAGAGAATGAGGAACGGATGGAGAACCGATTGGAAGCTATGATGGGGCAAGTCATGGGGATGATGAAAACTATAATGGGTGAAGGTGCAGTCGGAGGAGTGTCCTCAGCTTCGGGTAATGGGTTGGTAGTGGAAGAGAAGGATAAGGTAGGTGATAATGGGAAAGGAAGTGATAGTGATAGTAGTAATAGTGCTGGTGATATTGAAGATAAGGGAATTAGGCATAGTAAGGATGAACAAAAAGGTGAGAGGAAAGATGAAAGGAAAGGTAAAAGTGATGTGAAGAAAGAGAAGAAAAAGTATCAGGCTGATAGCAAGGACGATCGTGAATGGGTGAAAGTGGTAAGTAAGAAAAAGGGTAAGAAGGGAATGGTTAAGGATAGGAATTTAAGTGTGGAAGTGGATTCATTATATTCAAATGAGGAAGAAGGTAACAAGGGAGTAGACAGTGATGATAGCAGTGGGAATGAACGTGTTGTGTGTAAGATTGTGTTTATGAGAGAGGTACCTCGGTGTGAAAGGTTCAATGAGCATAGCAGAAGGGATGTATATGATTTTTTTCAAGGAGTATGAGAGGTATTGTCAGGATAAGTATGGTGATAGTAAAAGAGTTTGGGCTAGGGAGTTAGGAGAATATTTGACTGGGTATTTGTTGATGATGTATGGAGTGATAATGAGTGTAGGTGACGTTGATTATGAAAGTGTGAAAAAGAGAATAATTGAGCAGGTAAAACGTATGAAAGGGAGTGTTAAGTATAAGCGTAAGAATGATTTTGATGAAGCCCGGATGAATGCAGGAGAAGCGATATCGATGTATGTATGTAGGTTGGAAACTTTAGCTAGGAAGAAGTATGGGGATGAAGGTATAAATGAGAATAAGGAGTTAATGAAGAAGGTTTTGGCTACTGTACCCGAGAATGTTGCCGAGTTTGTTAATTTGAAACGGAAGGAGAAAATGTCGTGGACGAAAGAAAGATTGACATGGGATGATATTTTAGAGATAGTTGAGGATTACGAGTTGGATAGATGTATGAAAGAAAGTAAATCTGTGAGTGTAAGAACTGGAATGGAAGAAAGTGTAATAGAATTTGGTAGTTATAAGGATGCAATTTTGAGAGGACCAATGAGGGTAGCTGATAATGTAGTAGATAGGAGTGTTAGGGTGAGTAATGTGGAAATACCTGTAAGGACAAATGAAGGATTTAGGCAGGGTAATTGGTGCAATAGGGATAGGAGTGTGAGTGCACATCGAGGTATGTCAGATAGCCGTGTCCGTAATGAAAAGTGTTATAGGTGTGGAAAGGAAGGTCATAAGAAGAATGAATGTAGATGGGCTCTAGGTGCTTGTTTTGGATGTGGTGAGGTAGGGCATAGAATTAGCGAGTGCAAGAAAGAGAAAGGGGTAAAATGTTATCGGTGTGGTATAACTGGGCACATAGCGAGTGGATGTCGTAGTAATCATATGAATGTAATTTGTGGTAATTGTGGTAAGGATGGTTATTATGCTAGAATGTGCAAGGAGCCGCGGGGTAAGTGTACTGAATGTGGTGTAGATGGGCATGTAGCTAGGGTATGTAGGAAGAAGGGATTAAGTCAGCCAGGATGTTCGGGAAACTAGAGTGTAAGAGGGTTCAGCTGGGTGAGTCCTCCTGTGTGTGTGGAAGGAATAGGATCAATGTTTGTGAGAATGGGATGAGTAATTGGTTGGAGATGAGCAAGTATGAACTTAGTATGCATGAGAAATTAGGGCTGGAAAATAAACAATTAGTGTTAGTTGAATATAGGAAAAAGAGGCGTTTGAAAGTTTTAAGTGAGGAGAAAGTGCAAGGGAAATTTATAGGAATAGGTAAGAATACGAATAAGTATGACAAGGGTGTAAATGTACAAGTGAGTGTGGAGGATAAATGTATTAATACAGATGAAACGTGGCTGAGTATGAATGATACTTATAGTGTGTGTGGCTTTTCGTTAGATGATGTAAAAGGAAAAATGAATAACGCAAGAATGAGAGACAGGAGAATGATAAGTAGCATGAATGAATCTTTTGCTAAGGTTGAGAATGTTTTTGATGAAATGGATGAACTGTTTACAGAAATGAGTGTAATTATAGGGCCAGATGAGAACGAGGTAGATATGATTGTACATGATATATTAGATGATAGGGATTTAGATAGGAATAGTGTTAATGTAGCGAATGATTGTGATAAGGAAGAAGTGAATGAGAGAGTATATGGAGGCCCAGTTACTCGGAGCAGAGGTCCTGTTCCCGACTGCGACTGGGTTATGAAAAAAATATTGTAAGTGTTGTGTGAGAAGGATTTGGCAAAGTAAGGGGGGAGGAATGAGGAGGATTTATTTTTGCTTTATTTTAATTTTTTGTTTTTTGCCAAATCCTGAGAGAGAGAGAGAGAGAGAGAGAGAGAGAGAGAGAGAGAGAGAGAGAGAGAGAGAGAGAGAGAGATTGTGTCAGCGAGCGAAAGTAGTTAGTGTATCGATCGTTGGTGGTGAGAAAGACTGTTGGTACAAATGAGATTGTTTGTTTATGTTTTTAGTTAGGTTACGACAGTGGTGAATGTCTTGGGTGAATGCTTATTTTGATTGGACTGCTGCTCGATTCAGTTGTGTTTGAATGCTGGATTTTACCTTATTTAATCATTTTTCGACCAGCGTGGAAGTTATTATATATTTTAACAGTAAGTACAGTTTTGTTTATCTTTGCTTGTCGTGATTGTGAATGATAGGAACAGTTTATTATTTATCTTTGATTATAGTGCGATAGTTCAGTTAGTTAGGAGTGTTCGTAAGTGTTTTTCTTTTTTATTTTGGCAGGCCGTGATTCCTCCTTTGGAGAGATTTTCTTTGAATGTGACAGTGATTGATGACGACTTGGCTATAATAAGGAACTTGGCACGACTGCTTGGATTTGGATAATTGTTGATGACCTGGCCTGTAATTGATTGTGTTAGACTGCTCATTTGGATTGACCAAGCGTTGATGACCTGGCCTGTTGAACAAGATTACATATGATGATGATGATTATGATGACAACGCTCACGACCCATAATTAATTAATGCAGTTGTGTTGACATTTGTCAGTGTCGCGGTTGCTATAAAGTTCTCGTTTTGGGGCAATTAAAGATTGTTGGCCCTTGGGTGGACGAAGGTGTCCACTCAGAAATTTATATATTAATTACGTTTATATTTGGAGGAGAAGGGAATTTTTAGCTTTAAGTTTTGTTTTCCATATGGTTATTAAAATGTGTTTTCTATATATAGTAAGTTAAGATTGTAGTGCTAATTGTGATTTTTTTTTTGGTTATGGAATATGGTTGGTGATTTTTTAGTATTAAGTGATTGTTTTGGTATTCATAAATATAGTTTTAAGGTTATGGTTTGTGTTAATGTCCTTTTTGTCTAAGAGTCTGGTTAATGATAAAGTAAGGGGAAAGTTTGTGCAGAGGAGACATTTGTCTGTTTAGTGTGATTCAAGGGTGTGGGGCTTGTTCTTGCAACATCCCGCCACAATATCAGAAGAGATTACAGATGGAAAAAAATTCAGAAGGGATGACCAACGGGTTGCCATACACCATTACAGCTGCCAAGACACTCATAATCCTTAAGAGTGGTTCTTCATCCCAGGAGGACCCAGGGAGGCTGGTTAAACCCATTGAAGTCTTTGCAGAAAGACATCAAAGCTGCTTTGAGAGGGCAATGAAAATTTTCAACCATTTTATTGGCTGTTGGGTTATCGGCCGCTGTCAGATGTAGTATGATACTCAGGAGATTCGCCAATGATGTGCAAAACTCCCAACTATCTGTTCAATGAAACTTACTTTTTGTTTAATTCTAGGTTTATGAGTTAGTGTCTAGGAAATGTTGTCCTAGAGTTGAAGTTTTCATTATATCATGACTCCTTTACACTTTAGGTTAATTAAGGATAAACATCTATAATGCCTTACAGTTAGACTTAAGTTTTAATATCAAAGAACCTCTAGAAAGGGATATTTTTCGGATATTGTGCCGTCTGTGTATGCCAATCCATTGATGATCACACATGAGCAATAAGCAGTCTAGTGAGTCCTCTGATTTAACATTCCAGCCATGCTTATTGGAAGCTGTAGCTTTGCAACTGATCACACGACTTGGTCAGCGATCATACCTGAAAATGCTCTGGAAGTTACCTCTCAGTGCCCTCTGCGCATCAGAGGGGGAGCTAGCCTTGCAATTGAGAGATATGCCTGCCTTTTTTTTTTCCTTTGAGCTTGCCAACCTTTCGAGTTTTTTGCGAATACATTTGCTATGGTGACCTGATTTTCTACCATGGTCCTTTATCTATCCTGACAGATAAGAAGTAGTCGCACGTTCCTACACAGAGTATTCTAGCTCTTTGAAACTCCTATGAGATCCTGACAACTGTTGCAGGGACTGACGGCGCCAAAAGGTGAAAGCTAGCCTTTCACCTGAGAGTTTCCCTTAATGTAAGTGAATTCCAGCAAGCCTGTATCGTGGTGCCAAAGGTGAAGGTTTTTCTTTTACATGAGAGTTTGCTTGAAGCAAGCGATTTCTTTTACCCTCACGAGTCTGGCTCGCGACGCAGTTCAAGCTCTTAGAAAGTCTAGGACTTGGCAACAAGGGTGAAAGCTACCGTTCCCACCTGAGAGGTTTTTTTGAAACAAGCTTTCTCTCAACACCTTAAGACCTGGCTAGGATGTGATTTTGAGTCGTGACAGGATTCGGGCTCACAGATAGCCCGGATGTTTATATCAAAGGAGTAACCTTTGTAAGAGTATTTTTTGGAACTAACCTGCTTTCAGAGCCTCTCGACTCTGGATCACAGTGATCTTGCATTGAAGCACCAAAGGTACAAATCTATCCCCTTACCAGAGAGTTTGGCTCAAAACAAGGAATCTCTTATCCACATGCAATCCAGTCTCACAACACAACTCAGGATCGCAGCTCGAATCAGGATCATGGCGAGCCTAGATAACACAGTAAGCTCCTTGTGCCACTAACTGTCTGTCTAGTCTTCTAATGTGCATTAAGCAATTAGGAATCTAGAATTAGTGGTTATACCGCTTGTACAAGGACATCACTTCAGGTTTCGAATTTAAGGATGTTTTCTTAACAAGAAACCTGTGTTCTTGCAACAGGTGATTGTATGCTATCCTGCATTCACATTTTAAGAAAGTGTTTATGGAAACTATTTCCTTTGAGAGCCCAAATCTTTATCACAAGGCCAGAGATAAAGCTTTTGGAGGATTTGACATTTTTCTGCTAATTTCTTTCTCTCTTGTAAGATTGCAATAATCACAGGCTATCATGTAAAGATTGCAAAATGGACGACTTGACTCGGGGAGTAAGAAGTCAGTTGTTTGAAAAAATACAAATTGATTTAGATATGTAATTTATCTTTTTGTGAATGCACGACCAACTCTATCCTAATAAAAGGCAAGAATTTAGACTTCCTTGCGTGAAACACTAGTCTTCCCAGAGTAAATGAAAACAGAACGTTCTGGTAGAGAGGTAAAGCTGTACTCAAACTTGAACAATGTGAACCAAGTTTTATCTATCATCAGTGCGGAAGGGAGCAAGAGATAAAAAAAAGCAATATCATTATATTGTATGAGCGTGTATGTACCAAGTAAGGTACATGGCTCCACTCCTGAAAAAAGACATGCTTGTAAAATAGGGCACATGGATCTAGAGAGACGATCTGTAGGTGGGTCATCTTGCTAGAGATATGCAGGTTTAAGACAATCAAGATACTATGTCTTCTTTACTACAAATATTAATTAAGTAAGCCTTGGGAGAGCAACGGATCATGACTACAGGGCCTGAGTAAGGGCACTTAAATGGTGGTTTGATTACATCGGTGGACAAGAAGACGTGCGTTGTGGTATGTAAATCTCTGGGTATGTGTTGCTTTACTGGGTACTTGTAAGTATGGTGAGATGAAGTAAATTTTCCCACAACATGATGTAGGTGCTGGTGAATATCAGAGGAGATTGCAGATGGGAAAAAATTCAGAAGGGATGACCAACGGGTTGCCATACACCATTACAGCTGCCAAGACACCCATAATCTTTAAGAGTGGTTCTTCATCCCAGGAGGACCCAGGGAAGCTGATTAAACCCATTTAAGTCTTTGCAGAAGGACATCGAAGCTGCTTTGAGAGGGCAATGAAAATTTTCAACCATTTTATTGTCTGTTGGGTTATAGGCCGCTGTCAGATGTAGTATGATACTCAGGAGATTCGCCAATGATGTGCAAAACTCCTAACTATCTGAGCAATGAAACTTACTTTTTGTTAAATTCTCGGTTTATGAGTTAGTGTCTCGGAATTGTTGTCCTAAAGTTGAAGTTTTGATTATATCATGACTCCTTTACTCTTTAAGTTAATTAAGGATAAACATCTTTACTGCCTTACAGTTAGACTTCTTTTGAAGTTTTGATATCAAAGAACCTCTAGAAAGGGATAGTGTTCGGATATTGTGCCGTCTGTGTATGCCAATCCATTGATGAACACACATGAGCAAAAAGGAGTCTAGTGAATCCTCTGATTTAACGTTCCAGCCATGCTTATTGGAAGCTGTAGCTTTGCAACTGATCACACGACTTGGTCAGCGATCAAACCTCAAAATGCTCTGGAAGGTACCTCTCAGTGCCCTCTGTGCATCAGAGGGGGAGCTAGCCTTGCCATTGAGAGATATGCCTGCCTTTTTTTTTTCCTTTGAGCTTGCCAACCTTTCGAGTTTTTTGCGGATGCATTTGCTATGGTGACCTGATTTTCTACCATGGTCCTTTATCTATCCTGACTGATAAGAAGTAGTCGCGCTTTCCTACACAGAGTATTCTAGCTCTTTGAAACTCCTATGAGATCCTGACAACTGTCGCAGGGACTGACGGCGCCAAAAGGTGAAAGCTAGCCTTTCACCTGAGAGTTTCCCTTAATGTAAGTGATTTCCAGCAAGCCTGTATCGTGGTGCCAAAGGTGAATATTTTTCTTTTACATGAGAGTTTGCTTGAAGCAAGCGATTTCTTTTACCCTCACTAGTCTGGCTCGCGACGCAGTTCAAGCTCTTAGAAAGTCTAGGACTTGGCAACAAGGGTGAAAGCTACCGTTCCCACCTGAGAGGTTTTTTTGAAACAAGCTTTCTCTCAACACCTTAAGACCTGGCTAGGATGTGATTTTGAGTCGTGACAGGATTCGGGCTCACAGATAGCCCGGATGTTTATATCAAAGGAGAAACCTTTGTAAGAGTATTTTTTGGAACTAACCTGCTTTCAGAGCCTCTCGACTCTGGATCACAGTGATCTTGCATTGAAGCACCAAAGGTACAAATCTATCCCCTTACCAGAGAGTTTGGCTCAAAACAAGGAATCTCTTATCCACATGCAATCCAGTCTCACAACACAACTCAGGATCGCAGCTCGAATCAGGCTCATGGCGAGCCTAGATAACACAGTAAGCTCCTTGTGCCACTAACTGTCTGTCTAGTCTTCTAATGTGCATTAAGCAATTAGGAATCTAGAATTAGTGGTTATACCGCTTGTACAAGGACATCACTTCAGGTTTCGAATTTAAGGATGTTTTCTTAACAAGAAACCTGTGTTCTTGCAACAGGTGATTGTATGCTATCCTGCATTCACATTTTAAGAAAGTGTTTATGGAAACTATTTCCTTTGAGAGCCCAAATCTTTATCACAAGGCCAGAGATAAAGCTTTTGGAGGATTTGACATTTTTCTGCTAATTTCTTTCTCTCTTGTAAGATTGCAATAATCACAGGCTATCATGTAAAGATTACAAAATGGACGACTTGACTCGGGGAGTAAGAAGTCAGTTGTTTGAAAAAATACAAATTGATTTAGATATGTAATTTATCTTTTTGTGAATGCACGACCAACTCTATCCTAATAAAAGGCAAGAATTTAGACTTCCTTGCGTGAAACACTAGTCTTCCCAGAGTAAATGAAAACAGAACGTTCTGGTAGAGAGGTAAAGCTGTACTCAAACTTGAACAATGTGAACCAAGTTTTATCTATCATCAGTGCGGAAGGGAGCAAGAGATAAAAAAAAGCAATATCATTATATTGTATGAGCGTGTATGTACCAAGTAAGGTACATGGCTCCACTCCTGAAAAAAGACATGCTTGTAAAATAGGGCACATGGATCTAGAGAGACGATCTGTAGGTGGGTCATCTTGCTAGAGATATGCAGGTTTAAGACAATCAAGATACTATGTCTTCTTTACTACAAATATTAATTAAGTAAGCCTTGGGAGAGCAACGGATCATGAGTACAGGGCCTGAGTAAGGGCACTTAAATGGTGGTTTGATTACATCGGTGGACAAGAAGACGTGCGTTGTGGTATGTAAATCTCTGGGTATGTGTTGCTTTACTGGGTACTTGTAAGTATGGTGAGATGAAGTAAATTTTCCCACAACATGATGTAGGTGCTGGTGAATATCAGAGGAGATTGCAGATGGGAAAAAATTCAGAAGGGATGACCAACGGGTTGCCATACACCATTACAGCTGCCAAGACACCCATAATCTTTAAGAGTGGTTCTTCATCCCAGGAGGACCCAGGGAAGCTGATTAAACCCATTTAAGTCTTTGCAGAAGGACATCGAAGCTGCTTTGAGAGGGCAATGAAAATTTTCAACCATTTTATTGTCTGTTGGGTTATAGGCCGCTGTCAGATGTAGTATGATACTCAGGAGATTCGCCAATGATGTGCAAAACTCCTAACTATCTGAGCAATGAAACTTACTTTTTGTTAAATTCTCGGTTTATGAGTTAGTGTCTCGGAATTGTTGTCCTAAAGTTGAAGTTTTGATTATATCATGACTCCTTTACTCTTTAAGTTAATTAAGGATAAACATCTTTACTGCCTTACAGTTAGACTTCTTTTGAAGTTTTGATATCAAAGAACCTCTAGAAAGGGATAGTGTTCGGATATTGTGCCGTCTGTGTATGCCAATCCATTGATGAACACACATGAGCAAAAAGGAGTCTAGTGAATCCTCTGATTTAACGTTCCAGCCATGCTTATTGGAAGCTGTAGCTTTGCAACTGATCACACGACTTGGTCAGCGATCAAACCTCAAAATGCTCTGGAAGGTACCTCTCAGTGCCCTCTGTGCATCAGAGGGGGAGCTAGCCTTGCCATTGAGAGATATGTCTGCCTTTTTTTTTTCCTTTGAGCTTGCCAAACTTTCGAGTTTTTTGCGGATGCATTTGCTATGGTGACCTGATTTTCTACCATGGTCCTTTATCTATCCTGACTGATAAGAAGTAGTCGCGCTTTCCTACACAGAGTATTCTAGCTCTTTGAAACTCCTATGAGATCCTGACAACTGTCGCAGGGACTGACGGCGCCAAAAGGTGAAAGCTAGCCTTTCACCTGAGAGTTTCCCTTAATGTAAGTGATTTCCAGCAAGCCTGTATCGTGGTGCCAAAGGTGAATATTTTTCTTTTACATGAGAGTTTGCTTGAAGCAAGCGATTTCTTTTACCCTCACTAGTCTGGCTCGCGACGCAGTTCAAGCTCTTAGAAAGTCTAGGACTTGGCAACAAGGGTGAAAGCTACCGTTCCCACCTGAGAGGTTTTTTTGAAACAAGCTTTCTCTCAACACCTTAAGACCTGGCTAGGATGTGATTTTGAGTCGTGACAGGATTCGGGCTCACAGATAGCCCGGATGTTTATATCAAAGGAGAAACCTTTGTAAGAGTATTTTTTGGAACTAACCTGCTTTCAGAGCCTCTCGACTCTGGATCACAGTGATCTTGCATTGAAGCACCAAAGGTACAAATCTATCCCCTTACCAGAGAGTTTGGCTCAAAACAAGGAATCTCTTATCCACATGCAATCCAGTCTCACAACACAACTCAGGATCGCAGCTCGAATCAGGTTCATGGCGAGCCTAGATAACACAGTAAGCTCCTTGTGCCACTAACTGTCTGTCTAGTCTTCTAATGTGCATTAAGCAATTAGGAATCTAGAATTAGTGGTTATACCGCTTGTACAAGGACATCACTTCAGGTTTCGAATTTAAGGATGTTTTCTTAACAAGAAACCTGTGTTCTTGCAACAGGTGATTGTATGCTATCCTGCATTCACATTTTAAGAAAGTGTTTATGGAAATTATTACCTTTGAGAGCCCAAATCTTTATCACAAGGCCAGAGATAAAGCTTTTGGAGGATTTGACATTTTTCTGCTAATTTCTTTCTCTCTTGTAAGATTGCAATAATCACAGGCTATCATGTAAAGATTACAAAATGGACGACTTGACTCGGGGAGTAAGAAGTCAGTTGTTTGAAAAAATACAAATTGATTTAGATATTTAATTTATCTCTTTTGTGAATGCACGACCAACTCTATCCTAATAAAAGGCAAGAATTTAGACTTCCTTGTGTGAAACACTAGTCTTCCCAGAGTAAATGAAAACAGAACGTTCTGGTAGAGAGGTAAAGCTGTACTCAAACTTGAACAATGTGAACCAAGTTTTATCTATCTTCAGTGCGGAAGGGAGCAAGAGATAAAAAAAAGCAATATCATTATATTGTATGAGCGTGTATGTACCACGTAAGGTACATGGCTCCCCTCCTAAAAAAAGACGTGCTTGTAAAATAGGGCACATGGATCTAGAGAGACGATCTGTAGGTGGGTCATCTTGCTAGAGATATGCAGGTTTAAGACAATCAAGATACTATGTCTTCTTTACTACAAATATTAATTAAGTAAGCCTTGGGAGAGGAACAGATCATGAGTACAGGGCCTGAGTAAGGGCACTTAAATGGTGGTTTGATTACATCGGTGTACAAGAAGACATGCGTTGTGGTATGTAAATCTCTGGGTATGTGTTGCTTTACTGGGTACTTGTAAGTATGGTGAGATGAAGTAAATTTTCCCACAACATGATGTAGGTGCTGGTGAATATCAGAGGAGATAGCAGATGGAAAAAAATTCAGAAGGGATGACCAACGGGTTGCCATACACCATTACAGCTGCCAAGACACCCATAATCTTTAAGAGTGGTTCTTCATCCCAGGAGGACCCAGGGAAGCTGATTAAACCCATTTAAGTCTTTGCAGAAGGAAATCAAAGCTGCTTTGAGAGTGCTATGAAAATTTCCAACCATTTTATTGGCTGTTGGGTTATAGACCGCTGTCAGATGTAGTATGATACTCAGGAGATTCGCCAATGATGTGCAAAACTCCTAACTATCTGAGCAATGAAACTTACTTTTTGTTAAATTCTCGGTTTATGAGTTAGTGTCTCGGAATTGTTGTCCTAAAGTTGAAGTTTTGATTATATCATGACTCCTTTACTCTTTAAGTTAATTAAGGATAAACATCTTTACTGCCTTACAGTTAGACTTCTTTTGAAGTTTTGATATCAAAGAACCTCTAGAAAGGGATAGTGTTCGGATATTGTGCCGTCTGTGTATGCCAATCCATTGATGAACACACATGAGCAAAAAGGAGTCTAGTGAATCCTCTGATTTAACGTTCCAGCCATGCTTATTGGAAGCTGTAGCTTTGCAACTGATCACACGACTTGGTCAGCGATCAAACCTCAAATTGCTCTGGAAGGTACCTCCCAGTGTCCTCTGCAAATCCAAGGGGGAGATAGCATTGCAATTGAGAGATATGCCTGCCTTTTTTTTTCCTTTGAGCTTGCCAACCCTTCGAGTTTTTTACGGATGCATTTCCTATGGTGACCTGATTTTCTACCACGGTCGTTTATCTATCCTGACAGATCAGAAGTAGTCTCACGTTCCTATGCAGAGTATTCTAGCTCTTTGAAACTCCTATGAGATCCTGACAACTGTCGCAGGGACTGATGGCACCAAAAGGTGAAAGCTAGCCTTTCACCTGAGAGTTTCACTTAATGTAAGTGATTTCCCGCAAGCCTGTATCGTGGTGCCAAAGGTGAAAGTTTTTCTTTCACCTGAGAGTTTGCTTGAACAAGCGATTTCTATTACCCTCACGAGTGAGGCTCGCGACACAGTTCAAGCTCTTAGGAAGTCTAGGACTTGGCAACAAGGGTGAAAGCTACTGTTCCCACCTGAAAGGTTTGTTTGAAACAAGCTTTCTCTCAACACCTCAAGACCTGGCTAGCCTGTGATTTGGAGTCGTGACAGAATTTGGGCTCACAGATAGCCTGGATGTTTATATCAAAGGAGAGAACCTTTGTGAGAGTATTTTTTGGGACTAACCCTCTTTCAGAGCCTCTTGACTCTGGATCACAGTGATCTTGCATTGAAGCGCCAAAGGTGCAAATCTATTCTCTTACCAGAGAGTTTGGCTCAAAACAAGGAATCTCTTATCCGCATGCAATCCAGTCTCACAACATAACTCAGGATCGCAGCTCGGATCAGGCTCATGGCGAGCCTAGAAAACACATTAAGCTCCTTGAGCCACTAACTGTCTGTCTAGTTCTCTAATGTGCATGAAACAATTGGGAATCTAGAATAAGTGGTTATACCGCTTTTACAAGGACATCACTTTAGGTTTCGAGTTTAAGGATGTTTTCTTAACAAGAAACCTGTGTTCATGCAATAGGTGATTGTATGCTATCGTGCATTCACATTTTAAGAAAGTGTTTATCTAAACAATTTTCTATGATAGTCCAAATCCTTTTCACAAGGCAGGAGAATGAGTTTTTGGAGGATTTGACATTTTTCTGTCAATTTTTTTCTCTCTTGTAAGATTGCAATAATCACAGGCTATCCTGTAAAAGTTCCAAAATGGACGACTTGACTCGGGGATTAAGAAGTCAGTAGTTTGAAGAAATACAAATTGATTTAGATATGTAATTTATCTCTTTTGTGAATGCACGACGAACTCTATCCTAATAAAAGGCAAGAATTTAGACTTACTTGTGTGAAACACTAGTCTTCCCAGAGTAAATGAAAACAGAACGTTCTATTAGATTGGTAAAGCTGTACTCAAACTCAAACAATGTGAACCATGTTCTATCTATCATCAGTGCAGAAGAGAGCAAGAGATAAAAAAAAAGCAATATCATTATATCGTATGAGCGTGTATGTACCACGTACGGTACATGGCTCCCCTCCTGAAAAAAGACATGCATGTGAAATAAGGCACATGGACCTAGAGAGGCGATCTGTAGGTGGGTCGTCTCGCTAGAGATATGCAGGTTTTAGACAATCAAGATACTATGTCTTCTTTGCTACAAATGTTAATTAAGAAAGCCTTGGGAGAGCAACGGATCATGAGTAGAGGGCCTGAGTAAGGGCACGTCAATGGTGGTTTGCTTACATCGGTGTTCAAGAAGACTTGCGTTGTGGTGTGTAAATCTCTGGGTATGTGTTGCTTTGCTGGGTACTTGTAAGTATGGTGAGAGGAAGTAAATTTTCCAACAACATGATGTAGGTGCTGGTTATTATCAGAGGAGATTGCAGATGGGAAAAAATTCAGAAGGGATGACCAACGGGTTGCCATACACCACTACAGCTGCCAAGACACCCAGAATCCTGAAGAGTGGTTCTTCATCCCAGGAGGACCCAGGGAAGCTGATTAAACCCATTGAAGTCTTTGCAGAAGGACATCAAAGCAGCTTTGAGAGTGCAATGAAAATTTTATACCATTTTATTGGCTGTTGGGTTATAGGCCGCTGTCAGATGTAGTATGATACTCAGGAGATTCGTCAATGATGTGCCAAGCTCCTAACTATCTGTGCAATGAAACTTACTTTTTGTTAAATTCTTGGTTTATGAGTTAGTGTCTCGGAATTGTTGTCCTAAAGTTGAAGTTTTGATTATATCATGACTCCTTTACTCTTTAAGTTAATTAAGGATAAACATCTTTACTGCCTTACAGTTAGACTTCTTTTGAAGTTTTAATATCAAAGAACCTCTAGAAAGGGATAGTGTTTGGATATTGTGCCGTCTGTGTATGCCAATCTATTGATGAACACACATGAGCAACAAGCAGTCTAGTGAGTCCTCTGATTTAACGTTCCAGCCATGCTTATTGGAAGCTGTAGCTTTGCAACTGATCACACGACTTGGTCAGCGATCAAACTTCAAAATGATTTGGAAGGTACCTCTCAGTGCCCTCTGCGCATCCAGGGGGGAGCTAGCCTTGCAATTGAGAGATATGCCTGCCTTTTTTTATACTTTGAGCTTGCCAACCCTTCGAGTTTTTTGCGTATGCATTTGCTATGGTGACCTGATTTTTTACCATGGTCTTTTATCTATCCTGACAGATCAGAAGTAATCTCACGTTCCTACGCAGAGTATTCTAGCTCTTTGAAACTCCTATGAGATCCTGACAACTGTCGCAAGGAGTGATGGCGCCAAAAGGTGAAAGCTAGCCTTTCACCTGAGAATTTTGCTTAATGTAAGTGATTTCCAGCAAGCCTGTATCGTGGTGCCAAAGGTGAATGTTTTTCTTTCACCTGAGAGTTTGCTTGAAGCAAGTGATTTCTTTTACCCTCACGAGTCTGGCTCGCGACGCAGTTCAAGCTCTTAGGAAGTCTAGGACTAGGCAACAAGGGTGAAAGCTACTGTTCCCACCTGAGAGGTTTGTTTGAAATAAGCTTTCTCTCAACACCTTAAGACCTGGCTAGGCTGTGATTTTGAGTCGTGACAGGATTCGGGCTCACAGATAGCCGGATGTTTATATCAAAGGAGAAACCTTTGTAAGAGTATTTTTTGGAACTAACCTGCTTTCAGAGCCTCTCGACTCTGGATCACAGTGATATTGCATTGAAGCACCAAAGGTACAAAACTATCCCCTTACCAGAGAGTTTGGCTCAAAACAAGGAATCTCTTTTCCGCATGCAATCCAGTCTCACAACACAACTCAGGATCGCAGCTTGAATCAGGCTCATGGCAAGCCAAGATAACACAGTAAGTTCCTTGAGCCACTAACTGTCTGTCTAGTCCTCTAATGTGCATAAAGCAATTAGGAATCTAGAATAAGTCGTTATACCTCTTGTACAAGGACATCACTTCAGGTTTCGAATTTAAGGATGTTTTCTTAACAAGAAACTGGTGTTCTTGCAATAGGTGATTGTATGCAATCCTGCGTTCACATTTTAAGAAAGTGTTTATGGAAACTATTTCCTTTGATAGCCCGAATCTTTATCACAAGGCAAGAGATAAAGCTTTTGGAGGATTTGACATTTTTCTGCTAATTTTTTTCTCTCTTGTAAGATTGCAATAATCACAGGCTATCCTGTAAAGGTTCCAAAATGGACGACTTGACTCGGGGATTAAGAAGTCAGTAGTTTGAAGAAATACAAATTGATTTAGATATGTAATTTATCACTTTTCTGAATGCACGACCAACTCTATCCTAATAAAAGTCAATAATTTTAACTTCCTTGTGTGAAACACTAGTCTTCCCAGAGTAAATGAAAACAGAACGTTCTAGTAGAGTGGTAAAACTGTACTCAAACTCAAACAATGTGAACCATATTTTATCTATCATCAGTGCGGAAGAGAGCAAGAGATAAAAAAAAGCAATATCATTATATTGTATGAGCGTGTATATACCACATACGGTACATGGCTCCCCTCCTGAAAAAAGACATGCATGTGAAATAGGGCACATGGATCTAGAGAGGCGATCTGTAGGTGGGTCGTCTTGCTAGAGATATGCAGGTTTTAGACAATCAAGATACTATGTCTTCTTTGCTACAAATGTTAATTAAGAAAGCCTTGGGAGAGCAACGGATCATGAGTAGAGGGCCTGAGTAAGGGCACGTCAATGGTGGTTTGCTTACATTGGTGCAAAAGAAGACGTGCGTTGTGGTGTGTAAATCTCTTGGTATGTGTTGCTTTGCTGGGTACTTGAAAGTATGGTGAGAGGAAGTGAATTTTCCCACAACATGATGTAGGTGCTGGTGAATATTAGAGGAGATTGCAGATGGAAAAAAATTCAGAAGGGATGGCCAACGGGTTGCCATACACCATTAAAGCCGCCAAGACACCCATAATCTTTAAGAGTGGTTCTTCATCCCAGCAGGACCCAGGGAAGCTGATTAAACCAATTGAAGTCTTTGCAGAAGGACATAAAGGCTGCTTTGAGAGTGTAATGAAAATTTTCAACCATTTTATTGGCTGTTGGGTTATAGGCCGCTGTCAGATGTAGCATGATACTCAGGAGATTCGCCAATGATGTTCAAAACTCCTAACTATCTGTGCAGTGAAACTTACTTTTTGTTAAATTCTCGGTTCATGAGTTAGTGTCTCGGAAATGTTGTCCTAGAGTTGAAGTTTTGATTATATCATGACTCCTTTACTCTTTAGGTTAATTAAGGATAAACATCTATACTGCCTTACAGTTAGACTTTTTTTGAAGTTTTAATATCAAAGAACCTCTAGAAAGGGATATTGTTCGGATATTGTGCCGTCTGTGTATGCCAATCCATTGATGAACACACATGAGCAACAAGCAGTCTAGTGAGTCCTCTGATTTAACGTTCCTGCCATGCTTATTGGAAGCTGTAGCTTTGCAACTGATCACATGACTTGGTCAGCAATCAAACCTCAAAATGGTCTGGAAGGTACCTCTCAGTGCCCTCTGCGCATCCAAGGGGGAGCTAGCATTGCAATTGAGAGATATGCCTGCCTTTTTTTTTCCTTTAACCTTGCCAACCTTTCGAGTTTTTTGCGGATACATTTGCTATGGTGACCTGATTTTCTACCATGGTCCTTTATCTATCCTGACAGATCAGAAGTAGTGTCACGTTCCTACGCAGAGTATTCTAGCTCTTTTAAACTCCTATGAGATCCTGACAATTGTCGCAGGGACTGACGGAACCAAAAGGTGAAAGCTAGCCTTTCACCTGAGAGTTTCACTTAATGTAAGTGATTTCCAGCAAGCCTGTATCGTGGTGCCAAAGGTGAATGTTTTTCTTTCACCTGAGAGTTTGCTTGAAGCAAGCGATTTCTTTTACCCCCACTAGTCTGGCTCGCGATGCAGTTCAAGCTCATAGGAAGTCTAGGACTTGGCAACAAGGGTGAAAGCTACTGTTCCCACCCGAGAGGTTTGTTTGAAACAAGCTTCCTTTCAACACCTCAAGACCTGGGTAGCCTGTGATTTGGGGTCGTGACAGAATTTGGGCTCACTGATAGCCTGGATGTTTATATTAAAGGCGAAAACCTTTGTGAGAGTATTTTTTGGAACTAACCTTCTATCAGAGCCTCTTGACTCTGGATCACAGTGAGCTTGCATTGAAGCACCAAAGGTGCAAATCTATTCTCTTACCAGAGAGTTTGGCTCAAAACAAGGAATCTCTTATCCTCATGCAATCCAGTCTCACAACACAACTCAGGATCGCAGCTCGAATCAGGCTCATGGCGAGCCTAGATAACACAGTAAGCTCCTTGAGCTACTAACTGTCTGTCTAGTCCTCTAATGTGCATAAAGCAATTAGGAATCTAGAATAAGTCGTTATACCTCTTGTACAAGGACATCACTTCAGGTTTCGAATTTAAGGATGTTTTCTTAACAAGAAACCTGTGTTCATGCAATAGGTGATTGTATGCAATCCTGCATTCACATTTTAAGAAAGTGTTTATGGAAACTATTTCATTTGATAGCCCAAATGTTTATCACAAGGCAGGAGATAAAGCTTTTGGAGGATTTGATATTTTTCTGCCAATTTTTTTCTCTCTTGTAAGATTGCAATAATCACAGGTTATCCTGTAAAGGTTACAAAATGGACAACTTGACTCGGGGATTAAGAAGTCAGTTGTTTGAAGAAATACAAATTGATTTATATATGTAATTTATCTCTTTTGTGAATGCACGACCAACTCTATCCTAATAAGAGGCAAGAATGTAGACTTCCTTGTGTGAAACATTAGTCTTCCCAGAGTAAATGAAAACAACGTTCTAGTAGATTGGTAAAGCTGTACTCAAACTCAAACAATGTGAACCATGTTTTATCTATCATCAGTGCGGAAGAGAGCAAGAGATAAAAAAAAGCAATATCATTATATTGTATGAGCGTGTATGTACACATACGGTACATGGCTCCCCTCCTGAAAAAAGACATGCATGTGAAATAGGGCACATGGATCTAGAGAGGCGATCTGTAGGTGGGTCCTCTTGCTAGAGATATGCAGGTTTTAGACAATCAAGATACTATGTCTTCTTTGCTACAAATGTTAATTAAGAAAGCCTTGGGAGAGCAACGGATCATGGGAAGAGGGCCTGAGTAAGGGCACGTCAATGGTGGTTTGCTTACATAGGTGTACAAGAGGACATGCGTTGTGGCGTGTGAATCTCTGGGTATGTGTTGCTTTGCTGGGTACTTGTAAGTATGGTGAGAGGAAGTAAATTTTCCCACAACATGATGTAGGTGCTGGTGAATATCAGAGGAGATTGCAGATGGAAAAAAATTCAGAAGGGATGACCAACGGGTTGCCATACACCATTACAGCTGCCAAGACACCCAGAATCCTTAAGAGTGGTTCTTCATCCCAAGACAACACAGGGAAACTAATTAAACCCTTTGAAGTTTATGCAGGAGGACATCAAAGCTGCTTTGAGAGTGCAATGAAAATTTTCAACCATTTTATTGGCTGTTGGTTTATAGGCCGCTGTCAGATATAGTATGATACTCAGGAGATTCGCCAATGATGTTCAGAACTCCTAACTATCTGAGCAATGAAACTTACTTTTTGTTAAATTCTCGGTTTATGAGTTAGTGTCTCGGAAATGTTGTCCTAGAGTTGAAGTTTTGATTATATCATGACTCCTTTACTCTTTAGGTTAATTAAGGATAAACATCTATACTGCCTTACAGTTAGACTTCTTTTGAAGTTTTAATATCAAAGAACCTCTAGAAAGGGATATTGTTCGGATATTGCGCCGTCTGTGTATGCCAATCCATTGATGATCACACATGAGCAACAAGCAGTCTAGTGAGTCCTCTGATTTAACGTTCCAGCCTTGCATCTTTGAAGCTGTAGCTTTGCAACTGATCACACGAATTGGTCAGCGATCAATCCTCAAAATGGTCTGGAATGTACCTCTCAGTGCCCTTTGCGCATCCAAGGGGGAGCTAGCCTTGCAATTGAGAGATATGCCTGCCTTTTTTTTTCCTTTGAGCTTGCCAACCCTTCGAGTTTTTTGCGGATGCATTTGCTATGGTGACCTGATTTTCTACCACGGTCGTTTATCTATCCTGAAAGATCAAAAGTAGTCTCACGTTCCTACGCAGAGTATTCTAGCACTATATTGTATGAGCGTGTATGTACCACGTACGATATATGGCTCCCCTAGTGAAAAAAGACATGCATGTGAAATAGGTTACATTAATCTAAAGAGGCGATCAGTAGGTGGGTCGTCTTGCCAGAGATATGCAGGTTTTAGACAATCAAGATACTATGTCTTCTTTGCTACAAATGTTAATTAAGAAAGCCTTGGGAGAGCAACGGATCATGGGTAGAGGGCCTGAGTAAGGGCACGTCAATGGTGGTTTGTTTACATAGGTGTACAAGAGGACATGCGTTGTTGCGTGTGAATCTCTGGGTATGTGCTGCTTTGCTGGGTACCTGTAAGTATGGTGAGAGAAGGTAAATTTTCCCACAACATGATGTAGGTGCTGGTGAATATCAGAGGAGATTGCAGATGGAAAAAAATTCAGAAGGGATGACCAACGGGTTGCCATACACCATTACAGCTGCCAAGACACCCAGAATCCTTAAGAGTGGTTCTTCATCCCAGGAGGACCCAGGGAAGCTGATTAAGCCCACTGAAGTCTTTGCAGAAGGACATCAGAGCTGCTTTGAGAGTGCTATGAAAATTTTCAACCATTTTATTGGCTGTTGGGTTATAGGCCGGTGTCAGATGTAGTATGATACTCGGGAGATTTGCTAATGATGTTCAAAATTCCTAACTATCTGTACAATGAATCTTACTTCTTGTTAAATTCTCGGTTTATGAGTTAGTGTCTCGGAAATGTTGTCCTAGAGTTGAAGTTTTGATTATATCATGACTCCTTTACTCTTTAGGTTAATTAAGGATAAACATCTATACTGCCTTACAGTTAGACTTCTTTTGAAGTTTTAATATCAAAGAACCTCTAGAGGGATATTGTTCTGATATTGTGCCGTCTGTGTATGCCAATCCATTGATGAAAACACATGAGCAACAAGCAGTCTAGTGAGTCCTCTGTTTTAACATTCCAGCCATGCTTATTAGAAGCTGTAGCTTTGCAACTGATCACACGACTTGGTCAGCGATCAAACCTCAAAATGGTCTGGAAGGTACCTCTCAGTGCCCTCTGCGCATCAAAGGGGGAGCTAGCCTTGCAATTGAGAGATATGCCTGCCTTTTTTTTTCCTTTGAGCTTGCCAACCATTCGAGTTTTTTGCAGATGCATTTGCGATGGTGACCTGATTTTCTACCATGGTCGTTTATCTATCCTGACAGATCAGAAGTAGTCTCACGTTCCTACGCAGAGTATTCTAGCTCTTTGAAACTCCTATGAGATCCTGACAACTGTCGCAAGGACTGATGGCGCCAAAAGGTGAAAGCTAGCCTTTCACCTGAGAGTTTCTCTTAATGTAAGTGATTTCCAATAAGACTGTATCATGGTGCCGAAGGTGAATGTTTTTCTTTCACCTGAGAGTTTGCTTGAAGCAAGCGATTTCTTTTACCCTCACGAGTCTGGCTCGCGACGCAGTTCAAGCTCTTAGGAAGTCTAGGACTTGGCAACAAGGGTGAAAGCTACTGTTCCCACCTGAGAGGTTTGATTGAAACAAGCTTTCTCTCAACACCTCAAGACCTGGCTAGCCTATGATTTGGAGTCGTGACAGGATTTGGGCTCACAGATAGCCTGGATGTTTATATCAAAGGAGAAAACCTTTGTGAGAGTATTTTTAGAAACTAACCTTCTTTCAGAGCCTCTTGACTCTGGATCACAGTGATCTTGCATTGAAGCACCAAAGGTGCAAATCTATCATCTTACCAGAGAGTTTGGCTCAAAACAAGGAATCTCTTATCCGCATGCAATCCAGTCTCACAACACAACTCAGGATCGCAGCTCGAATCAGGCTCATGGCGAGCCTAGATAACACAGTAAGCTACTTGAGCCACTAACCGTGTGTCTAGTCCTCTAATGTGGCTAAAGCAATTAGGAATCTAGAATAAGTGGTTATACCGCTTGTACAAGGACATCACTTCTGGTTTCGAATTTAAGGATGTTTTCTTAACAAAAAACCTGTGTTCTTGCAATAGGTGATTGTATACTATCCTGCGTTCACATTTTAAGAAAGTGTTTATGGAAACTATTTCCTTTGATAGCTCCAATCTTTATCACAAGGCAAGAGATAAAGCTCTTGGAGGATTTGACATTTTTCTGCTCATTTTTTTTCCCTTGTAAGTTTGCAATAATCACAGGTTATCCTGTAAAGGTTACAAAATGGACGACTCGACTCAGGGATTAAGAAGTCAGTTGTTTGAAGAAATACAAATTGATTTAGATATGTAATTTATCTCTTTTGTGAATGCACGACGAACTCTATCCTAATAAAAGGCAAGAATTTAGACTTCCTTGTGTGAAACACTAGTCTTCCCAGAGTAAATGAAAACAAAACGTTCTAGTAGAGTGGTAAAGCTGTACTGAAACTTAAACAATGTGAACCATGTTTTATCTATCATCAGTGCGAAAGAGAGCAGGAGATAAAAAAAAAGCAATATCATTATATTGTATGAGCGTGTATGTACTACGTACGGTACATGGCTCCCCTCCTGAAAAAAGACATGCATGTGAAATAGGGCACATGGATCTAGAGAGGCGATCTGTAGGTGGGTCATCTTGCTAGAGATATGGAGGTTTTAGACAATCAAGATACTTTGTCTTCTTTGCTACAAATGTTAATTAAGTAAGCTTGGGAGAGCAACGGATCATGAGTAGAGGGCCTGAGTAAGGGCACGTCAATGGTGGTTTGCTTACATCGGTGCACAAGAAGACATGCGTTGTGGTGTGTAAATCTCTGGGTATGTGTTGCTTTGCTGGGTACCTGTAAGTATGGTGAGAGAAGGTAAATTTTCCCACAACATGATGTAGGTGCTGGTGAATATCAGAAGAGATTGCAGATGGAAAAAAATTCAGAAGGGATGACCAACGGGTTGCCATACACCATTACAGCTGCCAAGACACCCAGAATCCTTAAAAGTGGTTCTTCATGCCAGGAGGACCCAGGGAAGCTGATTAAACAAACTGAAGTCTTTGCAGAAGGACATCAAAGCTGCTTTGAGAGGGCAATGAAAATTTCCAACCATTTTATAGGCTGTTGGGTTATAGGTCGCTGTCAGATGTAGTATGATACTCAGGAGATTCGCCAATGATGTGCAAAACTCCTAACAATCTGTGCAATGAAACTTACTTATTGTTAAATTCTCGGTTTATGAGTTAGTGTCTCGTAAATGTTGTCCTAGAGTTGAAGTTTTGATTATATCATGACTCCTTAACTCCTTAGGTTAATTAAGGATAAACATCTTTACTGCCTTACAGTTAGACTTCTTTTGATGTTCTAATATCAAAGAACCTCTAGAAAGGGATATTGTTCGGATATTGTGCCGTCTGTGTATGCCAATCCATTGATGAACACACATGAGCAACAAGCAGTCTAGTGAGTCCTCTGATTTAACGTTCCAGCCATGCTTATTGGAAGCTGTAGCTTTGCAACTGATCACATGACTTGGTCAGCGATCAAACCTCAAAATGCTCTGGAAGGTACCTCTCAGTGCCCTCAGCGCATCCAAGGGGGATCTAGCCTTGCAATTGAGAGATATGCCTGCCTTTCTTTTTCCTTTGAGCTTGCCAACCTTTCGAGTTTTTTGCGGATGCATTTGCTATGGTGACCTGATTTTCTACCATGGTCGTTTATCTATCCTGACAGATCAGAAGTAGTTTCACGTTCCTACGCAGAGTATTCTAGCTCTTTGAAACTCCTATGAGATCCTGACAACTGTCGCAAGGACTGATGGCTCCAAAAGGTGAAAGCTAGCCTTTCACCTGAGAGTTTCTCTTAATGTAAGTGATTTCCAGCAAGCCTGTATCATGGTGCCAAAGGTGAATTTTTTTCATTCACCTGAGAGTTTGCTTGAAGCAAGCGATTTCTTTTACCCTCACGAGTGTGGCTCCTGACGCAGTTCAAGCTCTTAGGAAGTCTAGGACTTGGCAACAAGGGTGAAAGCTACCGTTCCCACCTGAGAGGTTTGTTTGAAACAAGCTTTCTCTCAACACCTCAAGACCTGGCTAGCCTGTAATTTGGAGTCGTGACAGGATTCGGGCTCACAGATAGCCTAGATGTTTATATTAAAGGAGAAAACCTTTGTGAGAGTATTTTTTGGAACTAACCTTCTTTCAGAGCCTCTCGACTCTGGATCACAGTGATCTTGCATTGAAGCGCCAAAGGTGCGAATCTATCATCTTACCAGAGAGTTTGGCTCAAAACAAGGAATCTCTTATCCGCATGCAATCCAGTCTCACAACACAACTCAGGATCGCAGCTCGAATCAGGCTCATGGCGAGCCTAGATAACACAGTAAGCTCCTTGAGCCACTAACTGTCTGTCTAGTCCACTAATGTGCATAAAGCAATTAGGAATCTAGAATAAGTGGTTATACCGCTTGTACAAGGACATCAATTCAGGTTTCAAATTTAAGGATGTTTTCTTAACAAGAAACCTGTGTTCTTGCAACAGGTGATTGTATGCTATCCTGCGTTCACATTTTAAGAAAGTGTTTATGGAAACTATTTCCTTTGATAGCCCGAATCTTTATCACAAGGCAAGAGATAAAGCTTTTATGAGGATTTGACATTTTTCTGCTAATTTTTTTCTCTCTTGTAATATTGCAATAACGACAGGCTATCCTGTAAAGGTTCCAAATTGGACGACTTGACTCGGTGATGAAGAAGTCAGTTGTTTGAAGAAATAAAAATTGATTTAGATATGTAATTTATCTCTTTTGTGAATGCACGACGAACTCTATCCTAATAAAAGGCAAGAATTTAGACTTCCTTGTGTGAAACACTAGTCTTCCCAGAGTAAATGAAAACAGAACGTTCTTGTAGAGTGGTAAAGATGTTCTCAAACTCAAACAATGTGAACCATGTTTTATCTATCATCAGTGCGGAAGAGAGCAAGATATAAAAAAAGCAATATCATTATATTGTATGAGCGTGTATGTACCCCGTACGGTACATGGCTCCACTCCTGAAAAAATACATGCATGTGAAATAGGGCACATGGATCTAGAGAGGCGATCTGTAGGTGGGTCATCTTGCTAGAGATATGCAGGTTTTAGACAATCAAGATACTATGTCTTCTTTGCTACAAATGTTAATTAAGAAAGCCTTGGGAGAGCAACGGATCATGAGTAGAGGGCCTGAGTAAGGGCACGCCAATGGTGGTTTGCTTACATAGGTGTACAAGAGGACCTGCGTTGTTGCGTGTGAATCTCTGGGTATGTGCTGCTTTGCTGGGTACTTGTAAGTATGGTGAGAGGAAGTAAATTTTCCCACAACATAATGTAGGTGCTGGTGAATATCAGAGGAGATTGCAGATGAAAAAAAAATCAGAAGAGATGACCAACAGGCTGCCATACACCATTACAGCTGCCAAGACACCCAGAATCCTTAAGAGTGGTTCTTCATCCCAGGAGGACCCAGGGAAGCTGAATAAACCCATTGAAGTCTTTGCAGAAGGACATCAAAGCTGCTTTGAAAGGGCAATGAAAATTTTCAACCATTTTATAGGCTGTTGGGTTATAGGCCGCTGTCAGATGTAGTATGATACTCAGGAGATTCGCCAATGATGTGCAAAACTCCTAACAATCTGTGCAAAGAAACTTACTTTTTGTTAAATTCTCGGTTTATGAGTTAGTGTCTCGTAAATGTTGTCCTAGAGTTGAAGTTTTGATTATATCATGACTCCTTAACTCCTTAGGTTAAGGATAAACATCTTTACTGCCTTACAGTTAGACTTCTTTTGAAGTTCTAATATCAAAGAACCTCTAGAAAGGGATATTGTTCGGATATTGTGCCGTCTGTGTATGCCAATCCATTGATGAACACACATGAGCAACAAGCAGTCTAGTGAGTCCTCTGATTTAACGTTCCAGCCATGCTTATTGGAAGCTGTAGCTTTGCAACTGATCACACGACTTGGTCAGCGATCAAACCTCAAAATGCTCTGGAAGGTACCTCTCAGTGCCCTCTGCGCATCCAAGGGGGAGCTAGCCTTGCAATTGAGAGATATGCCTGCTTTTTTTTTTTCCTTTGAGCTTGCCAACCTTCGAGTTTTTTGCATATGCATTTGCTATGGTGACCTGATTTTCTACCATGGTCGTTTATCTATCCTGACAGATCAGAAGTAGTCTCACATTCCTAAACAGAGTATTCTAGCTCTTTGAAACTCCTATGAGATCCTGACAACTGTCGCAGGGACTGATGGCGCCAAAAGGTGAAAGCTAGCCTTTCACCTGAGAGTTTCGGTAAATGTAAGTGATTTCCAGCAAGCCTGTATCGTGGTGCCAAAGGTGAATGTTTTTCTTTCACCTGAGAGTTTGCTTTAAGCAAGCGATTTCTTTTACCCTCACGAGTCTGGCTCGCAACGCAGTTCAAGCTCTTAGGAAGTCTAGGAGTTGGCAACAAGAGTGAAAGCTACCGTTCCCACCTGAGAGGTTTGTTTGAAACAAGCTTTCTCTCGACACCTCAAGAACTGGCTAGCCTTTGATTTGGAGTCGTGAAAGGATTTGGGCTCACAGATAGCCTAGATGTTTATATTAAAGGAGAAAACCTTTGTGAGAGTATTTTTTTTAAACTAACCTTCTTTCAGAGCCTTTCGACTCTGGATCACAGTGATCTTGCATTGAAGTGCCAAAGGTACAAATCTATTCTCTTACCAGAGACTTTGGCTCAAAACAAGGAATCTCTTATCCGCATGCAATCCAGTCTCACAACACATCTCAGGATCGCAGCTCGAATCAGGCTCATGGCGAGCCTAGATAACACAGTAAGCTCCTTGAGCCACTAACTGTCTGTCTAGTCCTCTAATGTGCATAAAGCAATTAGGAATCTAGAATTAGTGGTTATACCGCTTGTACAAGGACATCACTTCAGGTTTCGAATTTAAGGATGTTTTCTTAACAAGAAACCTGTGTTCTTGCAACAGGTGATTGTATGCTATCCTGCGTTCACATTTTGAGAAAGTGTTTATGGAAACTATTTCCTGATAGCCCGAATCTTTATCACAAGGCAAGAGATAAAGTTTTTGGAGGATTTGACATTTTTCTGCTAATTTTTTTCTATCTTGTAAGATTGCAATAACCACAGGCTATCCTGTAAAGGTTCCGAAATGGACGACTTGACTCGGGGATGAAGAAGTCAGTTGTTTGAAGAAATAAAAATTGATTTAGATATGTAATTTATCTCTTTTGTGAATGCACGACCAACTCTATCCTAGTAAAAGGCAAGAATTTAGACTTCCTTGTGTGAAACACTAGTCTTCCCAGAGTAAATGAAAACAGAACGTTCTTGTAGAATGGTAAAGATGTACTCAAACTCAAACAGTGTGAACCATGTTTTATCTATCATCAGTGTGGAAGAGAGCAAGAGATAAAAAAAAGCAATATCATTATATTGTATGAGCGTGTATGTACCCCGTACGGTACATGGCTCCACTCCTGAAAAAAGACATGCATGTGAAATAGGGCAAATGGATCTAGAGAGGCGATCTGTAGGTGGGTCATCTTGCTAGAGATATGCAGGTTTTAGACAATCAAGATACTATGTCTTCTTTGCTACAAATGTTAATTAAGAAAGCCTTGGGAAAGCAACGGATCATGAGAAGAGGGCTGAGTAAGGGCACGTCAATGGTGGTTTGCTTACATAGGTGTACAAGAGGACATGCGTTGTTGCGTGTGAATCTCTGGGTATGTGCTGCTTTGCTGGGTACTTGTAAGTATGGTGAGAGGAAGTAGATTTTCCCACAACATGATATAGGTGCTGGTGAATATCAGAGGAGATTGCAGATGAAAAAAAAATCAGAAGAGATGACCAACGGGTTGCCATACACCATTACAGCCGCCAAGACACCCAGAATCCTTAAGAGTGGTTCTTCATCCCAGGAGGACCCAGGGAAGCTGAATAAACCCATTGAAGTCTTTGCAGAAGGACATCAAAGCTGATTTGAGAGGGCAATGAAAATTTTCAACCATTTTATAGGCTGTTGGGTTATAGGTCGCTGTCAGATGTAGTATGATACTCAGGAGATTCGCCAACGATGTGCAAAACTCCTAACAATCTGTGCAATGAAACTTACTTTTTGTTAAATTCTCGGTTTATGAGTTAGTGTCTCGTAAATGTTGTCCTAGAGTTGAAGTTTTGATTATATCATGACTCCTTAACTCCTTAGGTTAATTAAGGATAAACATCTTTACTGCCTTCCAGTTAGACTTCTTTTGAAGTTCTAATATCAAAGAACCTCTAGAAAGGGATATTGTTCGGATATTGTGCCGTCTGTGTATGCCAATCCATTGATGAACACACATGAGCAACAAGCAGTCTAGTGAGTCCTCTGATTTAACGTTCCAGCCATGCTTATTGGAAGCTGTAGCTTTGCAACTGATCACACGACTTGGTCAGCGATCAAACCTCAAAATGCTCTGGAAGGTACCTCTCAGTGCCCTCTGCGCATCCAAAGGGGAGCTAGCCTTGCAATTGAGAGATATGCCTGCCTTTTTTTTTCCTTTGAGCTTGCCAACCTTCGAGTTTTTTGCAGATGCATTTGCTATGGTGACCTGATTTTCTACCATGGTCGTTTATCTATCCTGACAGATCAGAAGTAGTCTCACGTTCCTACACAGAGTATTCTAGCTCTTTGAAACTCCTATGAGATCCTGACAACTGTCGCAGGGATGATGGCGTCAAAAGGTGAAAGCTAGCCTTTCACCTGAGAGTTTCGGTAAATGTAAGTGATTTCCAGCAAGCCTGTATCGTGGTGCCAAAGGTGAATGTTTTTCTTTCACCTAAGAGTTTGCTTGAAGCAAGCGATTTCTTTTACCCTCACGAGTCTGGCTCGCGACGCAGTTCAAGCTCTTAGGAAGTCTAAGAGTTGGCAACAAGGGTGAAAGCTACCGTTCCCACCTGAGAGGTTTGTTTGAAACAAGCTTTCTCTCAACACCTCAAGACCTGGCTAGCCTGTGATTTGGAGTCGTGAAAGGATTTGGGCTCACAGATAGCCTAGATGTTTATATTAAAGGAGAAAACCTTTGTGAGAGCATTTTTTGAAACTAACCTTCTTTCAGAGCCTCTCGACTCTGGATCACAGTGATCTTGCATTGAAGTGCCAAAGGTACAAATCTATTCTCTTACCAGAGAGTTTGGCTCAAAACAAGAAATCTCTTATCCACATGCAATCCAGTCTCACAACACATCTCAGGATCGCAGCTCGAATCAGGCTCATGGTGAGCCTAGATAACACAGTAAGCTCTTTGAGCCACTAACTGTCTGTCTAGTCCTCTAATGTGCATAAAGCAATTAGGAATCTAGAATAAGTGGTTATACCGCTTGTACAAGGACATCACTTCAGGTTTCGAATTTAAGGATGTTTTCTTAACAAGAAACCTGTGTTCTTGCAATAGGTGATTGTATGCTATCATGCACTCACATTTTAAGAAAGTGTTTATGGGAACAATTTCCTTTGATAGCCCGAATCTTTATCACAAGGCAAGAGATAAAGCTTTTGGAGGATTTGACATTTTTCTGCTAATTTTTTTCTCTCTTTTAAGATTGCAATAATCACAGGCTATCCTGTAAATGTTCCAAAAGGGACGACTTGACTCGAGGATTAAGAAGTCAGTTGTTTGAAGAAATACAAATTGATTTATATATGTAATTTATCTCTTTTGTGAATGCACGACCAACTCTATCCTAATAAAAGGCAAGAATTTAGACTTCCTTGTGTGAAACACTAGTCTTCCCAGAGTAAATGAAAACAGAACGTTCTATTAGATTGGTAAAGCTGTACTCAAACTCAAACAATGTGAACCATGTTTTATCTATCATCAGTGCGGAAGAGAGCAAGAGATAAAAAAAGCAATATCATTACATTGTATGAGCGTGTATGTACCACGTACGGTACTTGGCTCCCCTCCTGAAAAAAGACATGCATATGAAATAGGGCACATGGATCTAGAGAGGCGATCTGTAGGTGGGTCATCTTGCTGGAGATATGCAGGTTTTAGACAATCAAGATACTATGTCTTCTTTGCTACAAATGTTAATTAAGAAAGCCTTGGGAGAGCAACGGATCTTGAGTAGAGGGCCTGAGTAAGGGCACGTCAATGGTGGTTTGCTTACATCGGTGTACAAGAAGACGTGCGCTGTGGTGTGTAAATCTCTGGGTATGTGTTGCTTTTCTGGGTACTTGTAAGTATGGTGAGAGGAAGTAAATTTTCCCACAACATAATGTAGGTGCTGGTGAATATCAGAGGAGATTGCAGATGGAAAAAAATTCATAAGGGATGACCAACGGGTTGCCATACACCATTACAGCTGCCAAGACACCCAGAATCCTTAAGAGTGGTTCTTCATCCCAGGAGGACCCAGGGAAGCTGATTAAACCCATTGAAGTCTTTGCAGAAGGACATCAAAGCTGCTTTGAGAGTGTAATGAAAATTTTCAACCATTTTATTGGCTGTTGTGTTATAGGCCGCTGTCAGATGTAGTATGATACTCAGGAGATTCGCTAATGATGGTCAAAATTGAGAGGTGAAAGTGGTAACCCTGTCAAAAGTAATACAGTCAGACCTCGTTAATTGCCGTTTCTTGCTTCGAAATTTCATTTTTTTATGGTGAGGGAGAAACAAAAATCTTTGCTATGAAAGAACCTATGTGCCAGTCTTGGATATCATTGGTTTCCTCTGTCAATATTAGAACACCACTATCATCTGTATGGAGGAAAGTAAAAAAGGTAGTAGAATAATTTACCTCCAACATGGGTTGGAGATAAATGGTCAATGTATGACTGGAGCAACGGAGGTTAGTAATGCTTTGGCTGAACATTTCTTCACTATATCATGCAATTGTATCATGCACTGTATCATTGCAACAGAAAAGGAGATATCTTACAATGTTCTTTTTAATCAAATACAATTTGATTCCACAATATCATGCACCTGATGATTTATCCTCTGGGAGTACACTACAGGTGTCAGTCGAACTCAGATGTACATCGACTGAGTTTTCAGATCACTGATGCATAGGGAACCACTAGCATCTGTCACTCCCCTTTGGAGGCTGGAGACTTATGTTGTAACTGTGCAGATTGATGATGTAAGGAAGGCTTGGTCCTCCTTCAGTCTTTCAGGTAGACCTTCCATGGTGTTTTTGAGGGAGCTGGTATCTAGGGCTATCTCTCTCCTGGTACTCTCCAGTGAATTTAACTTATTCTCCAGTATCCCACGTGACGTCTGCTAAGGTAGCCACTGACCAAGCAAGTAAGGTGGTCGAGGTTAGCTTTAAAGATTAAGAGATCTGTTGCCCTGTTCTTGGTGGTACTATGTATTACCACCATTAAAAAGTCATTGGGTCCTTTGACTGTCAAGATATTGTAGTACTACACTGGATCCCTCTTTCTGGTTATGGTTAATTTTTTCCTTTGCCTACACATACTCCAAATAGTTTGGCCTGTTCTTTACACTTTCTCCTCGTTCATCATAAACCTGACAACAATGAGATAAATGAGTAATACTTTTTTACTCACTGTTATGGGTTCTGATTGATAAGCTGAGGGTAATTAACCTTAGTTTATTATACAAGTTAAACAGCAAGTTATACAGCATTGCCGAGCCAACATGTGTAGAGCGGGGGAGAATGCGGAAGACTGTCTGGTCACGTGACTTACCCAAACATAAACAACAGATATCATTTACAAACTTAGACAGCGTACCAACAATATTTATACACTGATTACATACGAAATCCTGACCACAACATTCACATATTGTTACATCTCCCTTCTTTTACATTTTCTCAACAAAATCTTGGAATTACTTTTCTTCTACATAAATGGTCCCTGCAACATACATTTAATCCTACATACCTAATTGGCTCTTTAAATTTATTACAAATAATCCTCAAGATATTGAGGTTTCCTTACAACACGACCACTTCTGGTTCTTTGTGATTCTAAGTTATCAGCTTCAGGAATTATAAAAGATTTATTTGCAACATCATTCGTATTTACATCATTTTCAATTTCAATATCAGAATCGATATAATTATCAGTTACTGTCTCTGATGTCTTTCTCAAAAATTTACAATTTCTAAAATATACTTTGCCTTCTACTTCTATTTTGTATTTCCTTTTTGCAACCTCTTTTATTACCTTACCTTTCTTCCATTCCTTTTTTCCTGGAACTGGTTGTACAAGGATGGCATCACCTGGTTTTAATGAGACTAAATTCTTACATGATCTGTTATAATATCTAGCTTGCCTAGCCAATTTTTTAGTTTGAACTTCTGGTATCCCATCAACAATCTTGGGTTTAAGTAAATTTTCTGTTATAGGTAATTGACTTTTAGTTCTTCTACCAAAAAATCTTTGAGCAGGTGAAGAGTTAAATCCCTCAGTTGGAGTGTTTTTCCATTCAAGAAGTGCTAATAAAGGATCATGGCAATCCCCCTTTGATTTTGTGAACAACTGTTTCATTATTTTTACTGCATTTTCAGCTTTGCCATTTGACTGGTGGTGGTAAGGGGATGATTTTACATGTTTAAATGACCATTTCTTTACAAAAGTTTGAAATTCACTTGATGTAAATTGTGAGCCACAGTCACTTACTACAATGTCTGGTATACCTTGGCGTGAAAAAATTACTCCTTAACTTGCTTACAACATTTGACGCTAACATATTTTGCAATGAATTTATCTCAATATATGATGAATAATAATCTACCAAAATCAAATAGTTACAATTGCCAACACTAAAAATATCCATTCCAATTTTAGACCAAGGCCTAGAAGGAAAATCATGTGAATTTAAGGATTCCTTGGTTTGTTTACTACCATACTTATTACACACCACACAAGAAGAAACATAATTTTTTATATCTGCACTCATGCCAGGCCAGAACAATATATCTCTACCATATCTAACAGTAGCTTCAATCCCATTGTGAGCATAATGATTTGTTTCAGCATGTAAGACCTTAAACATGATGGGACTATAATGCAATTACCTCTAAATATTATATCATTATCAATAATAAGTTCATCCCTAAATTTAAAATAAGATCTTATGGTTTCAGGAACCTCTATACAATGAGTGGGCCAACCTTTTAGAATTGTTTCTTTTAATGTTTGCAATGCAATATCACTTATGGTCTTTTGTCTAATATCCTCAAGTCTTTCATTTGTCACAGCAACATGTTCTGTCATATTTACATTACCAACCTCTTCAAATAATGCAATTACATCAGATTTATCAGCACCTGAAAATGTATTCGACAAGAAATCTCTACTCAATGTATCTGCTATATACATTTAACTACCTGGTTTATACTTAACACTCAAATTAAACTTCTGCAATTGCAATAACATACTTTGTAACCTCTTGGGACATTTCATTAATGGTTTCTTAAAAATACTTTCCAAAGGTTTGTGATCAGTTTCTACAATAACATCTTTGCCATAAAGGTATTGATCAAAACGTAACGCTGCAAAAACAATGGCTGACATCTCTTTTTCTATTTGAGCATATCGCTGTTCTGTTTCAGTTAACGATTTAGAAGCATAAGCCACTGGGTGACCGTTTTGCCTTAGGACAGCACCTAATCCTTACATTGAAGCATCACACTGTAAAGACACATTACAATTACTGTCAGTGCAAGCTGGAATGGCCAATGAAAAAGATAAAGTTTCTCATTACTCAGCTTATTGCCAAGCATATCAGCCAAAAGAATCAACCTTTCCTTTGGACAGTGAGTGACAGAGCGGTCACCTTATGTATATTTATACCAAAGAATGCATTTTAAGGGTAGTTCACCACTTAGGCTCCTGGTTTGTACCAGAAAGCATTTCTATCATAGTTAAATTGTATCCCTTTTCCATTTGAACCATTAAGTCTCTGAGTAAAAGCTCTTAACTTATAGTTATTCCACATCAAACCTGATCTTTTACCCTTCCAAACATGATAGGCTTCCTAATTCTCATAATAAGCATGTCTATAATCATCATTAAACCAGGGTTTAACTTTCACTTGTAACTTTAGCACATAAGAGGGAATACACTTATTAATCATGCTGACCAGATTCTCATTCAAAAGAACAACAGGCTCAGCACTTTTGTACAACTGTGATTAATTTAAATTCAAAAGATCACTCAAATGCCATTCCAGTCAGCTTGAGATTTTATATAAAACTTACATAAGTATGACACATCGGGGATAGGCTTCCCAGCCTGGACAAGTAATGAAATTAAGGTAGATCTGATGTCCCAACTGGTGAACAAACCTCACTTGTTAAAATGTCAGGGGAATCAGTGTATATTAGCTCAAAAGCAGTTATCACACCTGCGAGTAGCTTCACTTATGGTTTGCCCACTGTCTGTTTTAAAAGCAAAGTCCATAGCTCTTTAGCCATGGCAGTCAGTAGGAGAAACACAATTAAACACTCCCTATAGTGAGCACTAAAACTACAAACAAAAACAAAAGAGATCTTTCCATCATTTTGGTGTATCTTAGCCATAATGTTAAAAAGGCAATCGAAGGTAAAATCATCTATGACTGGATTCTAATAGATCGAACACAAATAGAAGTTGTTATCCCTGGCACAAACTATAAATACCTAAATCTCATGACATCCATATTTATAGCAGGACTTATGAGAAGCAGGGTACTCAGTCCTAACATACACCGCTATTTTCCTTTCCCTAGGGATGACACCCTGTTCAAAATTATTAGTTTATTAGAACCTGTAATTAGGAGTACAGATGAGAGCCTTATTTCAGAAATCAAAATTTCTGAACATAAAAGTATATCATACTGTCTGGAGGCAACCTCTATATGCTGAATTTTGGCATGCAGTCCAAGAATATAACAATACAGTAAACAACACTGGCAAAACCCAGGACCAGTATGGTCCCAGGTTATGCTCAATGTCTTCAGACAGGATTAGAATTAAAAGCAATAAATATTCATCATGCTAAAAGCAAATCTAAAAATAATAATAACAACAAAAAGTGCACACACACACACACACACACACACACACACACACACACACACACACACATATATATATATATATATATATATATATATATATATATATATATATATATATATATATACATTAGAGTTTTCCTGACACCTGTAGCGTACTCCCCGAGGATCAATCCTCAGGTGCATGCAATTGTGGAATCAAATTCTATTTGGTTAAAAAGAACATTGTAAAATTCCTCCTTTTCTGTTGCAATGATACAGTGCTTAATTCAGTTGCATGATATAGTGAAGAAATGTTCAGCCAAAGCATTACTAACCTCCATTGCTCCAGTCATATATTGACCATTTACCTGCAACCCACGTTGGAGGTAAATTATTCTACTATCTTTTTTACTTTCCCCCATACAGATGATGGTGGTGTTCTAATATTGACAGAGGAAACAAATGAAATCCAAGACTGGCACCTAGGTTTTTTCATTGCAGAGATTTTTGTTTCTCCGTCACCATGAAAAAATGAAATTTCGAAGCAAGAAAAACGGCAATTAACGAGGTCTGACTGTATTACTTTTGACAGGGTTACCACTTTCACCTCTCAATTTTGAACATCATTAGTGAATCTTCTGAGTATCCTACTACATCTGACAGCGGCCTATAACCCAACAGCCAATAAAATGGTTGAAAATTTTCATTGCACTCTCAAAGCAGCTTTGATGTCCTTCTGCAAAGACTTCAATGGGTTTAATCAGCTTCCCTGGGTCCTCCTGGGATGAAGAACCACTCTTAAGGACTCTGGATGTCTTGGCACCTGTAATGGTGTGTGGCAACCCTTTGGTCATCCCTTCTGAATTTTTTTCCATCTGCAATCTCCTCTGATATTCACCAGCACCTATATCATGTTGTGGGAAAATTTACTTCCTCTCACCATACTTACAAGTACCCAGTAAAGCAACACATACCCCGAAATTTACACACCATAACGCACGTCTTCTTGTGCACCGATGTAAGCAAACCACCATTGACGTGCCCTTACTCATGCCCTTTACTCATGATCCGTTGCTCTCCCAAGGCTTTCTTAATTAACATTTGTAGCAAAGAAGACATAGTATCTTGATTGTCTAAAACCTCCATATCTCCAGCAAGATGACCCACTTACAGATCGCCTCTCTAGATCCATGTGCCCTATTTCACATGCATGTCTTTTTTTAGGAGGGGAGCCATGTACCATATGTGGTACATACACGCTCATACAATATAACGATATTGTTTTTTTTTATCTCTTTTTCTCTTCCTCACTGATGATAGATAAAACATGGTTCACATTGTTTGAGTTTAAGTACAGCTTTACCACTCAACTAGAACGTTCTGTTTTCATTTACTCTGGGAAGACTAGAGTTTCACACAAGGAAGTCTGAATTCTTGCCTTTTATTAGGATAAAGTTGATCGTGCATTCACAAAAGAGATAAATTACATATCTAAATCAATTTGTATTTCTTCAAACAACTGACTTCTTAATCCCCGAGTCAAGTCATTCATTTTGGAACCTTTACAGGATAGCCTGTGATTATTGCAATCTTACAAGAGAGAAAAAAATTAGCAGAAAAATGTCAAATCCTTCAAAAGCTTTGTCTTGTGCCTTGTGTCTGAGATTCGGGCTATCAAAGGAAATAGTTTCCTTAAACACTTTCTTAAAATGTGAACGCAGGATAGCATACAATTACCCATTGCAAGAACACAAGTTTCTTGTTAAGAAAACATCCTTAAATTCGAAACCTGAAGTGATGTCCTTGAACAAGTGGTATGACCACTTATTGTAGATTCCAAATTGCTTCATGCACATTACATGACTAGACTGACAGTTAGTGGCTCAAGGAGCTTACTGTGTTATCTAGGCTCGCCATGAGCCTGATTTGAGCTGCGATCCTTAGTTGTGTTGTGAGACTGGATTGCATCCGGATAAGAGATTCCTTGTTTTGAGCCAAACTCTCCAGCAAGAGGATAGATTTTCACCTTTGGTGCTTCAATGCAAGATCACTGTGAGCCAGAGTCGAGAGGCTCTGAAAGAAGGTTAGTTCCAAGAAATACTCTCACAAAGGTTTACTCCTTTAATATAAACATCCAGGCTATCTGTGAGCTCGAATCCTGTCACGACTCCAAATTACAGGCTAGCCAGGTCTTGAGGTGTTGAGAGAAAGCTTGTTTCAAACAAACCTCTCAGGTGGGAACGCTAGTTTTCACCCTTGTTGCCAAGTCCTAGACTTCCTAAGAGCTTAAACTGTGTCGCGAGCCAGACTCGCGAGGGTAAAAGAAATCGCTTGGTTCAAGCAAACTCTCAGGGGAAAGAAAAACATTCACCCTTGGCACCACGATACAGGCTTGCTGGATATCACTTACATTAAGCAAAACTCTCAGGTGTAAGGCTAGCTTTCACCTTTTGGCGCCGTCAGTCACTGCGACAGTTGTCAGGATCTCATAGGAGTTTCAAAGAGCTAGAATACTCTGCGTAGGAACATGAGACTACTTCTGATCTGTCAGGATAGATAAACGACCATGGTAGAAAATCAGGTCACCATAGCAAATACATCCACAAAAAACTTGAAGGGTTGGCAAGCTCAAAGGAAAAACAATGATAGGCATATCTCTCAATTGCATGGCTAGCTCCCTCTTGGATGTGCAGAGGGCACTGAGAGGTACCTTCCAGAGCATTTTGAGGTTTGATCGCTGACCAAGTCGTGTGCTCAGTTGCAAAGCTACAGCTTCCAATAAGCATGGCTGGAACATTAACCCTGGATAGGTACGCTCCTCGGACACCCCTTTAAGGGTATACTCGGACGCGCGCGACCCCGACGCCAAAAAAAATTCTTGAAAAATCAGTTTTTGCAGTAACCTCCTTTTTTCTTTTGCCAAAAAAACTTCAATGAATGCTTAAAACAACTGTAAAGAGAAATACTACTCATCTGCAGAAAAACTATTTATTATAAATATTTTAAAAAATTAAGTAGAAAAAAAAGACCTTACATAAAAATTCATAAAAAAAAATTTATACATATATACACAAATCCTTTTAGGAATTGATTCTTGAATGTTTAGGACACATCTTGATGTATTTTGGATGAAGTCAGACCCATGGAGGTGAAGATCTGAAATGAGAAAAAAAGGGTAATTTTTTTCGGCCAAAAAAATTTGTCCAAATTTCATGAATTTTTTTGGGTACCCAAATGAAATAGGAAGTGGCTAATTTTTTTTAGGGAATAAACATATGTTATCCTAGAATAGGAATATGTAAAAAACTCTTCATTATTTTGTAAATTACATTTATATCAGGGGCCATATCTAAAGGTAATTTTTTGAGTACTTAGAAATTTCGTAAAAAAATACATATACTTAATATATAATATGATATTTATGCAGGTAAAAATATACCAAAATATCACAAATTCTATAGGGAACAAGAATATATATATAGATAGGGCAACTTACGCTTCGGATATGTCCACAAAATGGCCGCCAACCACACTGACTCAGACTCCCTAATCTGCCACTTGAAATGTAGGAAGGGTATGTCAATTTCAAGGTGTTATTTACTAATCTAATTATTCTTGGATATGCATAAAAATTGTATGGTGGGTTGCTGGATAATTGTCGATTATTTTACGACTATGATATTAAAATTCTGAGCCAAAAAAATTTTTTGAAGGGAAATAAAATCGAAAAAAAAAAATGTAAAACAATATAATATTTTAGCTAAAAAAATTTGATGATATTCAATCAAAAAAGAAGTAAACAAAATTTTCCGACAAATAAACATCTAGAGGAATCATTACTCTGTTATAGTTCCTTAGTACGTAGTAATTTTGAAAGAAATGGGAAAAAACAAAAATGTGGCAATCGCAGGAAAATTGAACACATACCTATATATACGCCATATCTGGCTAAAAATAAAGATAGGCATGAGTAGCCAGATCATCTAGAAACACTTTCCAACACTATAAAAATACAAGTTTTGCGACACTACTTGCCAATTCCTTACGGTAACATGACTAAGCAAAAAAATGCAAAACAAATAAAAAGGGGCACTCGCGGAAAAATGGCCAACATTCTAATATACGGCATTTCAGAAAAAAAAATTTCAGCCACGTACTAGGCAAACCATCAAGGCACATTTTCCGACAAATAAACATCTAAATGAATCATTACTCTGTGATAGTTCCTTAGTACGTAGTAATTTTGAAAGAAATGGGAAAAAACAAAAAAATGGCAATCACAGGAAAATCGAACACATACCTATATATATGCCATATCTGGCTAAAAAAAAAGATAGGCATGGGTAGCCAGATCATCTAGAAACACTTTCCAACACTATAAAAATATAAGTTTTGCGACACTACTTGCAAATTCCTTACGGTAACATGACTAAGCAAAAAAATGCAAAACAAATAAAAAGGGGCACTCGCGGAAAAATGGCTAACATTCTAATATACGGCATTTCAGAAAAAAAAAATTCAGCCACGTGCTAGGCAAACCATCAAGGCCCATTTTCCGACAAATAAACATCTAAATGAATCATTACTCTGTGATAGTTCCTTAGTACGTAGTAATTTTGAAAGAAATGGGAAAAAACGAAAAAATGGCAATCACAGGAAAATCGAACACATACCTATATATACGCTATATCTGGCTAAAATAAAATAGGCATGGGTAGCCAGATCATCTAGAAACACTTTCCAACACTATAAAAATATATGTTTTGCGACACTACTTGCCAATTCCTTACGGTAACATGACTAAGCAAAAAATTGCAAAACAAATAAAAAGGGGAACTCGCAGAAAAATGCCCAACATTCTAATATACGGCATCTCAGATAAAAAAAAAGACATGCACGTGTTAGCCCAACCATCAAGGCACACTTTCTAACACATAAACATGAAAAAAAAATCAATAATATACGGCAATTCCTTACTACGTAGTAAATTTTTACAAATATTGAAAAAAAACAGAAATTGGCAACCGCAGTTAAATACCCAATATACCAATAACTACGTCGTATCTGACAAAAACAAAGTCACGCATGGGTAGCCAGATCATCTAGACACACTTTCCAACACTAAAAAAGCAAAAGTTTTACGACACTATTTCGCAATATCTTACGGAAAAATGACTTGGCAAAAAAATGATAAAAAATTAAAAAGGGGAACTCGCGGTAAAATGGTCCTCGTGGTGATGAACGACATTTTAACTAAAAAAAAAATCATGCACATGGTAGCCAAACAATCCACCAAGACTTTCCACAACTGATAACCTATACAAGTTGCACCATTCTACGACAATTTCATAATACGTAATAACTTTGATAATTATGCAAATTACCTTAGAAGGGTAAACTCGGTCGCGCTCGACCCCGACACGTCTCAGAAATCGGGGAAGGAGTACAGCTACAGCAATGCACATCTGGACACTACTAGAGCGTGTAGGCGAGACACCTACTGCAGGTCGATCACCCACAAATTCAGTCACGGGGGTGAGTCACGTGAGAAAAACCTCTTTTTTTTTGACACTCGGGGTCGCGGACGACCCACCTTACCGTTCCAGGGTTAAATCAGAGGACTCACTAGACTGCTTGTTGCTCATGTGTGTCCATCAATGGATTGGCATACACAGACGGCACAATATCCGAACAATATCCCTTTCTAGAGGTTCTTTGATATTGAAACTTCAAGAGAAGTCCAACTCTAAGGCAGTATAGATGTTTATCCTTAATTAACCGAAAGAGTAAAAGAGTCATGCTATAATCAAAACTTTAACTCTAGGACAACATTTCCGAGACACTAACTCATAAACCGAGAATTTAACAAAAAGTAAGTTTCATTGCACAGATAGTTAGGAATGTGGACAGAGACGTCTGTCTTCGACCACGGCTGAGATCAAAGGGAAGAAGGTGTGCGTGAGTGGGTAAGGTGCCTCTTCCAGCTACAACTGATTAAAACCGGTAAGTTGTTTACACCTTGTTAAAAGTTTTATAACAGTATGCCAGCTAGCCCTGATTTCTTCTCCTATTGTAAAGAACATAGTGTGTGTATAGTGTGTAGGAATAGTTATCAATCTTCATGTCTAAAGCTCTTATTTACAATTCAGAGGTACTTTAGTAAAGTACTTGTTTACCAAATGGTTCACTCTTTGTCCCCTAATGAGTGTAGGGCATTGCATGGACCTGAAATAAAACGACATAGTTATGAGATGATTGATGGCTGATGAGAAAAAAAAAAAATAAAGTGCAGTATACTGTACATAAGCTGATAAAATGAAAAATAAAAATTTCTAATTTAAATACATGACCATGAATACTATAACGAATAGAGAAACTCTCACTCTTGGAACAAGAAAGGCCTCAAATTCTTCAGAGTGGAAATGATCTGAATTTAGGCCATGTTTCTCAGCATGCTCACAAGCACTGGCTCATGTGTGTTCGCCTGTGAAAGAAAAAAACAAGCATTCTTGCTCATCATCTTACAAACAATGGGGTGCAAAACCAAGGGAACCTAATTCTTCAAAGGCAAAAACTTACTGTTCTCATGATCCTCACTCTCTTTCTCTTCCTCCTAAGTGGAAATACTGCACATCAGACTGTTCTTCTCCTGTAAGTAACACTCCAGGAGACACTTCCCCACAAAGAAGGAGCAAGCCTGACCATAACCCTTCATCTACTGGAGATCGAGATTCCAGTACAGCCACATCGTCTGTATCCTCCGAACGCTGAAAATCTAAGCTGAAGTCTAGTGCTAAGGCGTGCTCTTTAACCCCAACTTTTTCTAGTTCCTGAGATATCTCAAGGACGAGATCGGTCAGTGTCAGAAGACACCTCGAGGCACGGGGATTGTGCTTCCAGGTAAGATTCTCCCTCAGGTAGGCAGGAAGAAAAGAGAGGCGACATTTAAGATGAACTCTCGACGCCCCACGAAATGAAGGAGTCTTCCTCGAGATTCAATTTGCATTGCATGAGACAGAATTTCATTGGTTAATCTACCTTTGTTAGTTAGGAGTATAGGAGAAATTATATTAGTTTCAACTCACATGGACCATCCCTTTCTTAAATCATAAATTTGTTATTTTTCTGAATGAATATTCTTATGTTTAAGTAGTCTATAAATAATATTTGTTCCTCATAATTAATAGCTACCATTAGATCATAATGATTTGTTTTTTAAATTAGGGGTTTCTTAGGATTTTGCAGCATGTTAACTGAACTTTTAAATTGGTGTGGTTTATCAAAAAAGTTTAAACTCCTTTTCTAATATCCTGTTTTTGTACCTTGCATTACTTCTCGTCCGTCAGGAACATTCGGGAGTGTTGGCCCCCCGTATATAAAGGACAGGTGACGAGCGAGAAAAGCAGACGAGACTTAGTTACACCACTAGTGTTTGGAGACCTTTTCCAGCTACACCCTGTGTGACTCTGAAAGTTGGTGTCTACGCACAACGATAAAATATCTTGAAGAAGATAAAGAAGTTCAAAAGTTCAACTGTTTCAACGTCAGAAGCTATGTTCCCACATTTCAACCTTTTGTATCTTACACTAAGCAACGGTGTCTGTCCCTCGCTGCATAGAAGTTTGGAAAGTCAACTCAAGACCTTCTTCGTATGAGTTTTGTATGTTATTAATTGGTTTTTGGTGCGCTGTGAGTATTCGGTGGATCTTGAGCATCGTCTGCACCCAACATAAACAGATTGAGGATCTGTCACCTGCTCTGATTTGAAAGTGCTGCATGAGGGCCCTTTGATACCAGGACAAACCGCATCATAATAAGTCCTACAAAACCAATTAGACTTAAAAAGAAAAAGAAATAAAGAGAGTTCATTGCCAGTTTTAGTAAGGGTAAATGGAAGAGAGAGCACGTGTGCCTTCTACCGAGAAAATATCAAAAGTCGATGTACAGTCTAGCTAAGTGTATGAGTGGGGTGGTTGGTCTATTCGCTGCTACCCATCGTTAACTAGCAGCAGGTTGTTTACCTCATGTAAAAAATCTATAGCTCCTTTTCCAACAAGCCGGAACAATTTATCCATAGTGAAGAGCGAATGCTGTGTATTTGTGTAGGAACAAATGAACAATTCTATTTGATAGTTGTAGGTAACATAAAAACTGTGACATTGACTAATAAGTTATCAGGAAACACTGCACAACCAATTGTAATATACCTCAGACATGACAGCAAGACCAAATGCACAAAATACAGTAAAAAAAAAAAGAAGGAAAGGTTAAAACAATCAGATAAGGGAGTCCAGTACAGTTGCACTCTCCAACGGTCAAAGTCTAAATGAAGGTTGAACTATTTGTCAGGTAGGTGAAGCATCCCCACTACCTGACGGCCAGATTCTTCGCCAACATCATGCTCCTATTGAAGCATGATGCCATGAATTTCATTTAGGAACAAAGCCAAATTTGAGAGACAGTAAGAGAGTGTGCATACTGCTTGGAGACAAATTCATAAGTGGCAGTCTTAATGACTGGCAGGTGACCGGGTCTTATACGCCACATGCCTGTAGTTATACAATAACTACTTTGTTAAATTCTTAATATCCATTCAAGCTTCATTGAAGTCATACTCCATTAAAAAGACAATGGTTTTTACCTAATATACAGAGTCCTTACTTATGGAGGACTGAAGGGGATCTAGTCATTTCATAATCATGCCTTTTCATAAAAGTGAATTTTGTCATATCATAACCACTTTTTTGGTCGTTTCAAAATCTACAAAGATATGTGACTTTTTTATTGGTTTGTTGTACTGTTCTTTGTTGTTGATGGTAATGTCAGTAGTAGTGAGGTGAACTGCATTGTTGTTAAAAAATAACTTATTGGCTAGATCTGATTGGTCACGAAATTAACAAACATATACGGTTATGATATGGTGAGGTTACAATGAGATATTTCATAACAAATATCTTGACAACATTAACTTACAGAACCCGACTATTGTCAATATTAAGGACTTTAAATAGCTAATTATTAAAAAGTTTGTGTTTGCAAGTTATAACAAACAACAGAGCAAGTTATTATCAATACAGGGCCAAATGATAGTACAGTAACTAGGGACCTTGAAAAGAAATTATCATCATTCAAATAGCAATACTTTTTTTAAGATTTTACTATGGCTAAGGTATGATAATAAAGATTGGTTAGCATAGAAACAATCGAGGTACAGCTTATTCGGACGGTGGCTGATTCAGACCAGGCTGTTTCGGATCTTTATCTGGCTCTTTTGGACCGGTATTAAAGCTGATTTGGATCTTCATGGTTGGTTCATTCGGACCTTATATAAGCACCTTTTACTGAACGTACATTTAATGTAAAATTAAAGCAAAAGTTACCAGTATTAAGAAACTTTGGTCACCGTGGATGAGGAAAAATATCTCAACACAACCCAAAGTAACTCATGCTTTACTCCATTAACACAACTATGTTCCCCAGTGAGAAGCCTTTTGATGTGAAACTTTCTTTCATTACATTAAACAGATCGGTAGCAGAATCATCCTGAGGTTCAACTAAATCCACAAATTAGTTTTCTAGCTTACATTTATCAAAATATTGTTCCAATATACATAGTTGTTTTGTAGTAATACGATCTGTTGTTTCATCTTTTATTACGGAAAAGAGCCTCTTTCTCAATATTCCAAACAATTCTCTGCCAATTTTTCCTCAAATACTTGTCTAATTATGTTATAAAACATAATAAACAGAGAAGCCAGACTGATAAAAGGTGTCCCACCCCTAGAAAGGATTTACAATGGCTGTGTATCGCAGTCAGAATTGAGTTTAAAATATGTACAGTATTATTCATCAAGTTATCAGAACCAGAAGTCATAAGTATCTAAGAGAATTGGTACATATTGTGTAGCCAACAAATCGTGTTGAAACAAAAATAGTTACAGATTGTTTCAAATTATTGGAGCACTGATGTGTCTGCTGTAGGCTCTAGAACCTTTAAATGTGCGCCCCTGATCCTATACAATAAGGTCCCACTAGACACCTAAAAACTGAAGATATTATTAAGGCTTTCTAGAGGAAACTAAGACTTTCTTGTTTTCTAAGTACTTTGATAGTGTTGATTTGACAATAAACGAGCAATATGTGGTGTGAAATTCTGAATGCCTAGGAATGTACATGATAAAATGACTGTGGAGGTCCTAATGTAGGGTTCCCGTACTTTAGGGGATCAGCCCTTAAAATAAAATATAATGCGTAATTCTTTGTTTTTATTAATCGTTAAGATTTCGTTAATCACCCAGTGTTAGGAAATAACCTTAATGTATATCCATATTGAATGGAGTATAATTTGGCTTGATTACCCTAAAATTACCCTAATAATGGCATCACCCCAAACTTTACCCTAAAGACGTCCCAATTACCCTAGTTTAGGGTAATAATTCCTTAACTGGAAGCCTTGGTTATAAGCCTCTTTATGTCAAAACGGATTTTGAGCGAAGCGAAAAATCTATTTTTGGGTGAGATAGCTATGACGTCCTGATGGAAGGTTCCTTCAGTAGCTTCCTGAGGGTATATATGACTACAGTAGATATTCCCAGAGACTCAAACTAAAGGTTTCACAGAATTCTAACTTCTGTCGCGAGTACCCATAAGGTTTCCCTTTAGGATATCGTATAATAACAGGGGATGTATGCTTGACACGCAACATAGCTATCTGCACTTCACATAACGTTTACGCTTCGAGGGGGAAGTGTGGCAAGAATCAGGAGGAGCCGTTACAAAACTCTCCTCTTGCGTTACTGTTACGGTACAGTACCTAGCGATGTAAACAAGCGGCCGCCATAGCTGGCCGCCATCTTGATTTACGTCACATCCGCGCGCTTCATTCCTGATTCTATCTAGCGTATCAGTCAGCCTCCATGCTACAATAAAAAAGGGAGGGGCCTAACGGGCCAGAATAGAGAACGAGGGCGGGTCCATCAGGACGTCATGGCTATCTCACCCAAATAGAGATTTTTCGCTTCGCTCAAAATCCGTTTTTTGGCTCAAGCCATGACGTCCTGATGGAAGTTCTTCGAAGATAGACCTTTAGACTCTGTACTGGGCATAGAGAGACATCTTCCTTCAGAGGGCAGATTCTCCATGGGCCCCATCTCTTAGTAGGGAATTCATTCTTAACGAGAAACGTTGGGTCAGGGAAGAGGGTAAGTTCCCCTGTTTCAGCGAACTGTATCTGGTCCTCTTCTCTAGATAAAGCCACTATTTCACTGACTCATGCTCCTGATGTGAGAGCAAAAAGGAAAATCACTTTTTGAGTCAAGTCTTTCAGAGGGCAAGATTAATTGTCCAGGCCAGAGGCAAAATGGAGCACCTTATCCAGAGATCAGGAGATGAGTCTTGGTGGAGGTGCAGGACGGAGTCTAGCACATGCCTTCGGAAGTTTGTTAAAGATTTTGTTGGACAGGTCTATCTGGAAGGCATACAGTAGTGGTCTTGTCAAAGCCGATTTACAAGTGGAAATCGTATTGGCTGCTAAGCTTTGTCCATGAAGGTGAATGAAGAAGGACATACATAAATCTATGGTTATTTCCGTAGGATTCTTTGCCTTGACGAAGGACACCCACTTCTTCCAGGATGACTCATATTGCCTTCTGGTAGACTTTGTTTTGTATTCCTCTAGGAAGTCTAAACATTTCTTCGAGATCCCAAACCTTTTTCTTCACGGATAGGGAGAGAAAATCATGAGATGAAGGTCTCGGGTTTTCTTTGATGAAGCGAAGACAGTTGACTTCTGAACCTTGCTTGGAGAGAACTGGGTCCGGCAGAGGGATCAGCTTGGTCTGTAGCTCCAGGACTAGAGGGAACCAGTTGCTCCGAGGCCACTTGGGAGCCACTAGGGCTGTTGTTCCCTTGAAGGTTCTCAGTTTGAAGAGGATTTTCAGCAGAAGGTTGGGTGGAGGGAACAGGTAAATCGTGAACCATCTGTTCCAATCCAGAGACATGGCGTTCACCGCTTACGCTTTGCGGTCCTTTTATGGAGTCACGTACAGAGGAAGTTGGTTGTTGTCGCTCGTCGCAAAGAGGTCGATCTGCAGTTCCAAGACTTGACGGGAGATGAAGGAGAATGATCTTGCATCTAGGGACCATTCCGACTCTATGGGGCTTGTTCTCAATAGAGCGTCCGCCGTCACATTGCTGAATCCTTATAGGTGAACTGCTGAGAGGTGCCATCTCTTCCTGTCCGCTAGGCGGAAGATGGGTAACAGCACCTTGTTGAGTTGGGGCGATTGTGAGCCCTGACAGTTGAGACATCTGACCACAACGGTGCTGTCCAGAGTGAGATGGATGTGGATCGAGGGATGAGGAGACAGTTTCTTCAGAGTGAGAAGAACCGCCATGGCCTCCAAGATGTTGATGTGAAACGTCTTGAATAGGGGAGACCCTGTTCCTTGAACTTGTCGCTGGTGGGAGTGGCCTTCCCATCCTTATAGTGAGGCATCCGTGTGGAAGATGACCGACGGAGGTGGTGGTGGAAGAGGAACTGATCTTTTCAGGGTCTTTGCCTCCGACCACGGCTTGAGGAGTGAGCGAAGCCAGGTTGGCAGAGGTCTCTAGAGATCTCTTCAGCGATGGATGCGTTTCATCTCCAGACTCCCGATGCATCTTTTAGCTGTGCTCGTAGCACTGGGTCTGTCACTGATGCGAACTGGAGGGAGCCGAGCACTCGTTCCTGTTGTCGTCTTGAAATCCGTTGGGAATTTAGACGTCTCTTGACAGATCCGGCTATTTCCTTCCTTTTCTTCAGAGGGATGGAAAGATGGTGAACCTGAAGGTTCCATTGGATTCCCAACCATTGAAACGTCTGAGCTGGAGACAGTCGAGACATTTTGGTGTTGAGTTTGAAAACCAGATGTTCCAGGAACTGGGTCACCTTTCTCAGGCACGCGAGCATTCTTCTGAGGATGTCTCCCAGACCAGCCAATCGTCTGGGTAAGCCATCACCTGGACGCCTTGAAGGCGTAGCTGTTGGACGATCGTGTTTGCGAGCTTCGTGATGATTCTTGGGGCCACGTTGAGTCCGAAGGGCATAGCCCTAAAGGCGTACTGTCTTCTTTAAAGCTTGATTCATAAGTAGGAGGAAGCCTAGTGATTCATTGGAATGTGCCAGTATGCGTCCGCCAGGTCTATTGAGACCATGTACGCCTTGTGAAGCAGTAGGGCTCTTATCTGTTGAAGAGTCAGCATCTTGAATGACTCTGAGTTTGTCTGAGTCTTTCTTGGGAACAAAAAACAGTCTTCCCTGGAACCTGGTGGACTTTACCCGCTTGATCACCTTCTTGTTCAAGAGTTTTCGGACATATTCTTCCAGGATGGGGGTTGAGGGTTGGAAGAATTGGTGGAAGATTGGAGGTGGTTTTATCCAGCTCCACCCTAGTCCCTTCTTGACAATGCTGTGGGCCCAAGGATCGAAGGTCCAATGATCTTGGAAGAGGCGGAGTCCTCCTCCCACAGGAAGCACTTCATTGCTTCTGGTTTCCCGAGGGTTTACCACCTCGACCGCTTGCTCCCCTTCTTCCTCTCCCTCTGGATGGGCGTTGAGAGGAGTCCTTGCTGGAGCCTCTACCTTTGGGGCGAAAGGTAGTGGATTGCCTTTCATAGGCAGGGGTGAAAACTGGTGACTGGGCCACCACCGGCTGAGGGACCAGCTGAAATGTCTGCTGTGGTTGAGCCACTATCTGGGGAGTAGCGGTTGCCGGAAACTGGCGTTTGGCCTGACGCTGCCGGGGTCGGGGCTTGTTGGACTTCTTCTTAGGCTGTGGACCCTCATCCTGAGAAGATATCCTCTTTCGGGACATGCCCCACTTATTGATAAGGTTCCGATTCTCAGTGGTAGCTTTGTCCGCAATCTCTTTTACCAGGTCTACTGGAAAGAGGTATTTGCCCCAGATGTTGGAGGAAATCAGTTTCTGGGATTCGTGTTTAATGGTGGCGTCCGCAAACACGAACTCTCTACAAGCTCTTCGGGCCTTGATGAAGCTGTACAAGTCCTTCAGCAAGGTTGCAAGGTGGGTCTTTGCAAGAACCATGTAGTAGCCTGGGACCAGAATGTCCCTGGCCATTGTCTCAAGTTGTACATGAAGAGACAAAGAGGCGGCTAGCCTCTCTTTCGTGTCCTGTTCCCGACGCAAAAGGTAGTTGGTGAGCTTGAGAAGGTCTTCATTAAACTGACATCCAGTGACGTCAGCCTCCAGCTTTCCAACCGTGAAGGTAAGCTGGATGTCCTGCCAGCTTTTATCATCGGGAGGTAGGGCGAGGGAGAGAGGCTTACATTCCTCCAATGTAGGGCAGGGTTTTTCTTCCTCCACCGCCTTTAACACGGAATTCAGGGCCTTTTCCGCGAATGGAAAGACCATGGTGGGAGGAGCAACAAAAGACGGGTGCTTCTTGGAGTTGGTGTATCCTCTGCTCTTGAGACAGTCAGCCAGCATAGCTTGAGCCTTTGCGTGGTCAAACACTATGACCTCCTTAGGCTCGGTCTCCTCCTTGGAGACTGGTTCGGACTTGAGACGGATGTAACAGTCCAGGTAGGCGTCGAAGCTAGGGTAGAACTCCACCTCTTCGAGGGGGACGGCACCTAGCTTATCATTGATGAAAATGCGTCCGGTTGTGATTGGCATGTGTTATGCATGCCTCCATGGATTGGTCACTGAATAGGGGGGAAGAACTTTGACGGAGATCTTCTTCAGGTGCCCGGTACCACAGGTATCGGGGTGGCAGATGTAGAGGGGACGTGTTCAGAGACCACGACGGAAGTCACGGAGGGCGCACGGGCGACCTTGTCCTCAGAATCTCGGGTCTCCACCTGATCCTCTTCCTCTTCTTGACCCTCCGTCATGCGGGTCCTTTCCCGTATTTTCGGACCCATCCGACATCCTCTCCACCTTGTCGAGATGACAATCTTGGAGAGCGCCCGCAACATCCGGTTCGACCGTTAGTTGGACGCAGGGGATCTCATCCTTAGGGATAACGGCATCAGCAGATGCCCTAGTTAAGAGCTTGGCTCTCATCTTCTCGCTTTGGAGATAAGTACCTGTGGAGTTCTTCTGAAACCCGCGCACCCACTTGAGCAGTTTCTCTTGGGCCTTATCCCTAGCCTCTGCTGACGGAGGGTTGTCAAACGCCTCATCAAGCAGACCCTTGCAGACGTTACAGGCCTGCGGATCCCAATAGCGAAGGTTTCCCTTTGTGATGGAACAGCTGGCGTGGGTCCGGCACGCCAGGTGGCCGTGGAAGTTAGGGCGACGAATGCCGCAGAAGGCACTCTCACACTTTACATACTCCTCCTGTAAAAGAAAGAGGAAATGAGTACTGTATTAGGAAGTCAATACAAACAGGACTTAGATTAATCTTAGATTAGAATAAGGCAGTAAACTTACAATATAAGATTCCAGTGTGTATAGGCTTAGGATAGGTAGGCCGGAAAGGAAGTAGGAAAGACACATATTTGTGCATCCCACCCAGCCAATTGCCGCGACCCCATACTGTAACTAATTCAAGAGGACCGTCATGGGCCCTAGGGGAAGGAAGAACATCCGTGCTGGAAGAGCCAAGCTTAGGCGTCTTCTAGGGAATTAGGTACAGTAAGACGGGGAAGCTGAATTCATTCAATGTATAAGAAAAAGGGGGATAAGCTAAGCCCCCTTATGAGATTAGGTCCCGGCAAGAGATTGCACATATAAGCACAGATTATGCTGGAATTTTTTTTTTTTACTGTACAACTATACATAATAGTTTTCAGTCTAGGGTATAACTATACCATAGGTGTACTGGCTATTATCCATAGCTGCACAATATTAGCTGCCGGCAGGAGGGAGGAGTGACTGTCCACTGTAATGCCAGGATTTGTGGCGCTGGCAGTCCTGGCGGCATACCGGAGGCTCGACTGCCGACGGCAGGTCCCCATCAAGGATGGACCCTTCCCAGCCATCAGTCTATGTGGCAGAGAGAGAGGGTGACACCTTAGGTGATGGCAGATCACCGGTAAGCCGGCGGCTCCCGGCAGGCGGCCGGCGACGGTAACCGAGTCTGATATCATTCAATGAGACAGGTAGGGCACCGAAGATTCTGACAGCTAGGGCTGGCCGAGTGGGGGGTGGGGGGCGGCGGCAGTGGACTAGCACTAAGAGAGAGAGGGATAGGATAGGAGGAGAGAAAGGGAAGGGTAACACCCAGTACCCAATCCAATCTTCCTCCGGAAGGAGTGTTCAAATTTAAGGTAGGGGTGCTACCTTTCATCCGGCGGCAAAGAGCCGGCAGTTGGCTATGTTGCCAGTGGCGGCCCAAGGGAGGGCCGAAGAACAATCAAAGAGGGAAGGTCCTCCACCGGCAGACCGACCGACGAATGCTAGCCCATAGTTCGGCTATACGCGGGCAGCATAGCATTACGGACTAATCAACGAAAGGACCGAGCCGAACCAGCAACCCACTGGCACTCGGTGGGGTTGTAGGACGGTGGACAGGGGTGTGAAGGCTAAGCCAATACCAAAGGGATAGAGGGGGAGGGGAGAGAGTCCTAAGGGGGGTGTATAGGGGGAGCGTAGTTCCCACCAACGCCGCCAGAGGGGGGGGGGGGAGATTCTGTTCATGGCTAGCCTCTTTAGGTAGGAAGAGTCCATTCTCCAGCCTAGGGTAGGTTAGCATAGAGTAGGTACAGCACTAATGTCCTGTCCTAAATTATAAAGAAGCATAATCCCACAGACTGCCTAACCTAGGCTAGGTGAGCTAGTCTCCTAGACCAGGAATGGCAGGGGGAGGACAAGTCGCTAGGCCATAGGAAGGACGGGACTTAACCCAACCAATTGTGGACTAGGGGGAAGGGCAGAGCCCCACCACCATCACCCTCCAGCAAGGACCCGAACGAGAGTACATTCTCCTAATGGGCGGGGGGGGGGGGGGGGGGGGCTGGGGGACGAACGACTGGTACTCTGAGGTTCCGTCCCAATCTCAAAGCGCATAAAATATGGCAAGGAGTAGGGTAGGAAAAATCCTAGCCTAACCATACCCGAAAGTATATCGAGGTAAGGAGGGGTAGGATGTAGCCTAGGCTACCTCAGAGGAAGGAGATTACCTTAGGAAAGGTAACTCGGGAAGTAAGGGAGTATACAATAGCCCCAGCGTTAGGTTAGGGGCAAGGGAGACGACTACCAATATCACCGAAACCCATTGTATACTCCCTAGAAGGCGAAATAACATCTGTGCAATCACTGAATCTTGTTTGTATAAATACCTATATCTTCCTTATAAAATAATACTAGAAACACTTATTATATCATGCAAGAAGTAAACATGAACACTAAGCTATCGAGCCTTAGAGCTAGGCTAGCAATCTATCATAGGGTAGGCTAACATAGTTGCCTAAACGAATACTAACGCATAATATAACTAATTCCTAGCAATGAAGACTAAATAACTAATGAAGATATTAGTTATAAGACCGGGAAGGTTGCTCTGGCTAACTAAATTAAGAATGCAAGGCGAGCAACAGCGTCGAAACATGATGCCTCCGGTCGGGGCACAGCTCAGCCGCAAAACACAAAAATTTAAGATAAAAAGTCGTTACTTTACAGCTGGAGCTTATTTATACAATACAAGAATATGATACTCAACTTTCCAGAAGAAGGCGGGGCTGAAGATTGCGACATGATGCAATTAAATAGCGAACACTAGGAAAAACACTCTGCTCAGGTACGCTACAGAAACAGGAAATAAGCGCGGGGAAGTGACGTAAACCAAGATGGCGGCCAGCTATGGCGGCCGTTTGTTTACATCGCTAGGTACCGTAACAGTAACACAGGAGAAGAGTTTTGTAACGGCTCCTCCTGATACTTGCCACACTTCCCCCTCGAAGCGTAAACGCTATGTGGGGTGCAGATAGCTATGTGGCGTGTCAAGCATACGTCCCCTGTTATTATACGATATCCTAAAGGGAAACCTTAAGGGTACTCGCCCCAGAAGTTAGAATTCTGTGAAGCCTTTATTTTAATTCTCTGGGAATATCTACTGTAGTTATATATACCCTCAGGAAGCTACTGAAGGAACCTTTCATCAGGAGGTCATGGCTTGAGCCCAAAAAGGTAACTTTGTGTTTGTGTTCAAATCATTCAAAACCTCCTAGTAAATGGTCTGAATGAGCCCTACTAATTATACGAATCAATCTAAATACATGGTCTGAATCTGTCAAGAGTTAGGTCCGAATCTGATCAGAATCAGCCACGACCCAAATCAGCCGGCATTCAAAACAATCAATAGCTTGAGTAAACCTTATTCCTACAATCCCAGTTTTAATCATGAAAACTGAACGTAACTGTTGTGAGGTTTCTTTATTTCAAATGTGTCAGAATTGTTTTATTGTGCTACAATAAAAATCATAGAAGTTTGTGTTGTGTGAAACCAAATTGTATGCCCCAAACAGCAGGCCATCTTATGTGATCTATGTGAAACATGGACTCACAAGACATGCACTAGAGTTAAATGGCTTTTTCATTTTTACTGTTGTTATTTTTTTCAACTATACTCACTATGCAGACACTATATAAAGGTCTTATTTCTATCTGTATGTATGAATGTATGTATGTATGTATGTATGTATGTATGTAATAAAGATGTGATAAAATACGATTGCGATGTTTTCTTTTCTTAAGTAAACCATAAGTACATTTAGTTTTGAACAAACAATTTTAGACATGAAAAAGTAATGAAAACAATTAAAAAATAAGTGATATTGTTGGTATACATACACATATACTAAAATAATTACTTAAATTCGAATGTTCTTATAAGTGATATAAACCCTATGTATGTTACACAATTCCATTATGCAGAGGAAATATTTGCATCCAGCTGATAAAACAGAGAAATACACTGCGATGAACATTTACATATACCAATTGAGTGTCTCAGTGCAGTTTCAAAACAAAGAACAATAGAACAAAAAATAAATACATATCTGTATATGTTAAGAAACAACCGCAAATAAAGTTAAGAAATGACCAAATTCGCAGATACAAAATAACTACAGTCGAACTCTTCCGCTAGTTCTGATCGGATACGAAACGACCATACATATACGTTTATGATGTGGCAAAGTTACAAAACTACAATAATTCGCAGAAACCCTAACCTTAATTAACCTAAACTATTATACCTACTCCTAAATTAGCAAACATCTTAGTATCTTTGAGCTGCAAATATCATACTTACTTTGAGCGGTGCATTGGTAAATATATACCAACCTACCTAAGCATGCAATTACTTTTAGATAAACCATATTTGCTGCAGAAGTCTTTGCAGGTGAGAAGTTAAGTTCATTCTGCCCTCACAGCTGCTGTAAACATTTACTGGTTAATTCTTCAAATCATCGAAATTTAACGTTGTCATCATGACTCGCCATTCAAATTAAGAATGTCACTAAACAGATTAAAGCAAGGTGCACCCAAATCTAATTTCCCATTGAAACATCTAAATATCTTGATGGAATCTGGAAGGTTTGAAGATTGGCAGACACGGGCTAGCATAGGCGCTAATTTGTTCTATCAAAGAAATATTTGTTAACACAAGATAGCCCACCCTCAGTAAGATGTACCAGCATCAGCATGTCATTAAATAATACAATCAAAGATTGGGTATATATGTGTATGTATATGGTTTTAACCCACATTAATTGTACTGTTTAGGAATTCTGATTTAAGCAATCTTGTACTTACCAATCGACTGTCATTCATGCAACTTTGCCCAGAAAGGCTTTGTTGTGTTGTAAAGAAAAAATCTTTTAGATGATATTCCCCAAATACAGTAATGGAACCTGCAAAGTTGATATAGGTAGTAGGTTGGCCAGGGCACTAGCCACCCATTGAGATACTACCGCTGGAGAGTTATGGGGATCCTTTGACAGGACAGACAGTACTTTATTAGATCATTCTCTCTGGTTATGGCCCACTTTCCTTTTGCATACACATACACTGAATAGTCTGGCCTATTCATTGCAGATACTCCTTTGTACTCATACACCAGACAACACTGAGATTACCAAACAATTCTTCTTCACCCAAGGGGTTAACTACTGCACTGTAATTGTTCAATGGTCACTTTCCTCTTGGTAATGGTAGAGGAGACTCTTTAGCTATGTTTTGTTAAAGTCTTTATAGTTTATATAGGAAATATTTATTTTAACGTTACTGTTCTCAAGATATTTAATTTTTCCCTGTTTCCTTTCCTCACAGTGCTATTTTCCCTTTTGGGGCCCCTGGGCTTATAGCATCCTGCTTTCTTAAATAGGGTTGTAGCAGAGCAAGTAATAATAATAATAATAATAATAATAATAATAATAATAATAATAATAATAATAATAATAATAAGGGGGAAGAGGTGGAAGACCTAGGTAATTTAGGCCTCATCAATTTAGGTTACAGGTTTTGAGTATAGTTAGGAATAGGTCGAGCCTATACAGCATATGAAAGCTTCAGAGATACCTTAGATCTACATAATACGAGCATACTTATAATCTCAAGTAATACAAGTCTTTGTTGATTGGAGAGAGAGAGAGAGAGAGAGAGAGAGAGAGAGAGAGAGAGAGAGAGAGAGAGAGAGAGAGAGAGTCAAGTTATTACTGATGGGGAAGCGAAGGATTTTGGGCTGAAGGTCACGACCAAAACTTACTTTAATTTATGACTTCCACTTAATCCTATGAAATCCATTTTGTTTTTAAATAACTGATAATACACTGAATGTTTACTCACAATAATTATGAGTTTCATCAAGTTAACTTTGGTGACAACGTTCGACATAGTTTTTGTTATCAACAAGATCTATAATAAGCTTCGGTTATGGTAACTTCTCTGTTTATCGGCTCCACAACAAAAACCATTTTGTCAACAAACATTTGGAGGCATTTCTTTCACCTTTTTCATAAATTATTTGTCTGTTTACATAAAGGTTGATGAAATGATATATTTCATAAATTTTCTGGTAATTTTTGTATCCAGTGAAACTATTATATTTTGTTAATGAATATATCTATACTATTGGAATAATTAGCTCTATAGGAAACTGCTCTAGTTGTGCTCAAATGACCTCACAGATAAAACGAAAACACGTAAAGGTTAACTGAGACAGACAGCTCCAAAGGTTTCGACTTCTTGGAAGTAGTTAATGGTGGTTCTCTCTTTGTATACAGCATGCAACACCAATGATGCTCTACCACAAACTCTATTCTCCTCTTCCGTTTATTTCCATATTTTCCATTTGCCCATTCTTTGAATTCGACATTGCTTCTGTCCTTTCTTGCTTCTTTGTTTTGCATTTCATTAGTCAAAGGTTTGTTTCTTCCAACCGAACTTATGATATCATGATTCAAATAAAAGGTTGGTTGACAGATTTTCAGCTGTTTAGCTTAAGAAAACATTTATAGGATATATCCTAAAAATAAGCTTCATATTAAATGAAGAAGGTGTCTCTTCCTTTAGAAATATTGAGATGATAATTTCATTCTTCATATCAAAATATATTGCTTCTATAGTAAGTTTTCCGAATATAATTAGGAAAATAATGGTCCTCTATACTGAAATAGACATTGGTAAATCGTGAAGATAGAACAGATTCACAGTAAAGGTTTTTGAAAATCATTTAACTCTCGAGCCATACAAACTGCTTAGGAACAGAACTCCAACATTTCCACAATTATAAAATGAACTTTTAGAAGACCTTATATCATCTTATCACATACTAAGATATAACAAACCAAAACAATCGTAAAATGTTACTGGATATGGCCTACAGGAAGCAGATGGGTCTACCCCAACAGGAATACCATTCGTAAAACCATAATGAGGAAATTTCCAATGATGGATCCCGAGTTTGGTTTTGGATCTCAGCGAATTTAGCACCACCCCTTAAGAAACACTACAATTGCAAAGGAAAATCTCCTTATGATTAAATTTTGTTGAATATATATTTACAAACGGGTAAATCGATTGTTTTTTTTTTTATTCCATATTGCAGAGGAACAAGGACCAAACAAACCTGGAAATAAACAACACAAAAAAGAAAATTTGATTAGATGTAACATAAGTATAAAATGCTCATAACAAAAAAACTTTGTCTCTATTATTTTAACTTGGAGGGGAAAATGTGAATCTACCCAAGTATCAATTTTTTATTATTTCTATTTAATACTCTGAGTGTCAATCATAAAACAGCTGATTATGTCTCTGAATGTTCTCCCCTTCCTTCCTTCCTTCCTTCCTTCCTTCCTCCCTTCCTTCCTTGCTTGCTTCCTTCATTTCTCCCTTCCTTCCTTACTTCTCTCGATCATCAAACCCCAATTAGTCAATAAGAGTCAGAAGCAAAGACTTTCAAAGGCACCAGTCTAATCGTGCAACTTGCATCCTCCCATCCAAAGGGTTTCATAAAATATAAGAACGTCCATCACACAGGAAATTGAAACGAGTCTCATGAAATAAATTTCACAATAAAAGGCTCAAAGTAATTCACAACAATGACATCAAGTATTTTGGTTTTATGGAAGTAGTAATGTTCTTAGTTACAAAGTTGAAATATCATTTGGCAGAAGAAGAACTCTCTCTCTCTCTCTCTCTCTCTCTCTCTCTCTCTCTCTCTCTCTCTCTCTCTCTCTCACCTATCAAATAATCTCAAGAATGATAGTTTAGTGATCAACATCTGTTTCCCAAAAGGCTCTTCCCTTCCTCTTCTATATTCCCCCAGCAGACCCCAATTAATAACCACATCATCATCGAACCCATAATATGGATCCTTCAATAACTTTATTGTTTGAGACACTTTTGAAGAAAATCCACGTTTTCCTCCCAATTGACTTTTCCAGGACGAATCTTTTTCCTCACATTTCTCCTCGAGTCAGAGCCTTCTTTTTTTTTTGCTTGGAATACTGGAAGATTCTGGAAGATTATAAATCTCCTTTCAAATGACGTTTTCTTGTAAAACCTTAATAAATGATCTGGAAAACAATCTTTAGAGAACTGCAATTGTCTCGAGACAGTCTCCGTCTGTCTACCCAAAAGAACAACAAAAACAAGGTTCAAAACAAAATTCGAGGCATTGCTCTCAACTTCCTTTTCAGGACTAATAATAGATCCAGAAAGTAAGCCAAGGCTCTCTATTATTTTATAATGAATTTATACTCTTAAGTGTTATATGTTAGGTTAAATTTATGTATATTATATTACAAAACTTGTGTAAATGGCTTATTTTTCATATATGTTGAGGTAAAAATAAAATAATTCGTTATCAATTTTTATATATGTTAATGTATTTGTAACTCAAAATATCATTGTGTTCTGGAATAAGAGTTCTAGACACTTTTCATAACTACTGTACTTCGGCGCCGGCCGTCTGACTACCGTGAGTTCAAGAGGATGATTCGAGAGTGGGGTCCTGGAGCATCGCTATTGCATAATGTTAGTCTTGAACGATCCAGAATTCTCTAGAGTATTGTTCCTTATATAAAAAGACAGGTGCGTGCGTGCGTACATAGATTGCCCGGATATTATTCCATGCTGGGGCTCTTAGGCAGTCAGTCATAGTCCCCAAGGTGGAAGACCCAATCAGTGTGGTCAGGGTCTTACTAGATCTCGGCTCATGACAATCTGCTCAGGTGTATTGTTCTGACCAGAGCAATCTTAATTTTCAAACTTACTAGACACATATGCTAGAGAATCAGCTCGCCCACGAGCATACACAACCAAGACATGCCCTCAGAAAGGACGTATAGTCGCTCAGCCCCACGAGTATAAATGTACGTATTGAGGTGCAGTCGCTCCGCCCCATGAGCATGACCGCAGTGACAGGAGTGGGGGTGACTAGGTCAGGATCAGTGGAAGTCTAACATGGAGTCCTGGAACGTGGAGCTCTTTGGGTCTTAGGTGGCTGTGGCGGGGCAGCTGGTGCAATGGTAGGTGGGACGGTCTGTAGGCTAATGCTGTCAATCTTCTATATTGCTCTGGACACCTGTTCCAGGCATGGTGAGATCCACCACAATTGGGACACTTCGGATGGGTCTCTAACCTGTTCTTTTAGATTTCAATGCATTCTTGGGTGTGATGCTAGCGGCTGCAGACTCCACAGACCATTGGGCTCCTGCAGTTCTCCTTGTGGTGGCAAAAACGTTGGCAGTTGAAGCAGCGTAGCGGGTCGATGTCTAACTCCTCTATGGGGAAAATTTCCCACAGTCCGAGGTCCAGTGACGGTGGGATTGACCCAATGAAGGTGAGTGTGACTTTCTTGGTAGGCTTCTTATGGCTGCCCAAATGGTGTTCAGTATGGGCAACATTATTGTAGTCAGTTATGAAGGAGAGTGGCATCGTGACAGAATACTTGGAGATAACTGCTTTCCTCAATTTCCTGACAGGATCAAGATAGGCCAGGGAGGTTTCTCTGTGGAAAAGGCTGGCCCTATCCATATCCTTAGGTGTAATGATCATGTCACCCTTTAGATTGGCTCTGGCAGATATCTTTATTCCTGGGTTCGAGGCCGCAATGGCAGCAACTGCTGCATAGGAAGGTACGCCTTCTACGGCTGGTAACTTGAATTTTGGCAAGTGCTTTGGATCCATAGAGGTGGGCCATGGCTCTGGAGCAGACTCAAAAGTTGGAGTGAGTGTTGCAGTGGCTTTAGCAAGTTCTGGAGTAAGCCCAACAGTTGGGGTGAGTGTGGCAGTGACTTCAGTAAATAGCTGTGTTAGGTTAGATGTGCAATTGCTGTCTGGCTGATGTGTCTCAGCCAAAGCAGGAGGGCGAGTGCCTTTGGAAGGATCCAGGTCCATGGTTGACGCTTCTTCTTCTGTTGTTGGAGTGCTAGTAGGTAGTGTGGCATTGGAGGTGGCAGTAGGTGGTTTCACTGTTGTTCTACTCTTTTTCTTCTTGGCAGGTGGCATCTTCACTGGTTGAGGAGAGGGGTCAAGAACAGGACGATCACGTTCCTGATAATATCTATTAGGTGCAGTCTTCATGCAGTTGATATCTGTATTCGGTTTAAAACTAAGTCTTCTAGGTGGCCTGCCAAGTGTCTTCAGAATCTTCTAGAGAACTCCTGGGGTATAGAAGTGAGGGAACTCAATGTTGATGAGTTTCAGTTATAAGGCTTTCTTGTGCAATGGAGGCTCCTTATTCCTTCTAGTGACAAGGCGTTATATGATGTCGTGGTACAGATTCTAATCAATGCATCTGCACCATATCTTGTGCTGGACACAGTCCCAATCAAGCTGCAAGCCCAACTTGGCAGCCAGCTTGAGAGCAAAGAACACAAATTTTCCCTTGCGATCATAGTATGAAGTGCATTCCTTGCATTTTTCTTGTCAAAATGACAGAAGTCTTGACTGTGCTGGTGCTCCTTGCTATAGCAGAAACACCAGATGAAGGTTTCGCTATAAGAGCTTATTGGAAAGTCAACAGTGTATGTCAGAGCTGAAAATTTCTGCCACCAAACTGGCACAGAGCTGGTTGTTTTCCTTGTACTCGATAGGAGAGTTCTTGAGCTTGCAAAAAGATCATTAGATGCTTTTATGAGTATACAGCCTTATGCTGCCCATTTGCAGCCCATTTTAGAGATCAGGGAGAGGCAGAAACGAGAGAGATCTGACTGAACATTCCTTGTGTTGGAGACCTTCTTCAGCTACACCCTCTGTAACTCTAGACTTTAATAACTACACATACCGATAAAGTATTTTGAAGAATACAAAGAAGACTGAATCAGTATTCATCATTAGAAGAAGGAGCCATATTTCTTCATGTCAACATTTTATATCTGAAACTACAAAACGCCATCTCTCCCTTGCTTTATAAAAGTTTGGAAAGTCAACTCGTGCTGCTTGGTAACAACTTTCATTTGTTCGTTGTTGTTTTTCTACATTCTAGCAGGTAGTGCAGGAGGGCCTGTTGTGGTGTTAGGTCACAATATTCACAGGATCTTTCATTATTATTTTCCAACATCTCCCAATTTGCTTTATACCCCAGCCTGAATCTCTGGAGGCATATAGCCTGCTCTCTTGGCTTATGTCTGTCAATGGGGGAGGCACTAGGTCCGTGGCCCATGTGTATCTATACTCTGTCTATGTGTCTGGTGCTTTTGGCTAGCTCATCTGCTTTCTCATTCCCTGGTATTCCAATGTGACTGAGAATCCAGTTGAGAGTCACAGGTCTGTCTCTTTAATTGTGTTGATATAGGAGGGCTTTGATATCAGCTAGTGGAGGCTTGGTTTCCTTGTTCTTTTCCTGTTGCAAGGCTTGCAATGAGGATCTTGAGTCAGTATGGATGACTACAGGTCCTACATTTTCAATGGAGTTTTTTAGTGCTTGTTTTATTGCAACAAGCTCTGTCTGCATAGTGGAGGCATTGTTGGATGTTCTCCAGCAAGCCAAAAAGTTATTGGAATATACTGCAGCTCCTATTGTCTGAATATCAGGATCTACAGTACTATCAGTGTAGTAGGTCTGTGCCCCTGATGTTTTTGTATTCCCGATTGCTTCCTGGGCTGCAATTCCTAGTTCCTCCATTTTGCAGTTCATATGTTTATCCTTGCTTGCTTGATAAATTGCCCAGCCTTTTGCTGGACACGGGCTTTTGCATCGGCCGTGCGTTGGGATATTTAACCTTGCTTGGTAGATTGTCCAGTATTTTACTGGACACGGGCTCTTGGGTTGGCAGCCTGTCAAAAATGTGCGTTAGTTTTGGTCTGCTGTGAGTGTTCTGTGAATTTTCAGTAATGCTGTAAATATTTATGTTAAATCTTGAATGCTGTTTTATTTTCTGTTTGTTGTTTATTATTTTCATATTGCTGTTAAATTTTTGCTATTGTTTAAAAAATTTTTTTAAGGAGATTTTGCATAATCTACGTCGTATACAATAGATGAACGTAACAGGATTGGGGGCCTAGTTTGGTATCTGAAGTGTTATTCTGTTTGTAATTCCAACATCGTCCGTGAAGCAAACGTATGAAGTTACTTGTTAAAATAGCCAGCAAACATGTCAGAGTTTAATACCATTGGGTTTTTTTTTCGAATTTTATGAGGATCCACAAATTGAGAAGTTAAATGATCTCAAGAAATCTAGCTTAGTGAGTTTAGGCAAACATCCTGAGCTTAATGTTAAAAGTTCAATGAAGGAAAGGGATATTAAACATGTGTTAGTTAAACATTTGGTTAAAGGCGATGTGTCACCTCAGGATGTCTTAGATACAATGGATAGAGAATCAGTGTGTTCTGTTTTACCTGCGGTGGAACTTGAAAGGCTTAGAATAGAAGCTCGTTTAAGAGAAAAAGAGTTAGAAGCTCAGGCTGAGCATGAGAGAAGAGAAGCTGAGTTAAAACGTGAACAATTAGAAGCCAAGAAGAGACTCAAAGATAGGGAAGCTCAGAAAAAAAGCTTCATGAGCTTAATGTTCAAAAAGAGTTAGAACTTGAAAAAATTAAGCAGACTAGTTCTAGTGATCCAGATAAATCTAGGTAAGTAATTATTTATGAAGACCGAGATGTACCACCTTTTACTGAAAAGGATTTAGATGAATATTTTGTCTGTTTCGTGACAAAAGCTAAGAAATGTAAGTCAAATCAATAATAAGAATAGGGAAGTGGGGAATATGGGGAAAGGAAGAGTACCCTTGGATACAATCCAGTTTATAGCTCAAAGGCAGGTACTCGGGAAGGGAAAGACAAAGGAAATAGGGAGAAAGAGAAGTACAGGAGAAGAGTAAAAGAGAGGGGCAGAACCTCTTGCGATATTAGGGAATTGGTATTATTATTTTCAGTAGCAATTTCAAAATGTAAGTGGCCACCAGGAAGTTGGTCGTATATGTTATCAGGGGATTTGTGTAGTAGGGCACAAAAAGTTTATGCTTCCATTCCTGAGTATATAGTGGGCTTACATGACTATGAAATCTTGGAAAATGCTTTTTTACAAGCCTGTGAATTAAGACCCAAAGCTTATAGGGTGAAGTTTAGGAGTTGGACAAAGTAAGATAAGCTGACATATGTAGAATTTAGTATAGAACAATCAGATTGATTTGATATATGGTGTAAAACAGCAGAGTGTAGGGATGGGTTTGAGAGATTAAAAGAAATAGTTTTTTTTGAACAGTTTAAGAATAGTGTTAGTGAGAACATTAAGGTTTACTCAAGTGAAAGGAAGTTATCTACCCTTTGCAGAAAAGCCGTATGTGCTGATGGTATAGGTAAAGTGATAAAAGGTTTAATAGATCAAAAGACTATAGGGATACAAATAAGCATACAGGTACTGATGATGTAGATCAAAGTTCTAATTCTGATTCATATGTCAAGTCTCAAAGCCCTTGTGATTAATACTATTTCTTTTACTAGCAGTTATGTAGTATGTAATTATTATAAGAAACCAGGTCACACAGTGTCTGAATGTTTTCGGTTGAAAAGGAAAGAAGATAAAAGTGTGGCTCTTGTAACTCTACCAAAGTCTCGTTATGGTGTGCTACCAGTAGAGGTTAACACTAGAAATTACCACATTTTTGACAGGAAGCCTGTCAATTCCAGACCTGTTGATAAGGTTTACAAGCCATACACTGCTAAGGGGTTTGTTGCTGCTGATGGTGGTTCACTATACCTTGTTTGTTTCATGCGTAATACTGGTTGTGCCCAATCACTCGTTTTGAGGGATCTTGTCCCTCTGATTGAGGATTTGTTTATTGAGAAGTATGCTTCCGTTCGTGGGGTTAGTGGCAATCTTAGCATTCACTTGCATCGTATGGATCTTCATTGTGACTGGTTATTAGGGCCTGTTGTTGTTGGTGTGGAATGGAAGTTCTAGATACTCTCATAACTACTGTACTTCAGGGACGTGCTGAGGGTGGGTGGGTGCTAGGGGTGTCCAAGCACATGCCCCTTTTGTTACTGTATTAAAAGTGCCCTTTTGAGAGTGATGTATTATAGGCCCGCCGCCTATGCCGGCTATCTGTATCAATGATAATACATACATGCATATACCAAGGCACTTCCCTTGATTTTGGGGGGTAGCCGATATCAAATAAATAAAACAAAAAAGGGGACCTCTCCTCTCTACATTTCTCCCAGCCTGACAAGGGACTCAACCGAGTTCGTCTGGTACTGCTAGGGTACCACAGCCCACCCTCCCCGGTTATCCACGACAGATGAAACTTCATAACGCTGAATCCCCTACTGCTGCTACCTCCGTGGTCATCCAAGGCACCGGAGGAAGCAGCAGGGCCTACCGGAACTGAGTCACAATCACTCGCCATTCATTCCTATTTCTAGCACGCTCTCTTGCCTTTCTCACATCTATCCTCCTATCACCCAGAGCTTTCCTCACTCCATCCATCCATCCAAACCTCTTGTACTTCTCCCAGCATCTCTTGCATTCATCACCTTCTTTAGCAGACAGCCAGTTTATATTTTCTCAACATGGCCAAACCACCTTAACACATTTATATCCACTCTAGCTGCTAACTCATTTCTTACACCTTTTTCACCCTCGCTATTTCGTTCCTAATCCTATCTACTCGAGATACACCAGCCATACTCCTTGGACACTACATCTCAAACACATTCAATTTCTGTCTCTCCGTCAATTTCATTCCCAACAATTCCGATCCATACATCACAGTTGGTACAATCACTTTCTCATACAAAACTCTCTTTACATTCATGCCTAATCCTCTATTTTTTACTACTCCCTTAACTGACCTCCAACACTTTGCATCCTTCATTCACTCTCTGACGTACATCTGCTTTCACTCCATCATTTGCTGCAACAACAGACCCCAAGCACTTAAACTGATCCACCTCCTCAAGTAACTCTCCATTCAACATGACATTCAACCTCGCACCACCTTCCCTTCTCGTACATCTCATAAACTTACTCTTACCCACAATAACTCTCAACTTCTTTCTCTCACACACCCTTCCAAACTTTGTCACTAATCGGCCAAGCTTCTCTTCCGCGTCTGCAACCAGTACAGTATCATCCGCAAACAACAACAGATTTACCTCCCATTCATGGTCGTTCTTGTCTACCATGATGGGGCAGCAAATATGAATGGAATATACGATGGACTACAGTACAGACTCCAAAGACAGAACCCAAAGGCACTCTATGTACATTTCCATGCACACAGTCTAAATCTAGTGTGAGTCAAAAATGCCAAATCAAGTACTCAGTTTGTAACTTTTTTCAGTTTGGTGGAGAAACTGTATGCTTTTATTGCTAACTCTTCAAAACGGCATGCTGCTTTCATGGAGATCCAGAAAGCATTGTATCCAGAAGACCATCCACTTGAACTTAAGAAGCTATCAGACACAAGATGCGCTTGCCGAGAGTCAGCTCTTAAAACCATGAGGAAGTTCATCCCACCTCTAAAGCAATTTCTAGAAGAGATAGTGCAAGAACATCCTCCTGATGCATCAGCATGGGATGCCTCAATATCGCTGCAAAGTATTAACTTTGAATTTCTTGTTTGTCTTCAGATTGCCACCCCAGTTTTTCAAGAAACTGCCTATGCTTCTAATGCCTTGCAACAGAAAGACTTTGATTTGGCTGCCTCCTACAGAATTGTGGATGAAGTGCTACAAAGTTTAAGAAAATTAAGAAATGATGAGAAGTTTCAGGATTCCTGGACAGGGCAGAAGAAGAACAATTCATGAAAGATACAAGTATAGTGCTACATCTGCTAGTGATGACCAGCAACATCAATCCTTGGATAAGTACTACCGTGTGAGAGTATTTTATGTGTTTTTAGATACAATATCACAAGAGCTACAAAAGATTTAAAGGTGGACACAACACAAGATGGGGTATCCTAAATGCCTTTCATTGTATGACATTCCAAGATAACTGGAAAGAACCTGTGAATGAAGAAACATTCAAGTCATTGTAAAAACTATGCCAGTTGTATGAGTTAGAAGAAGTAGACAAGCTAGGGTTGGAATTAAAGATATTTTATTCGTCATTTCCTTGCCTGCCACAGAATACTGCAGCTACAATGCTCAACCTGATGAAAGAAAACAATGTTCAGGAGATATTGCCACTTATGCTTGAACTCTTAACAAATTATGCCACTCTACCCATCACAACTGCAAAAGTGGAAAGGACCTTCTCCAAACTCGAGCTGGTGAAGACAAAGCTACACAGCCTGTCCAGTGAGGAGAGGTTATCTGATCTTTTGTCGCTAGCCGTTGAAAAGGATATCACAATCAACAACAGTGAAGTTATCAGCATACTCAAAGAAATAGCAAACAGAAGTGCTCTCTTACAAATATAAAATGATAAGGTTTGGTTATCAGCCAAGTGTATTGATCATAATGATTGATTTTCTTGCAGTCATTTATGTAAAAGTAATATATATATATATATATATATATATATATATATATATATATATATATATATATATATATATATATATATATATATATATATATATATATATATATATATATATATATATATATATATATATATGATTTTTCTTTTATTGAATTTTCTAGTACTACTTGAAGTCAGCACTCTAGGTTTCATGTTCATGAAAACACATTAGCCCACCGGTACCTATGATATTGGCCATGTTTATATCTTTCTTGAATTATTAATGGCTAGTTTAAATAAATTTGAATAAATATTGAGCCGGTATATATTTAGCCTCATTCATTTCTATATTTTTGCTCTTTTTTTTCACTTGAGCACCTGCCCTGAAAAAGTTCTCTGCACGTCCCTGCTGTACTTTGGTGCCAGCCGTCTGATGAACGTGAGTTCAACAGGATGATTTAATAGTGGGTTCCTGGCACCTGGCTATTACGAAATGTCAGTCTTAATGCTCCAGTATTCTCTATAGTATTGTTCCGATATAATAGGATATGGGGAGGCAGAAACAAGAGAGACCTGACAAAACAATGCTCGTGTTTGGAGACATTCTTCTGTCACCCCCTCTGTGACTCTGAACTTTAGTGACTACACACAACGACTAAGTAGTTTGAAGAGGATAAAGAAGACTGAATCAACATTCATCATTAGAAGTAGAAGCCATACTTTACTTACTTTGATGGCTGCTTTTCCAGTCCCATACAGCAGGGGAACCCCACTCTCTACAGGACTTCCACTGTCGTTTTACCTTATTCGTTCAGAGTATTTAACGTTTCATGTCTCACATTCTTCATTTACTGTTAAATCGTCACTGTCAAAAGACTCATGATATAAGAAAGTCATCAGTATCCTCTTGAAAGCCTTAATGTCTTCAATCATTCAAATGTTTCATGGGAGCTTATTATATGTTCTCAGGTCTGCTTATTTAAAGGCTCTAGAGTCTAGGTTCCAACAGTTTGAATCCATCTGTAACTATTCTCGTGTCGACACGATATGTTGGCTGCACAATATGTCGCAATTCTCTCAAGTATTTTGGATGCCTGGTTTTGATAACTTGTTGGGTTATTGTACATATTGATAATTATTTACAACACCACGCTCTTCATTTACTCCAACAAAATGCAATCCTGCAGTTCTCATCTTCTTGCACAGTAATTAGGTGGTTATTTAAATTCTGGGAAAGCAATAATTAGCAAGATATGGTGAGGAAGGGGAAAGGGGTTATAAAAAGAAAATAGCTTGGTTTCCTCACTCAACAAAAGGGAACTGACATGTCAACATAGTCAACCAAACAGAATTCATGATGCCAGCCTACATAAACAAAGTTCGTGATGCCAGCGTACATTTGATATACTGTATATTCAAAATATACTTAATAAAAAATTGAGTGATTACTCAAAAGTTTGTAACACTTTTGAGTAATCACTCAATTTTTGATTAAGTATATTTTGAATATACAGTACATGAAATGTACGCTGGAATCACAAACTTTTGTTTATGTATGCTGGCAACACGGATTCTCTTTGGTTGACGATGTTGACATGTCAGTTCCAAGTTGTTTAGTGAGGATACCAAGCTATTTTCTTTTTATAACTCCTTCCCCCTTCCTTAACATATCCCCCGAATTATTGCTTATCCAGAATTTAAATAACCACCTAATTACTGTACAAGAAGATGAGAACTGCAGGATTGCATTATGTTGGAGTAAATGGAGAGTGTGGTGTTGTAAACAGTTACCTACATATTTTAAATTCTATCCTCGTTTTAATCGGCAGCCAGCGTAAATCAATTAGTATAGGGGTGATCCTTTTATCAGTCTTGCTCCTCTGTTTTTTATGGTTTGTAATTTCTTAAGTTACACTTTTGGTATATTGTAATAGATAGAGTTGCAATAGTCAATCCCGGTAATAACGCAGTTTATCACAAGTTTCTTATCAGAATTTTCGTCTAGGGACCTTTTTATAAACGCAATATTTCTTAGATGATAACCAGTAGTTTTTATTACATTATTTATTTGGGGATTTAGAGATAGGTTGCAGTCAAGAAATACACCTAGATCTCGAACTTTACATAGTAATACCAATTCCTTAATATCACAAGAGGGTCTGCCCCTCTCTTTTGTTCTACTCCTGTACTTCTCTTTCCCCTTATTTCCTTAATCTTTCCCATCCCAAGTACCTGCCTTTGAGCTATAAATTGGATTGTATCCAGGGGTACTCTTCCTTTCCCCATATTCCCCACTTCCCTATTATTGTTACTATTCAACTAGATAACGGCACCAAGTCATTATTTATGTTAATTTGAATATCACCTAAGTTTTTCCCGCTGTTTCTCTTGCCCACCACCATGAATTCAGCTTTGTTCTCATTTAATTTTAGTTGTTTAAATGTCATCAATTCTCTAACACTATCAAGCATTCGGTTTAGAGTTTCAGTAGTGTCACCTATATCATTTATGGAGAAGTAAAATTTTGTGTCATCTGCAAATAGATTAAACTTCAAGCCATGTAGTATTTTCGATAGACCAATAGTATAGATGCAGAATAAGACTGGGCCAAGTACACTCCCCTGGGGTACCCCTCTGTTTAAAGGTTCATATGATGAATAAAAGTTCCCAATTTATACAGTTATTTCTACCAACTAAGTAGTCTTTTAGGTATTCGAAGGCTTGATCATTTAGTAGCAGTTCATGTACCACTATGAAAAGCAGCTCTGACATCGAGCAGAATTAAGATACCACATTTTTTCTCATCCATCATTTCTAGCATATCATTTACAACAGAGCAGATGGCTGCCTCCGTAGAGTATAGTTTTCGGTAAGCAGATTGGTTGTCAGTCAAAGCTTCTATTATTTATAAGTGGCTGACATATTTCTTTCTGTCAACATTTTATATCTGAAACTACTCAACGCCATCTGTCCCTTGCTGTAGAAAGTCAACTCGTCCTACTTGGTAACAACTTTGTATATTTATCCATTAGTTTTGGTATGCTGTGAGTATTCGGTGGATTTTTGTGTAATACTGTGAATATCTACACTATGATACATCTTAAATATAGTTTTATTTTCTGTTTGCTGACTATTATTTTCATATTGCTGTTAATGTTTTTCTATTGTCGAGTAAAGTTTATTAGTAGATTTTGCATAACCTACATCGTGTACAATAGTTGAATGTAACATTAAACCATCAGTATCATTTCATCTTTGACTTTTTTGGGCTCGAGCCATATCGTCCTGATAGAAGTTCCTCATTGGCAGCTTCTACTAGGTATAATTCTTCGAGTGATACACCAGAGAAATTTTACCTCTAAGGTATCAACGGAGTTTTAAGGGAACAAATATCCCGAGAGATATCTGGTATAAATCAGGAATGTGTTATTAAGTAGCTATGGTTATCCTTCCCCGAATAGAGTTAACCTAGTCTCAAAGGATAAGGTAAGGGTAGGATATATGTGCAAGAAAAACGTTACAACTACCGATCTCAATATGCTACAACTAACAAGTTTCCTTTGATATATTCCCCTTCGCAGTCGCCATCTTTGACGATCCCTGGGAGAGTTTCTGCCGGTTTTTCTTGGTTTTTTTGAATGATTTTTTATCATGGATGCATCAGCTTCTTCCTCATCAACTGAGATGAGTACCCATTTTTTGTCTGTTGGAGAATTTTGCGTCTCCACTCCGTGTTTTATTTGATTTGCATGCCTTTATTGTTCCGGGGCCAGCGGCACTACCAATTGCTCAAAAAAGCTTAGTTATTTAGTCATTTTAGGGTAAGAATATGTTTTGCATTATTCATTTAAGATGTGGTATGTATATGGTAGTCCCTCATCATTCCTTGGTGTTTCTTGGGTGTTTTTATCACCATTGAGTTAGGCAAGCCTACTGTAGCGGGCGGGCATGCCAGGTAAATTTTCACTCATGCACCATCCCCTTCTTCTTTTACCAAATCTCACTGGTTGGGTGAGGCTGTCTATCCTCCCATGCAGTCGATTCGTCATGGCGGGGAGCTGCAGTCTTGAAGGTCCTTCTTGTAGTTGGATAGTGTTCTCAGCTGCCCTAGGGTGACGGTTTTCATTTTCCACTTAACCTATATGTTTGGCGAGGTGGCACGGCTCTTGGGAAGCGGTTCCCTGTATCTACTTATTTTTACACATAGGAATGCTTTACCCCCTGTTCTGATGCTAACTAGTAGACCCCCTTGGGTCACCTTAACCATTATTAGGCTTCCCTATTAGTCTTTAGTAGGCTATGCCTGGTTGTGAGGACTTGTCCTCAGTGCCCTATCATGGCAGACCCCTTGAAAGAATATTGCTGCTCTAATGTCGCCGTTGGGACTTCCTGTTATGCTGCCTCGCCATTTACTAAGTCTCCAATCACCACCCCTTTCTTCACTTATCCTTGTGTCTGTTAGTGTGCCTACTTGTAGGCTATCTTTCCTTGCCCTAGGTAGGTGAGATTTTCACCTCCCCTGGTCAAAATCTCTCTGCTGCTTTAGAGATCCCCCTTGGGTGTTTTCTCTGCCCCTTCCCCTTCCTAGTTAGGCCATAACCTGACTGTAATGGGAACTATGTTCCTCTTGTCTAGTCATCTTACCCTAGCTTTTGAGTTTTCCCTCACCCACTAGGTAGGCTAGGTTTGCCTGCACAGTTCTCCCTATGGCCTAACCCTATTTAGGTGTAGAGTTGGTACCCCTTGGGGTCCTCTTCTGCCGCCTTGGCAGAGCCTGTTCTATGTCTGCAGACTCACTTCCAGTGCTGTCCCTCTTGCCATTGAGTCTTGACTCCCTTGCCTGGTTAGCCTATCTAGACAGAGGTGCTGCCTTCTGCATCTGCTTCCTGTCTTGTCAGCTTGAGTTCTTCTAGCACTGCCTGTGTGTTGGCTATGGGTCATTCCCTCTGCTACCTTAAGTGCAGCCTTAGATTGATCATCTGCTCTTTACTATCACACACCTGAGGAATATTGTCCTCTGAAGTTGGTCAATTGGATCCTGCCTGGTTGTCAGGAAATCCTTTGAATTTCTAAGTCTTAGCGTCCTGGCTGTCTTGTACGGGTCTCATTATCTTACCGGCTACACCCCACTTTTTTAAGTTAATGATAATGATCAGGTCTTGGCAGGTTCAATTATTAGCTGCCTTTCATTCCAGTACTTTCCTGAGTGTCAACCCTTTCCTATGGGTTTGTTCACTCTTCCTCTGTTGACTTTATAATGGGTCTGCCACCTTGTGTCGACATGCCTGGGATATTGACCGGTCAGTCTTTTATTGGCTACTAGAAATAGTTGCTGCCTTGACCCAGCTACGGTAGCCTCGGGGGCAGCTGTTGGAGGTCTAGACAGTATGATGTGTGAACTTGCCATTTTAGCTTGTTCCAATAGACCTACTCTGGATGTTCTGGTGTCCCTTTGATTTGAACCTTTCCTCCATATTCCTACAACACTGTTATTATATTTTGCTTCATAAATCTCTATGGATTTCTGAGCAGTTTTGCATATGTTCTGATTATGTTCAATCTCTAGTCACTTTTTAAGCGGTATGTTTATTTAAGTTAGGATATGTTCTATTTAAGAAAATACTTTTTAATGATATGTAATTGTAATGCTTATTCTTTACAGGTCGCCTGTACCAGGTTGGTCAAGTCCCCCTGCAGCCACAAGACCTGCCATAAACATGCTGATTTTTGTTTTCAATGGATCCATTGCATTCTAGGAACCTACCAAATGCCAGGTTTGCACGGGTCTCCTTAAAACCGCCATCTATGCCACTGTCGTCTCCTTGGACGTTCAAGATCGAAGTCGGAGGATACTCCGACACTGGGTAGGAGTCCTCCAGAAGAACTCTCAACAGGATGCCCCTCATCTTCCTTCTCTGGAACTGAAGGACCTTTTCTTTCACAAGGCTGAGGTGACCTCTGTGTTTGGTAATCAATTACCGACGGTTCAACTCACGACGGTACCAGCAGATCATGCATGTGATGAAGTCTGTGACGCTCTGCAAGTCATGATCCTGGATGCTGAAAACATATCGACTATTTCTTCTGTGTCATCAGAGAGGGAGAGGATCCTTCTGACCACGGAAGCCTCAGAAGAGTCATTGGATGTATATCATGTGAGAACAGCTCCCAGTGCCTCTTTACTTTCCCCCATCACTGCTGCTCAAGCACCAGCTTCCGCCTTCACTATGATTCCGAATTTAGACAAACCTCCCCTTCCTAGTAACATGGAACTAATGGCGTTCAAGAGAGCTTTCATGGAGAACCTAATTGCCAAATATGAATGTTCTCAAGCGGATCTAACAGCGAGGATAGAAGCTTTACAAAAGGCAACTTTTTCTAAGGTATCTCAGCTTCGAGCCTATCAAAATGCACAATTAAAAACCCTTGACTGAGCAAATGGCCTTAACTGAAGGGTTCCTCCATATCAGGGATGGTTTGGGTTTTCAGCCAGTTTCGGACTTGGAATGCTTTACATCGATCAATAGTTATCCTTACTACAAGGCACTCGGAAGCATCCCTTAGTGATGATACGATCCCTAAGGAAACAATCATTCTAGACCATAGTAAGGCTCAATCTCTTTTGGTTAGTTAGTTAAAGACTGCTGAATTCAACAATACCTAACTTATTGCCTTTGGCAGGAAACAGGCCACCTTTGTGGCACCCAAGGATATTGTCTTCCCTTTTGCCTCTAAAAGCTTAGAGGGCGTGATGAAAGCAATAGTGGAGAGCAGGCCATTCCCAGTGCTACAGGAATGTAAACCTGTCACTCTAGTCCTTCCTTATGATTTGAAAAACTGGAAGGGTGTCCAACACACCTTCACTGTTGGAAAACTATATAAAGACATCGGAGGCAAACTACTTAATGAGAAAATGCTTAGGAATCTCTAATCCCTATTAAATGGAGAATTGGGAGCCTCTTTAGCCTTCTGATCTTATCTAGAGATGTTTCTTGGAAACTATTCTAAATCTGATCTCTTCCCTGTCTTGGTGAAGACTCACATAATCATGTTTTCATAGAGTTCTCCATGCTTTCTTCCTAGCCAGGAGAGAATGTAGAGAACACGTCCTAGCTGCTGTTGCAATCAGACATGAACCTAGAAAACTGATCAACTCTAATATCTGGGGGAAGGATCTCTTCCCTGAAAAATTGGTTGAAGAAGTCATGGACCAAGCAGCTCAGGAGAATAAGAGCCTTATAGACAATTGGGTTATGTCCTCTAAACGGAAATTTATCCCCAATGAAGGACCTCAACCTGAGGGCAAGAAGCCCAGAAGTCACCTTAAGGGAAGGAAATCCTTTCCTGTCGCTTTGCCTCAGTTGCCGCCTTCCCTCTGACTGTGTACACAGCTCCCTAGTAGTATGTTTCTTCCAAAAATGTGCAGGGTCAGAGTTTAATTGCATTTCAGAAATTTCCCATCAATTTTCAGGAAGCTATGGCATTGTGTCTGACTCTGAAGATACTATGCCCAAAGACAAAATCACATCAAATTAGTCATCGACAACAATACAATAGTAGGCTACACTGCGTCAACAGACAGGGCTCCAGATCTCCTCAGATCAACCATGTAATCCTAGCCATTCTCTCTTTAGCAAAAAGTGGGAAATTTCATCTTTCAGCAGTTGACCTATCGAGATCCAATCCTCAGGAAAGAGAATGGTCTCTGGACACAAAATCATTCTGTTTCATTCTAGAGCAAGTCCTGGAACTGCAAATCGATATCTTTACCACGAGCTTCAACAAGAAGCTTACCCGGTATGTAGCAGGAAACTTAGATCCGGAAGCGAAAGGAATGAATGCGATGTCTCACATTGATACCTCTAAGATAAAATTTCTCTGGTATATCACTCGTAGAAATATCCCAAGTAGAATCTGCCAATGAGGCACTTCCATCAGGAAGACATGGCTATCTCACACAAAAAAAATTATTTTTCCTGTGTCAAAATTCATTTTCTATAACTGTCTCTCCCTTAAGTCTGCTCATTATTTACTCTTTTAACTATTTAAGTTTTATTCTTGAAAGAACTGTGAGTTAGAGTATTTCAGATAATAAACTTATAAAACAACAAACCTATTGGTGCCATAAGACCTGATCTTAAATGTTGTTTGCCACTGAGAGACTTAGGAAGTGAAACAATTGACACTTGGTAATTTTCTTCATGAAAGCAAAATTAATATGTGACTCTTTTCTTTTTGCTGTTTTACAATCTGAAGACGAAAGCTTGATCATGTCAAGGTTGTTAAGATATACGGGAGATGCATATTTATCGAGACTTTTAATGGGATTCAACTATAAAAACAAAAGTTGAATGTAATATTCATTACGAGTAAATGGATACATAGTCCAGATTCTCTCTCTCTCTCTATCTCTCTCTCTCTCTCTCTCTGGCATAAGCACCCCAAACTATGAGAAGTGTAACTTACAGTTCTTACTCCCCTGGGATTGGACATCTACTGTATGTTCAATACAGCATTGACAGGGTCCTTGGACGAGACCTACCAACTACCCTTTGCTATTGGTATGTTCTTCTTCAGATTTTGTTCCGGGACTTTATTGATCTTAGTTTATTTGGTGTAGCATGGATTTGATTATTCATTGGATTTTCTATGACTAGGCTTTGATATATTCCTTCTCTGATTCTCATTGTTTTTCCACTTAGAACCTATTGTATTAATTTTAGAACATACCATTCTATTACTTGTAGAACTACCTATTATGTTACTTTGCCTATTTGAGGTTTCTAAAGCTCTGCCTATTATCAATACCTTTTTTAATGTTAAATCTTTGTCTTGCAATAATTTCTTTCTTAGCTCTTGTGATGTGCAATGTGCAATATCTTGATCTATGATAACATTTCCTAATTCTAGAAATTCATATGAAACAGCAAAATTCTTTAGTCTAGTCACAAATGCATCAAAACTTTCATTTTTTTTTTCTGATATGTCTGTGCTGTAAATTGATACCTTTCAAAAAATTTGTTGACCTGAGGAGCAAAATATATGGTAAGAGCCTTGTTTGCAGCTTCACTTGTGTCATCTGTAGGCTGCAATGTCTTAAACACTTCCCAAACTTCTCTACCTGCTGTGTGAAGTAATAATGCCTTCTTTGAGGCATCCTTCATATTCCCAAATGCTTCTAAAAATATCTTAAATTTCTCACACCACTGTTGCCATCGTGTTACAACAGAATTGGGTTCATCTGTGATGCTAAATCGTTCAGGATGTTCAATGTCAAGAGGCATTTTGACTGCATACCTTGATACCTTGAATAGGTTAGGCTACTGTTCTAAAGTCACCTTGTAACTTCCTACCTTTTTTTGTATACTACCCAACTTTAGAATTCACTTTGTTTTCTTGTTTTGTTTGCTAGTGTTTGATGAAATTCTTCTGGTCGGCTGCATAGGAAATCCTCATTGGCATTTTTCTTTTGCTTCTCTTGTAATACATTTTTCTTCTGCTGCTCTATGATCTCTGCGTGTATTCGTCATTGGGTCATCGGCAATTTTATATTTTATGTTGGTTGATTGTCTGTTGATTTCTGCATATTACTCACATGTAAATGAGTGAATAATTATTAGTAATTATCCAGGGGTATCCCATCTGCGCTAATAATTTCTTATTTTTGATATGTTGAATCAAACGCAGGTGTATATGTTGCGACCCATCTCAGAATCTGCACCGTGTTGGAATATTCTCATTTGGCGCTGCACAGTGTGAAGATTCCCAAATCGCGCGACCAAGTTGGAATCGTATTTTGGTTGGTGTGGAGTGAAACAGATTCACGTAAATATGTCGACTGACTCGTTTACCTTATATGGCAATAGGTGTGTTAACATTATTAGGTTCCATGGGGTAATCTCCTCGTCGTATATGTAGTGATCAGGCCAATATGTAAAGTCAGGTCATTATGTGTGTTTAATTTGTTTCCAAGGCGTGATAGTTATTGTAATATGGAATTGCCACCCCTATCTGTCACTGTGTTTAGGCCACTTAAAATTGTTGAACGTCAGCCTCTAATTCACAAACAATGGAGAGGGTGTTGTAGTTAATTAACTAATATCATTTTTTCATGCATTTGATATTTTTTAAACAGTGTGTATGATAATTTTATAATGATTCAAAGCACCTTTAATACACTATCAATATGTCATAAATTACAAATAATTTTTTGTTCAAATAATAACCACATCTTGATGTTGGGAAGTCAAGAAAGGATATGCAATCAGCAGTCATATGTTCGTGGTGTAGATCCATGTCTGATTTGGCCAGTGAATAATCTATTCTAGTTTTTCGATCTGGGAATCTTCACATTGCGCAGCGCCAAAGGAGAGTATTCCAACACGGTGCAGATTCTGAGATGGGTCGCAACATATGTACCACTAAACGTACACAATTATAGCTGTACATTCTTTGCACTGTAGAGAGATATATTGTTTTCCATGTATAAGATATGAATGAGTCCTTTCATGGATTTTTGTTTCTCCCAATTTCCACCTACAACAAATCAACCATGGAACTCAAAGGACGAGGTTTTAAGAAACTCCGAAGGATAGAATCAGTTAAGGAACATAAATGATCAGGAAAATGGTACTAGGATAAAGGAAACCAAAGTCTCATCATAAGCAAAAGGGAAGCAATAATAGAATAGGCTACATGGTACAGGAAGTTAGGAAGTATGGAGACAGTAACAGAGTAGGAGATTTGGCATTGTTAGTGAGAATAAAGATCTTTGAGACAGTAGTAGTACCTACAATGTTTGCAAATATTTAGACATGGGGTGTAATAAAAGAAAAAGAAATGAAAGAACTAGAGAGTAAACAGTACAAAATTATGAAAGGATTGTTTAAACAGGTTTCTACTACACCATACTAGGGGCTAATAGCAGAAATAGGAATACGGCCAGTTGAAAATAGAATAGAGTATGAAAAATGTGATGTTATTTCATAACATCAGATGACAAATGGCTAGTTAAGAAAGCAGTGGAAGATCAAATAAGAGAACCATATGGAGAATGTTGGAGAAAAAGTATTAAAGAAATATGCAATGAATATTATATTAAAATTTAAGAAGTAAGAAAGTATAAATAAACAAGAAATTTTAAAAGAAACAAAAAGTAAAGTGGCAAAGGAAATTGAAAGAAAAATAGAAGTAAGAAAAGCAAAGATAACCAAACTGAGGTTTGTGAATAGTAATGGCCAGAGAGACTGCATAGGTGAACTTGACACTAATGCGACAGTACTATTTATGAAAACAAGGTTAAATGTGCAAGAATTAAAAGAAAATTATAAAAACAGGAAGGATAAGGATACCCTTTGTGTTTTGTATAGGGAGGCAGAGGTTACTACTGAGCATTTGGTCATGTCGTCCATAAAACTCACACACTGGCCATTTTGGAGAATGATTAAGTCCCAACTTTGATAGGCAAAGAGATGTATTTGGGCGTAATATTTGTGGCATTCTTTAAAGAACAAAGGCAAATCTATAACCAAGCATTTTTAGCCAGAAAGTTTTACCCTAAAGGTGTCCTTGAGCTCTGGTATGTGCATTTTAGCTATGCAAAATACCAATGATTTGTAAAAGGGGTCAATGTGTTGCTTTCTGTTCCAAACAGTAATGCAACATTGGATGTTTAAACTGACTGATTCGTGTTTAATTAAGTAACTCATTAATTTGTGTTTAAGAAACTCGGTAATTTACTTACCTCAATAATCTAGGTTTGTAATTACTTACATTTCTGTACCTATTTATAGGTGTGATTACCTAGAATTATTAACTGCAACAACCAATGAATGTTACTTAATTCTTTTGTATGTATTCAATTTTTCATGGCAGACTGTAGGATTTTCTTTGGAATTGTTTTTTTCTGGAGCTACAAGAATACTGTTGGTACCTATGTAAGCATCATTCAGAACCTACGGAAGAAACAAAAATTCTCTCTCTCTCTCTCTCTCTCTCTCTCTCTCTCTCTCTCTCTCTCTCTCTCTCTCTCTCTCTCTCTCTCTCTCTCTCTCTCTCTCTAACTAAATTGCCACAATAAATAAGGGAAAACAGAATTTATAACTGCCACAGTTTTCCAAAACTCACTATTTTTTTTTCTCCCTCTAAATCTAATACTAAAAATCTGAGATAGATTTCGTAATTATAACTGTTTTTATGAAATCTCATGACAGAAAAGAAGAGCAGATCTTCCTGTTTCCCCCAAACCTAATTAGAAAAAGACCAAAGATCATTATAGAATAAGAAGGATTAAAAATGCAATATTCATTAACATATAGACTTGGATAAAGGAATGATATAATATTAGATTTCATTTAGTCCCCCTCGAAAGTGAAGACAGAAAACGAAAGAAAATTCTGTTCCGAGTTCTTTTATTTTCTGTAAAATCTATAGAAAATTGCATTAATCAATCTTCATTATAGTCGACGAGAATAAAGTTTTCACGCTAATATTCTATCATTCAGTTTCTTTACTTATTGATTACTGATGGAGCAGGAAAGGCTTCCTCCAATCTCAGTGAACTCTCAATATTGCGCAAATTCCTGACGAGTTTTGGTAGGATGGAAAGATATTTTATCATCATAATGACGTGTTTTCGAATATTTCAAACTATTTAACCTTTCAAGGTTTTGTTTTTTGATCATAATAATTTTGAATAATTTTAAATAAAAATCTTTATATCCTGTAAAAGATTCAGTAAAAAATTACATAAATAGATATAGAAAACATAATCAGAATTTTTGAAAGACGCTGATCAAGTTGATTGAAGGGTACCGTTATAAGGTACTGACTTCGACTAAGTGCTGAACATATCAGTATTATTATTGAATACCCTCTTGTCTGAAGGGTTGACAAATTATAACTATGCCACCCGTGACTCCTCAATGTCTTTGGCCCCAAACGCAACAGATTAAACATTCGGAGATGTTAATAATGTTACCATTCCAGGTTATGTGTTCTCCCTGCTCGACTCATTACCTTGCTTAAATAAGTGTGTCACAAGATCGTACATAGTTCATTTCGTGTATATATTATGCTTTTATCTTCGCTCTTCCTTCGCACTAAAAAGAGCCTGAATAAACATGTCTGTTTTTCTCACCGGTAATGGTGTCGATTTCAAACATGAAGTTTAATGTGACGGGCCGAGAGAAGGTTGTGACTCAAAGACAGGATGAAAGCAACTGAGTGAGTCTATTATAGAACACTCTCCTTTATATACAAAAGCTTAAGTCAACAAGATAAATCATGAAAAATATCGACACCGTTACCGGTGAAAAAAACCGACATATGTTTATTCAGGCTCTTTTTAGTGTGAGGGAAGAGCGAAGATACAAGCATAATATATACACAAAATGAACTATGTACGATTGCGTGACACACGGTTGGTACAATACTCGAAAGATAAGACATAAATATCTCTCGTGAAGGTTTATAGCGAGAGGGAAAACATACATATAATCTCTTAAATGTTTAAGGGCCGCTCATGGATGGCAAAGACAAGGAACAGTGACAATGCCCTAGCGAGTAGGACAATGCCCTGGAGACTGACCTTATATACATATGGTTAGCGCCCAAATTAAGACCCTTTCTACTCAAGCTAGGACCAGGGAGGGCCAGCCAATGGCTACTGATGACTCAGCAGGTAGACCTATAGGCTCCCACCAAACATCCCATCCTTAGCTCACAATGATGGTGACTTTGCAGACAATACAAAAAACTACCGAGTTTAAGCAGGTCTCAAATCCCAGTCCAGCAGATCGCTAGGCAGAGACGTTTCCAATAGCACAACTGTCATCAGAGTCTGAATAAGCCTTTATGGATCCCATACTTTACCTCTGAGGCCAAATAGTTGTGCAGTGTGTAAGGAAGTTTTCCATAGACTAACGGAAAGGGGAATCATGTAACATTCCTTATCTTTATTGTGGATAACTGTTTTGACATTAAACTACTCATAGTGATGATGTCAAATAGCTCATTTCTTTCTTTCGGGTTATCAATGATATGGAGGGTACTCGGTGTCGCCATTGGGAGTAAGAGAATAAAATTCTTTTATGTTAGGTAATTTTTCAGAAATTTTATCCCGGATATTTATTTTATTTATCGACTGAGCTTTCTTGATAATATGCTCGTATGCAGAAAACTAATTAGGAAAGAACCTTGGAGAAATACTCTGTAGTCAGTCTTCTACAATAGGATTTTATTACCTAAAATTATAGAAAATCTTCTCACTCATTTATTAAATCATGGGAAATAAGGCAACTGAAATTCTATTTATTTAGATGGGATAAAACAGTTTGTATGAATGTGAAAAAAGTGGGACTAATCCGCTAATATATTGGAGCATTTGTTAAATACATTTTCTTTGACTTTTAATTTATTTTATACTAAACTTTCATTGTTGCCTTGATGTGGGGTCACCTTTGAATAACGCCCAGGAAGTCTCTCGTACAAAATATCCAAATCCTTCTTACAGTCCTGAGTATAAGCCTCGCAACCCCATCCCCTCAACGAAGTAATGGAAAAAGACACTCAGTAATCAAGCACCACATAATACAAAGTAATTATGATCCCTGATCTCTCTCTCTCTCTCTCTCTCTCTCTCTCTCTCTCTCTCTCTCGATGTTTATCATGTAAGTGTTGAGAAGAAACCCACATTTAAACGAACATTTTTATTTATTTGTAGGTTCTCTCTCTCTCTCTCTCTCTCTCTCTCTCTCTCTCTCTCTCTCTCTCTCTCTCTCTCTCTCTCTCTCTCTCTCTCTCTAAAAAAGCGACCAATGGTCATTATAGAATAAGAAGAATTAAAAATGTAACATTTAATAACATATAAACTTTATAAAAGGTATTATAAAGAATTGGGTTTTATTTAGTCCCCCTCGAAGGTCAAGACAGAAAACGGAAGAGGACTGTGATGATAGTTTTTCTGTTTTTTGCTAATCTTATAAAAAGTTCCATTGCACAAATAGTGATTATAGTCAACATGAATAAAGTTTTCACGTTTGTATTCTATCATTCAATATCTTTAGTTATTAATTACTGATGGAACAGGAAAGGTTTCCTCCAATCTCAATGAATTTTCAATATTACGCAAATTCCTTAAGAGTTTAGATCAGATGGAAAGATATTTTTTCATCATGATGATGTAGTTTGAGATTTTTACCTTTTAAGAATTAGTTTTTGCGTTTAAAATTATTGTTTTCAAAATTTTAAATAAAAATTTCAATACTATGTAGAAGATAAAGAGAAATTTTGCATATATAGTGATAGAACTAGAAATCAGTATTTAAAAAAGAGACTGGGCACGTTGACTGTCAAGTCAACCTGTCTACGGGCCAACCAAGGGAAAGGCCCGTGCCAACAACAAGTGTTGGCTTTAATACCCCAAGAACAAGAAGTCAACCTCTACGGGCCAACCAAGGGAAAGGCCCGTGCCAACAACAAGTGTTGGCTTTAATACCCCAAGAAGAAGAAGAAGTCAACCAAGGGAAAGGCCCGTGCCAACAACAAGTGTTGGCTTTAATACCCCAAGAAGAAGAAGAAGAAGTCGTGGTATGGATTACCTGCTTGGAGGTTTGGTATATTCCTGTTATTATTGAGTGCCCCCACGTATGAGGGGTAGACACCAACAAATATTCTAAACCATCATACAATGGTAACCGTTTCTACTCCTTGTCAGATTGCACTAAAATTATGTAATGTAGGTGTTAATACTGTTACCATTTCAACTACTGGGCTTCAGTGTGCTCTCATAGCTCGGCTCAGTGCTCTCTACGACACTACTTTACTTTAACTGTGAAATTACATTGTCCCTGATCTTGCGACAAAAGAAGTAATGAATATTGTATATATAAAAAAATTATTCCATTCATCACTTACTGTCACTGTCAATCATCTTAGTTGATCGTGAGAATACGACTGAGAAGTTATGTTACATTTCTTAATTTATTTATAACAACTGGATATCGTTCTCCAGCATTGGAGAAAAGACCAACATATACATATAGCATTTAATATCATTACTTCATAAAAGGTATTGAACAATGCTTGGTTCTGTAACAGAAGGGTTGATGGATATCCTGAAAACAAAGTTGAATTCAGATAAGATTTTTGTAAATTGCAAAATCCTTTGTTATCTATTGCATCTCCCAAAGAGAACCGGATTTAACTGGGATTTCGTTGCGCTGAAATCCAATCCCAGTAATTATAAGTTGCGGTGGCCTAATGGAAGCGTCCTTGTCTGGCTCACCACGGACTGGGGTTCGATTTCCACTCAAATGTAATACTTTCTTTAGTGTCTGCAACCTCACCTTCTTTTTTGAGCCATCAGCAGCCATTGCTTGGTCTTAGGTTGGGTGGAGAGGGGGTTTGGACGCTGATCATATGTGTATTGGTCAGTCTCTAAGGCAATGTCAATTCACTGGCCTCTGCCACTTATGAGCGGCCTTTAAACCTTAACTGGGTTCCTTCACTCTGGCATCAGTGTATGATACGACTCGAACTGATTTCTTCATTGTTAGGAATAATATCTACTTTGAAATGTATAAAAAAAAAAAATCCCACACTGGAAACATTATTAAGATTACTTTTGAATGAAACTTCTCGCCTACATCGATGTAGTCAGTTATTACAAAACAACTTGACTATTAGTAATTGATGAAAATTTATTCTGTTTCGTTCTTGTTCACAATTGGTAATAAACTATAAATCTTTTCTTTCCTCAGTCTCTTGAAGCCTTCAAGTTGACTCCATAGGGAAAATTAACGCCTCTCAATTTGACTAACATCATTGAAAAAGGAATCACTTCTGAATTAGAGAGAGATATTCATATAAAAATCTCTAATGTGAACTTATTTCTGAATTATTATAAACTTATTTCTTAATTAATATAAACTTATTTCTGTTTTCCTTCAAGACAAAAAACTGACTAAAACTTCATCTCTAAGAAAAAGCAAAAAGAAATTTCTTTTTTTCATAACGAAATGATCAAAGTCTAAACAGAAAATGTGAAATCTTGGGAACATCTTTCGAATGCAAAAGGTAAGTCTGGTTCAATATCCCATCATCAGACTAAATCCTTATCCAGGGAAGAAGAAATGTCAACCTGGATCCCCTTCTCAGGTATATAACGGCATAATGTCTTGCTAAAGACTTCATGAAATGTATTTTCCCCAAAAGCTTCCATTTTGATATAAATATTCTTATCGCTTTAATGGTTCCAGATAATTATTCAGGAAATATCATTCCTTTGGAACCATTTTCTTTAAATTTATGTGCATCCTTTGGCTATTTACCTGTTCTACAAAGAAAAATGTCAATCTCTCTCTCTCTCTCTCTCTCTCTCTCTCTCTCTCTCTCTCTCTCTCTCTCTCTCTCTCTCTCTACCAGTTAATCACAGACTTAAGAAGCATATCGTTTAGTGTTCAACAACTGTTTCCCTAAAGGCTCTTCCCTTCCTCTTCTAGATTCCCCCCTAGACCCAAATTAATAACCACGTCATCATCGAACCCATAATAAAGATCCTTCAACAACTTTATTGCCTTTGACACCTTTGAAGAAAATCCGTTTTCCTCCCAATTGGCTTTCCAGAGGACGAATCTCTTCCTTCACAATTCTCCCTAATTTTTTGACTGGAATCCTGAAAGATTCTGGAAGATTATAAATCTCCTTCCAAATGACGTTTTCTTGTAAAACCTTAATAAATTATCTGAAAAAATAATCTTTTAAGAACTGCAATTGCCTCAAGACAAACAAAGTTCACAGCAAAATTCGATGCATCGCTCTCAATTTCTTTTTCAGGACTAATAATAGATCCAGAAAGTAAGCCAAGGCTCTTTATTATTTTGTAATGAATTTAGACTCATATGTGTTATATGTTACGTTAAATTTGTGTATGTTTTATTACAAAACTTGTGAAAATTGCATATTTTTCATATATGTTGATGTGAAAATAAAATAATTCGTTTCTTATCATATTATGTTGATGTAAGAATAAAAAAGAAATCATTAATCTTTATATATGTTTATGTATTTGTAACTCAAAATATCATTGTGTTCTGGAACAGGAGTTCTAGACACTTCTTATAACTACTGTACTTTGGCGCTGGCCATCTGACGAACGTAAGTTCAAGAGGATGATTTGAGAGTTGGTTTTTGGAGCGTCGCTATTGCGTAATGTTTGCCTTGAACGATCCAGAATTCTCGTGAGTATTGTTCTTAATATAAAAGGACGGGTGGGTGCGTGCGTAGAGTGCCCAGAAATTATTCACGGATGCGGCTCTTAAACAGTCAGTCATAGCCCCTAAGGTGGAAGACCCAACCAATGTGGTCTGTGTCTTGCCAGTACTTGGCTCACATATGCAAAAGAATCAGCTCGCCCAAGAGCATACACAACCAAAACAGGCCATGAGAAAGGACGTACAGTTGCTCAGCCCCGAGAGCATCAGCTCGCCCAAGAGCATACACAACCAAAACAGGCCCTCGGGAAGGACGTACAGTTGTTCAGCCCCGAGAGCATAACTGTAGGAATGGAGGTGCAGTCGCTCAGCCGCAAGAGCATGACCACAGTGACAGGATTGGGAGTGAAATAGTTAGGATCAGTGGAAGTCTGACATGGAGGCCTGGAACGTGGAGCTCTTTAGGGCTTAGGTGGCTGTGTCTTGGCAGCTGCTGCAGTGGTAGATGGGACGGTCTGTAATGCTCTCAATCTCCTAAATTCCTCTGGACACCTCCTGTTCCAGGCGTGGTGAGATCCACCACACTTCGGACACTTCGGATGGGTCTCTAACCCGTCTTGTAGGTGTCAATGCATTCTTGAGTGGGTTGCCAGCGACTGCAGACTCCACACACCGTTGAATTCCTGCAGTTCTCCTTGTGGTGGCGAAAACGTTGGCAGTTGAAGCAGCGTAGCTGGTCGATGTCTAAGTCCTCTATGGGGATAATTCCCCATAGTCTGAGGTCCAGTGACAGTGGGATTGTCCCAATGATGATGACTATGACCTTCCTGGTAGGCTGCTTATGGAAGCCCAAATAGCATTCAGCATGGGCAACATTACTGCAGTCAGTTAGGAAGATCAGTGGCATTTTGACAGAATAGTTGGAGACAACTCCTTTTCTCAATTTCTCGGCAGGATCAAGATAGGCTTGGGAGGTTTCCTTGTGAAAAAAGCTGGCACTATCCTGATCCTTGGTTGTAATGATCATGTCACCCTTTAGATTGACTCTAGTAGAGATCTTTATTCCTGGGTTCGAGGCTGCAATGGCAACAACCGCTGCATAGGAAGGTACACCTTCCACGGAAGGTAACTTGCATTTTGGCTGGTGCTCTGGATTCTTAGTGGTGGGCCCTGGTTTTGGAGTAGGCTCAACAGTTAAAGTGAGTGTGGCAGTAGCTTTAGTAAGATCTGGAGTAGGCCCAACAGTTGGGGTGAGTGTGGCAAGTAGCTGTGTTAGGCAGGATGTGCAATTGCAGTCTGGCTGATGTGCCTCAGCCAGAGCAGGAGAACGAGTGTCTTTGGAAGGATCCAGGTCCATGGCTGACGCTTCTTCTTCTGTTGTTGGAGTGCTAGTAGGTAGTGTGGCAGTGAAGGTGGCAGTAGGAAGTTTCACTGTTATTCCATTCTTTTTCTTCTTGGCAGGTGGCATCCTCATTGGTTGAGGAGAGGGGTCAAGAACAGGAAGACCCCTTCCTGAAAATATCTATTAGGTGCAGCCTTGATGCTGTCGATATCTGGATTTGGTTTAAAACTGAGCCATCTAGGTGGGTTGCCCATGGTCTTCAGCATCTTCTGGAGAACTCCTGGGGTATGGAATTGTGGGATCTCAATGTTGATGAGCTTCAGAGGTAAGGCTTTCTTGTGCAACGAAGGCTCCCTATTCTTTTTAATGATAAGTCGATTTACGATGTCGTGATACAGATTGCAATCATTGCATCTGCACCATATCTTGTGCAGGACACAGTCCCAATCAAATTGCAAGCCCAGCTCTGCAGCCAGCTTGAGAGCAGAGAACATAAATTTTCCATTCTGACCATAGTATGCAGTGCATTCATTGCATTTTTTCCTGTTAAAATGACAAAAGTCTTGATAATGCTGGTGTTACTTGCTATAGCAGAAACAACAGATGAAGGTGCCGCTATAAGAGCTCATTGGAAAGTCGACAGTGTATGTCAGAGCTGAAAATTTCTGCCAACAAACTGGCAGGGAACTGTGTGTCCCCTGTGCTGGGTAGGAGAGTTCTTGAGCTGGCAGAAAGATCATTGCTTGCTTTTTAGAGTGTACAGCCTTGTGCTGAACACGGGCTCTTATATTGGCAGCCCATTTTAGAAATTAGGGGGAGGCAGAAACGAGAGAGACCAGACTGAACGTTCTTGTGTTAGAGCCATTCTTCAGCTACACCCTCTGTGACTCTTGACTTAAGTGACTACACAAACCGATAAAGTATTTTGAAGAAGACAAAGAAGACTGAATCAGTATTCATCATTAGAAGAAGGAGCCATATTTCTTCCTGTCAACATTTTATGTCTGAAACTACTCAACGCCATCTGTCTCTTGCTTTATAAATCTTTGTAAAGTCAGCTCGTCCTACTTGGTACCAACTTTCGTTCATTCATTGTATTGTAGCCAACAATTCCTGTTGGTTCGGGCCTTTCCCTTTTCGACCCGTAGGTAACCTATAAAATACAGGTTGGTTGTTAAACAAAAGGAAATTTGAAAGGTTTTTAGTTGTAGAGACAGATGCGAACAGAGGAAGGATGATGGTGGTAGTGGAAGGGGGCCTTCATGTCATAGATAGTGGTAGTTTGGAGGGGTTGTCATACATTTGAAATGTTGAAAAATGTTGCAGGTAGGGTTGTCCAACCTTTTACTCCTTAGGGTCCCTACGTAATATTTTAGTAGTTGTAAAAGTTATAGAAAAATGCAGGGGGTGACATGTTTAGGGCCTTATGGTGAGGGGATGATATGGATCTAGATGAGGGTTTTAGAGGTTGTTACCTCAGTGGTGGTAGGTTTGACAGCAATTGTCTGTGGATTTCTATGTTTTCGACAATTGCTTTTACCAATGTGGCTGCAGGCTGCCTGGCGTGTTATGAGTTGATGTCCACTTGAAGGTTATCCCTCGGTTTGGCTGTTTCCCTACATTCTAGCAGGTAGTGCAGGAGGGCCTTTTGTGTTGTGACGTCACAATATTTACAGGGTCTTTCATTGTTATTTTCCATCATCTGCCAATTTGCTTTATACCCGAGCCTGAATCTGTGGATGAAAATAGCCTGCTCTCTTGGCATGTTTCTGTCAATGGGGGAGGCACTAGGTCTGTGGCCCATGTGTACCTATATTCTGTCTATGTGTCTGGTGCTTTTGGCCAGCTCATCTGCTTTCTCATTCCCTGGTATTCCAATGTGACTGGGAATCCAGTTGAGAGTCACAGATCTGCCTCTTTAATTGTGCTTATATAGGAGTGCTTTGATATCAGCTAGTAAAGCCTTGATTTCTTTGTTCTTTTCCTGTTCCAAGGCATGCATTGATGAACTTGAGTCAGTATGAATGACTACGGGTCCTTCATTCTCAATGGAGCGTTTTAGTGCTTGTTTTGTTGCCACAAGCTCTATCTGCATGGTGGAGGCCTTTTATGAAGTTCTCCAGCAGGCCGAAAAGTTATTGAAATATACTGCAACTACTGTTGTCTGAATACCAGGATCTACAGTACTGCCAGTGTAGAAGGTCTGCGCCCCTGCCGTTTTTGTACTCCTGATTGCTTCCTGGGCTACAGTTCTGCAGTTCTTAGCTCCACGGGCTCTTGCGTCGGCAGTACGTAGGGATATGTACCCTTGCTTGCTTGCCTGCTTGCTAGATTTCCCAGCCCTTAATGCTGGACACGGGCTCTTGCGTTGGCAGCCAATCAAGGATATTTGTCCATTAGTTTTGGTGTGCTGTGAGTATTCGGTGAATTTTTTACCATGTTAATATTTATGTTAAATCTTGAATATAGTTTTATTTTCTGTTTACTGGATATTATTTTCATATAGCTGGTAATTTTTTGCTATTGTTTTTAAAAACTTTTTGAGTAGATTTTGCATAATCTACGTCGTGTACAATAGATGAACGTAACAGAATTGGCGGCCTGGCTGGGATCTAAATTGTTATTTTGCTTGTAATTTAAACATCGTTCGTGAAATAAGCTCCCATTCAGGGAGTTAGTGTTCATCTTAGCGTACATTGTATGGATCTTCATTGTGACTGGTTATTAAGGCTGTTGTTGTTGGTATGAAATGGGAGTTCTAAATACTTCTAATAACTAGGCCTAATGTACTTTGGTGCCGGCCGTCTGACAAACGTGAGTTCAACAGGACGATTCAAGAGTGGAATCCTGGCAGGTGGCTATTGCACAATGTTAGTCTTAATGATCTGAAATTCTCTAGAGTATTGTTCCCAATATAATAAGACGGGGAGGCAAAAACAAGAGAGACCTGAATGAACACTACTCGTGTTTGGAGACATTCTTCAGCTACACCCTCTGTGACTCTGACCTTTAGTGACTACACAACGATAAAGTATTTTAAAGAGGACAAAGAAGACTGAATCAACATTCATCATTAGAAGCAGAAGCCATATTTCTTGTGTCAAAATTTTATATCTGAAACTACTCAACTCCATCTGTCCCTCGCATTATAAAAGTCTGGAAAGTCAACTTGTCCTGCTAGGTAACAACTTTGTAAATTTATCCATTAGTTTGGGTATGCTTTGAGTATTCGGTGGATTTATGTGTACTAGGCTACTGTAAAAATCTACAGTATGATAAATCTTAAATATAGTTTTATTTTCTGTTAGCTGGCTATTTTTTTTTCATATTGCTGTTAATGTTTTGCTATTGTTTAGTGAAGTCTATTAGTAGATTTTGCATAACCTACATCGTATACAATAGTTGAATATAGCATTAATCCATCAGTATTATTTCATCTTGGACTTGTTTGGGCTCGAGCTACGTCGTCCTAATGGAAGTTACTCAGTTGCAGCTTCTACTTGGTATATTTCTGCAAGTGCTATACCAGAGAAATTTCACCTTTGAGGTATCAACGGAGTTTCAACCTCCGGAGCTAATATCCCGAGAGATATCATGTATAAATCAGGGACGTGTTTATAACAGGCCATGATTATCATTTCCAAAATAGTTAACCTTGTCTTAAAGGATAAGGTAATGCTAGGACACGTCGTTAAGAAAGCCGTTACAACTCGAGATCTCGATGTGCTAAAACTAACACATTTCCTGTTTATCCATTCCCCTTCAAAGTCGCCATCTTTGACGGTTGCCTGGAGAGACTCTGCCTATTTTTCTTGGCTTTTTTAATGATTTTCAATCATGGATACTTCAGCTTCTTCCTCATCGACTCAAGTTGAGGTCTCTTTTTCGTGTGTTGGAGAATTTTGCGTCTCCACCCCAGTGTTTTACTTGATTTGCATGCTTTTATTTTTACGAGGCCGGCATACAATCAGTGCCATTGCATAATGTTACAAATTCGCTCAGAAACGCTTAGTTATTTAGTCATATCACTTGAAAATTATGTTTTATATTATTCTTTTAAGGTATGGTATATTTATGGTATTCCCCCATAATTCCTTTGTGTTTCATGGGTGTTTTTACCGGCCTTGACTTGGGCTATTACATGCTAGCTGGTGGCCATGCCTGGTAAACTTTCACTCATGCACCATCTCCTTCTTTCATCTAACCTCACTGGTTGGGTGAGGCTGTCTATCCTCCCATGCTGTTGATTTGTCATGGCGGGAAGCTGCAGTCTTGAAGGTCCTTCTGGGATCTGGATAGTGTTCTCAGGTGCCCTAGGGTGGCTGTTTTCATTTTCCACTTAGCGTATACATTTGACGAGGTGGCACAGGTCTTGGGATGCTGAGTCTACTTATTTTCACCCATTGGAATGCTTTACCCACTGTTCTGATACTAATTAGTATGTAGTAATTGAAATATTTCTTCTTTACAGGTCACCTCTACCATGCAGGTCAAGTCACCCTGTGGCAACAAGACCTGCCATAAACATACTGATTGTCATTTTTCCAAGGGATCCGTTACAATCTGCAAACCTCCCAAATGCCAGGCTTGCACGAATTTTCTTCACACCAGCATCTATGCTACTGACGTCACCTTGGACTTTCGAGATCGAAGTTCGAGGATGCTCCGACACTGGGTAAGAGGTTTCCTGATGAGCTCTCAATAAGATGCTCCTTTTTTTCCTTCTCTGGAACTGAAGGACCTTCTCTTTCCTAAGGCTGAAGCGACGTCTGTGTTTGGTAATCAATTACTGACGCTTCAACTCCCGACGGTACCAGTACATCATGCGTATGACGGGATGTTTCAGTAATCATGGATGTTTCAGTAATTATGGCAGTTTCAGTAATCATGGCAGTTTCAGTAATCATTGCAGTTTCAGTAATCATTGTTCAAACTGCTTATCCTAGCCTCTTTACGGACATTGTATTTCCTATTTATATATACATTGAATATTGATTTTTTCCATTCACTTTCTTGTTGCTGTTCTTCTTTTCCAACAGATATATCTCCAGCTTCTCTCGTGTAAGGGTTTTGCTGACTATCCAAATGATAATCAAATGTCTTTTCATTCCTAACTAGTATTAAGGAAGATTCGGTTTTCGGATTTTCCCATTTCTAGACTTTGTTTGCTACAAAGGAAAGTGATGAGCTATTCGAATCCCAGTAAACAACACCATATATAAGCAAAAGGTTTCTTGAATTTAAAGGATGCTAATCTTCAATTCTGTCTCAGGATGATTATACAGATGACGACATTTTGGTGTCCTCCCCCCCCCGCCCCTCCCTCCTGAGAAGGGGCTAAGCAATTATCAAGAGCCCCTTTGGATATACAGAGGAAATTAGGATAGAAGGAAATGTAAAACAGGGAACAGTATTTGAACCAAAGTTATTCTCAATAGTCAGGGACAAAGTTAATTTAATAAGTGAGAAGATGAGAACCATGATTAGAAATATTAGAATAGAAACCTTAATTTATGTAAATGATATAATGTTCCCTAGCAACAATCTTACAAATTAGAAAGAGCCATTAGCAACGGCTGCAGTTTGGAAGAACTTAAGAAATTTACGTTTAGCACAAACCCATAGAAGTTTACGGTATTAGTAAGACTATTTCTAGCACGCTCTCTTGCCTCTTTCACATCTATCCTCTTATCACCCAGAGCTTTCTTCACTCCATCCCTCCACCCAAACCTTGACCTTCCTCTTGTACTTTTCCCATCATCTCTTGCATTCATCACCTTCTTTAGCAGACAGCCATTTTCTATTCTCTCAACATGGCCTAATCACCTCAACTTATTCATATCCACTCTAGCTGCTAACTCATTTCTTACATCAGCTCTCACCCTCACTACTTCGTTCCTAACCCTATCTACTCAAGATACACCAGCCATACTCCTTAGACACTACATCTCAAACACATTCAATTTCTGTCTCTCCGTCAATTTCAATCCCCACAACTCCGATCCATACATCACAGTTGGTACAATCACTTTCTCATACAGAACTCTCTTTACATTCATGCCCAACCCTCTATTTTTTTACTACTCCCTTAACTACCCAACACTTTGCATTCTTCATTCACTCTGATGTACATCTGCTTCCACTCCCCCATTTGCTGCAACAACAGATCCTAAGTACTTAAACTGATCCACCTCCTCAAGTAACTCTCCATTCAACATGACATTCAACCTCGCACCACCTTACCTTCTCGTACATCTCATAACCTTACTCTTACCCACATTAACTCTCAATATCCTTCTCTCACACACCCTTTCCAATTCTGTCACTAATCGGCCAAGCTTCTCTTATGCGTCTGCAACCAGCACAGTATAATCCGCAAACAACAACTGATTTACCTCCCATTCATGGTTATTATCATCTACTAGTTTCAATCCTCATCCAAGCACTTGAGCATTCACCTCACTCACCACTCCATCACCATACATGTTAATTAAACAACCACGGCGATATCACACATATCTGTCTCAGCCCCACTCTCACCGGAAACCAATGGCTCACCTCATTTCCTATCCTAATACATGGTTTACTACCTTTGTAGAAACTTTTCACTGCTTGCAACAACCTTCCACTAACTCCATATAACCTCATCACATTCCATATCTCTTCCCTAGCAACTCTATCATACACTTTCTCCAGATCCATAAACACAACATACACCTCCTTACCTTTTGCTAAATATTTCTCTCATATCTGCCTAACTGTAAAATTCTGACTCATACAACCCCTACCTCTTCTAAAACCAACATGTACTTCTAAGATTGCATTCTTTGTCTTATCCTTAGTCATTTTAATCAGTACTCTACCATACACTTTTCAAATTACACTCAGCAAACTAATACCCTTGAATTACAACACTCATGCACATCTCCCTTACACATATATAGTGGTACAATACACGCACAAACCCAATCTACTGGTACCATTGACAACACAAAAGATATTTTAAACAGTCTCAACAACCATTCAAGTACACTCAAACCCCCTTCCTTCAACATCACAGCTCTCACACCATCCATACCAGATGCTTTTCCTACTCTCGTTTCATCTTGTGCTCTCCTCACTTCCTCTATCGTAATATCTCTCATTCTCATCTCCCATTACTGGCCCCTCAACACCTGCAACATAAATTATATCGGCCTCCCTATTATCCTCAACATTCAGTAAACTTTCAAAATATTCCCCCCACTTTTCCTTGCCTCCTCTCCTTTTAACAGCCTTCCATTTCCATCTTTCACTGTCTCTTCAATTCTTGAGCTAGCTTCCTTACTCTCATCACTTCTTTCCAAAACTTCTTCTTATTCTCTTCATAAGAATGACCCAATCCCTGACACCACCTCAGGTCAGCTGTCCTCTTTGCCTCACGTACCTTGCACTTTACTTCCACATTTTTCTCTCTATATTTTTCATACTTCTCTATACTATTAATCTGCAGCCATTCTTCAAAAGCCCTCTATTTCTCTACCACCTTTACCATCCCCCTTTCATTCCACCATTCACTGCCCTTCCTCATGCTACCTCCAACAACCTTCTTACTACACACATCACTTGCAATCCCAACAATTTTTTTTTTTTTTTTTTACTAACTTCCACTCCTCCTCTAAATTACCGGTTTCTCTTACTTTCACTTCGTCATATGCCATTTTCAACCTTTCCTCATATTTACTTTTTACCCCTGGTTTTATTAGCTCTTCAACCCTCACCAGTTCCCTTTTACATCCCCCTACTCTATTCCCCCACTCTTTTGCTACAACTAATTTTCTTTCCACCAGAAAATGATCAGACATACCGTCAGCCATACCCCTAAACACGTGCTCGTCTTTCAATCTTCTAAACATTCTTTTAGTTATCAACACATAATCCATTAATGCCCTTTCTACTACTCTTCCATTTACCACTCTTACCCATGTAAACTTATTTGTATCTTTCTTTTTGAAAAAGCTAGAACTTATCACCATCTCTTGCTCAACACACTTATCTACCAGTCTCTCACCACTCTCATTTTCACCTGGTACGCCATACTTCCCAATGACACCTTCTACCTCTCCACCGCCCACTCTAGCATTTAAGTCACCCATGACAACTACATAATTCCCTCTACCCAGTCCTTTTACACACCTAGTTAATTCATTCCAGAACTCATTCCGCTCTTCTTCACTTTTCTCACTACCTGGCCCATACGCACTGACAAATGCCCAACATTCCCTACCCAACCTAACCCTTACCCACATTAACCTAGATGATATCTCTTTCCATTCCACTACTTTACCTGTCATCCATTCACTCAGTAATAAAGCCACACCCTCTCTCGCTCTTCCCCTTTCAATCCCAGACACTCTACCAGACATTTCACCAAACATCACTTCACCCTTTCCTTTCATCTTTGTCTCACACAAGGCCAATACATCCATCCTTCTACTTCTAAACATACTTCCAATCTCACATCTTTTACTCTCTATCGTACTACATCCACGCACATTCAAACACCCCAAAACTAGAATGTGGGGAGCAGTCACTCTCCCCCAGCTCCATCTCTTTGATAACGTCTCACAGGATTTTTTATACAGGAGAGGGGGTTCCCAGCCCCCTAGTCCCGTCTATTTTAGTCGCCTCTTACGACACGCAGGGATAACGTTGGCGCTATTCTAATTGTTTTTATGCCCCCGCGGCCACAGGGGGCATATATATATATTTATATATATATATATATATATAT
>NC_090749.1:11656087-11743587 GCF_036898095.1 Palaemon carinicauda
TGATAATAGTCGGGTTCTGTAAGTTGTGAAGAATTTTCTTCACTACTCTTCTTCTTCATAGTTTATACGTAGACTTTGTTATTGTTCGTGACCTCACGGCAGGGAAAACTGTGAGTAATGTGTCTTTCTTGAGCGAGTGTCCCAAGATTATTACTTTTGTGTTTTTTGTATACATTATTCTACCGTAAGTATTTAAGTACAGTATTTTAAATTTCTTAATTACAACTCAAGTCTGCTAGTCTAGGAGGTATGGTTGTCCACACACGTAAGTCCGACTTGCTAAATTACCTTTTAGTTTAATTTTTTATTCTGTATGCCAGATGTTTAGAATTAGGATTATCTTTGCCCCCTGAAGTTGCAAGATTTCTCCTTGTATTCTAAATAAGTGTGTTGCTTGCAATTCACAAGGTTTTTGAGCCTGTCCTAAATGAGAGTTGGCACCTCAAGACCATAGGCCTACGCACCAAGATACGCTTTTTTTTTGGGAAGGAAGGAGGACGCAGCTGACCTGAACTCGACCTCACAAACATACAGGCCACGGTACGAAACGGAGCTGCCAAGTCAGCCTCCAATGTCAACCTCGTGTCCCACTCTCCATCACTACCCTGCCCCCTTATACCTTAACTAACCAAGATTACATAGAGGAGGTCAAGCAGATAACCAGTGTCAGTGCAAAGCTGCTAATTCTACTGCACGTCAGTTCCAGTCTTGGGGGCTAGTTAGAGGGGACCGTTGACTCTGCTAATTAAGTGCTGTAGGCCTAGTGAGCAAACTGAAGACCGCCACATTTGGGACACGGGCGCCCACAACAGAAAAAATCTTGTGAGTTCAACTAATGGCCATTCCCCCTTTAGATAAGTTTCAATTTCTCATAAGTTAAGTTTAGGTAGTATTTTGGCATTACATCTTTCGGGCTGCGTGCATGGAAATTAATGTACTCATATTTTTTTGATCTTGGTAATTGCTTGAGGTTACTGACTACATGTTGGGACCTCACAGCAGCCTACTGCACAAATTGTTGATCAGAATTTTTTGACTCTTATTTATTCTGTTTGAGGTTTAATCCACAAGTTAATTCCGTTTAACGTTTTCAATTTTTTTGTGTTGTAAATTCACTTATTCATTTTATCATATGTAAAACTTATAATTGAGTTACTGATATTTTTTTCCAATTTTTAATTTTGTTGTGTTAAAATCATCGAGTTATTTCCATCCCTTTTTACTGTAATAAATCATTTGGAATAGATTACACATTTTGGTATCCTTAACCGCATTATATGAATTTTACCCATTTATGGTATGGGACGGGTCAGAAGTACCCAAGGTGTTGAGAGTAACCTACTCTAGACAGAGGTAAGTTGGTATCAGCGAGTGTACGCTCTTTAACTTAGTGCTTTGAAGGTGAAGATCCCCATTTAACTTTACTTTATACTTTTATACTCCACTGTTCCCCCTTTTTTTTATTGTCTCTAATTGCATTAACGTAAGATACCTGTACAGCATCTCACTGGGGTCACTGGACAGAGTCGAAACAGAGCCTTAGAGTGAGATGACTCTTGCCGTGACAAAGCTAGAGTAGGCCATAAATTATTTCCAATTTAACGTGTGGAGTTCTCCGGCCTCTGGACAGTAAAATTGCCTCCTTTGTATTTAAGAGTGAAGGTTAGTGAACTATGGCAGTAAAGTATTAGCAGGGCGTTTGTGTCCAGGGAGTAAGTGCTCATTATCCTCCCCTGTTGAGCTTTGGGTAATTGACGTAGGGAGACTTTCCTGGACTAAGTTCCCACTCAACCATTCAGATAAAAATTCTCCACACGAGTGGTCCTTCGAACCGGATCTCTCACCTTTGACTTTTGGATCATTAAATTAACGTAACCTAGCTTGATTAAGCAATAAATACCTCGCTATACCACACTTACCCACATGCACCAGTCACATTGTAGAAAGTGTAATGCCCAGACTTGAGTTGGAATGAGAGAAGAGTTTTGTAATTTTATTGTAGTTGACACACGCTTAAGGAAGACAGTGTAACCAGGTTTATTTATGAGTTCTGAGACGACAGAACTTTATATATGTTCAGGTCACCGATTTAGGTTGCATGCTGCATGTTTTACTATTAACTTGTTAAGTTCTATGCCCGTCGGTTCATATGATCTGTTCACCTAATTTTGGCATTTAACCAGAAAGCTCCGAGACACTGGAACTAAGGTATATCACTTTCGTTGTTCAGACTTCATTGTTTACTGCTCCAGGTGAGCACCTTTTATTTTGCTCTGTTCAACTTGATTTGCCAATCTACTTTTTCCATAATTTTTGTACCTCGGTTTACCATCCTTTGTGCAAGTGCTGTAATTTTCTTACTAACACCTCTTGTAAACTTAACCCCGTATCCTTGGTCACAGAACTTTTAGCGCGATATTGCTAAGTCTACAATTTCACGTAGACACTTAAAAATTTGTTAAAGGTCGCCTTACCCATGTGTAGCGTATCTTATTTCACTTGTGATTACCACTTAATAAGTGCGTCAATAATATTACCCTCAGCCTTAGCGTAATTTTGCACTTTTGTCCTTTTTGTGAGAAACTTTTGTGTTTAACCTCTGTGTGAGGAAAGCTTTATGTAATGTCCTCTGTTATGAGTGGGATTTAGTTATCCTTTGCATGAGGTAATTTCAAGTTTAGCCTTAGCGCGAGTGGTGTTTGAATTGTTTTGCGATTTCCATGTGCTACTAGTCACGTTGAGTAATTTTTTGCGACTATCTAAGTTCTATTTACTTTTGTCATTTTGGTGCTAGCCTATACTGTATAGTTGTAAATTGTCATTGCCACTTACCACACTTTTTCATTGTGCATTTAACCAATCCATGGTCACTTCTTGTGCACACATAGCCGCACAAGTTTCCCAAACCTTTCGAGTAGGGTGAGTTTCCATTCCTCAGACATACCCATAAATCTTAAGAATTTATTTAACTTTGAATTTGCAAACTCCGCACATCCAAGGGTTTCATCCAAAATGTCTTTACAAATTCTTAATCTTGGTAACCCTCCACAACCTCAGGCTGAAGCTCTCAAGTTGGAGGAACTAAACTCACGGCTTGAGCAACAGGAGGTCGATTTCAAATTTCTATGTGAGGACGCAGATCTGGCCCTCCATTGCCTAAGTTCAGTAGATTTTTCACGCATGACGTCCCCTGGGTTGGATCACTTTAGCGTCCACATCGGAGGCATCAGGGACAAACTTAATGAATACAAATAGTTTTGGCGGTCTCATTATAAACATCCGACAGTGGTGGCGAATTACCCAATGCTGGTTGACTGTGCAAAACGAATTGAAACGGCCTTCAGTAGCATTGTGTTCCATAAGTCCACTGGCAACCAAGCCCAGAATCAAACACCTGGCGCAAACCCGCAGACTGTTTATGTGCCCGTTGCCTCTGAGCCTGATCCCCCCATCTTTGAAGGTCGTAGGGAACGTTAGACAGGTTGGTGGAGCCTTTTCCATCAAACCATACACGAATCTCCCAAATATTCCCCAGCGGATAAGTACAAGATCCTTTTACGGTGCCTAAGAGGACCAGCCCGACGTCTTGCTGGAAACAGGATCTGGACAGAGGGTTTGTACGAGAGGACCATCGCTAACTTCGTCCAGGAGTAGGAATCCCCTGATCTTGACCGTCATTTGCTGCGTAAGAAGCTCTTTATTATGAGTCCTCCGGCGGATGATGGCCCTGACCTCAGACGGTTTCTGATGGAGTGGAACAATGCTGAGGAAGAATACGTGCAAGTCACCAAAGCCCCGTTGTCCGAAGATCTGTTGGAGCATGCCATCCTGAGTAAGCTAACCCCCACTCTCTTAGAGACAGTTTATTGACGTTACAATAGCACATCCGTGTCCTTGCAAGAGTTAAAGGACGGACTATACGAACATGCACGCACAAAGGAGCTAGCCAAACTGTTGACGGAGTCAAGCAAAGACCGGCTTCCTGTTAAACCTTCTAACTCTGGAGTAAACGGCAATTCAATTACAAAATTTGCTAAGCCCTTCCATAGAGCAACCAGTGATGCCCTTAAGTCGAAGACACTATCCACACCAACCCAAAACCCAGCAAAACCCACTCAGAAGCGTGCACCGGAGCCGGCCATAGCTCCCCCACCAACAGGTAACCCTGTTCGGTACAATTGTGTTTTCTGTGACCACAATGGTCACTCATCAACAAAATGCCCCCGGTTCCCCGATTCAAATAGTCGATTAACGCGGTTGAACCAACTGGGCTGTTGCACTAAATATTTTTCGACGCAACATGTTGCCCGTGATTGCACCGCCCATGTTACATGCCAGAACTGCCAACGTGGCCACAAATTGCCTCTCTGCCCTAACATCGTGACCGTAGGTCACACACCTGATGGGCCAAGAGCAGACCCACCTTCTGTTCAACTTAATCATATAGCATCAAGTGAGACTGAACAAACCAACCAGGCAAACGAAATAAACCCTGCTGTTCTACCCACCTTCACTGGCGATCTAATTAATGGAAAACTTAAACACACCACCCGAGTTTTCCTGGATTGTGGTGCCCAACGCACGTTTGTTCATCCCAATGTAGTCAAGTCACTGAACCTTGCTCCTGTCGGAAAAATCATGTTCCGACTCAACTCGTTCAACATGGACGAACCACCTCAATGTTCAGACTTGGTGCAGTTCAATTTGAAAATTGGTCGCCGCAAGCATAAGGTCGTTGCCATTGTCTACTCGAACGTGGGGAAGAACATAAGGACGCCTGGATATACCCATGCAGTTCACACTCTAGAGGCTAGTGGTCTATGTCTTGCAGACAGGCAGCCAGATGACAATGCCACTGGCATAGAGATCATCCTCGGTGCCGATTACCTTCCCCGACTCCTGAAGCGCACTCACAACATCAAGGGTGTCAACTTGTTCAGTACACCAGGTGGATATGTGGTTTGGGGAGAGCTGCCAGATTGGTCACGAGAAGGGACAGAACCCCCAGAGGTTGATAGTCTGTCGCTCACACTAAACCGCATCAGCGTAACAGATCCTGTGGGAGTAGAGCCCCCCGTCGAGAATCTTTGGAAACTCGATGCTGTGGGCATAAGCAATGAACCCTTCAGCCCTCTTGAGGCACAGGCCGTTGATCTCTTCAAGCGTACTACACGGTACGCAACTGGAAGATACACAGTGCAACTACCCTTCATGAGTGATAGCCGACCAGAAATAAATTTTGGTAGGGCTTTTGCCCAGCTGATGTCCCTTAAAAAATCTAAGGACCCTCAGTTATTCATCAAGTACCAAGCCATCCTTGACGAGTACATAAAGGAGGGCTTTATCCAGCCGGTCGAGTAGAACCTCATAATGACGGACAAATGCACTACCTACCCCATCATCCTGTCCTCAAAAGTTCCACCTCCACACCGATGCGCATAGTATTCAATGTCTAGGCTAAATCGGGACCAAATTCAAGGTCTCTAAATGAATCCTTGTACACCGGCCCAAACTTGGCCTCAAAAATTCAATCCATGATCCTCCGGTTTAGGGAAAAGCCATTTGGTTTGACGGCAGACATCTCTAAGGCTTTCCTACGGATTGAGATCGCTCAGGAACACCGTGATTACTGTCGGTTTCTTTTCTTTAAGGACTCGAGTATGTCCGAAGTTGTTGCATACCGCTTCAAAGTGGTCCTGTTTGGGGCCACCTCGACCCCATATTTGCTCAACCAGACAATCCAACACCACCTGGATGCTCAAACGAGTAGTCTTGCCTCACAGCTTAAAACAAGCTTCTACGTTGACAACTTTCAACGTTGCTACGACTCGCCCACGGACATCCTTAGCGAAAGACAGTCCATAAAAAAAATTATGCTGGAAGCCAACATCCCCCTTGCCAAAGGGACCACTAATGCCTCCATCTCGGGAGACTTCACCGAAACAGGCCCTTAAGATTACCTCGGTCTGGACTGGAACAACGCTGATGACACATTAGCCGTCAAGCTCCCCTCAGGACTGATGTTAGAGGACTACTCACACGTCAACACCAAGAGGAAGGTTGTTTCTCTGTTTTCTTCCATCTACGACCCTATTGGCCTGATCTCGCCGGTCACTATCCTCGGCAAACTCTTCATTCAGAAACTCTGGATGATGGATCAAAGTTGGGATTCACGCCTGAGCGAAGAATTGATCCGCGAGCTCGGTGCCATTCTTAAAAAATACAAGGGTCTCGAGAACATTAAGGTGCCTCGAAATGCACATCAGGGTCACCAGGCTGCATTACATGTGTTTGCAGATGCCTCCAAGCAAGCCTTTGGAGTGGCTTGCTACGTGGTCACAATTGAAGGTAAATGCCAGCTCCTCACAGCCAAGGCACGAGTTACCCCTAAACATATGCTGGAATTGGACGAGAGTCAGTCCATTCCCAAGCTTGAGTTGACCGCACTCCTGTTTGGATGCCGACTAGCCCAGTATCTGATAGAATTACGTCCAGAAACATACGTCTCTACAACAGTGTGGTCCGATGCCTCCACGGCCCTGCAGTGGGTACACAGACGGCAGAGCACGTCCCCATATGTTCTCAATAGGGTTTAGGAGATAAACCGTATAAGGTTGAACTGTCGGTTGCTTCTCAAGCATGTCCCCACGTCCTGCAATCCCGCGGACCTGGCGTCGCGGGAGTAGCCGCCAAAGTCGTCCTCAAGTCCAACTTATGGCTTCATGGACCAGCCTGGCTGATCGACGTCTCAGCTTACCCGGACCAAAGCAGATTCCCTACTGAATGTGAGATAAAAGCTTGTCCCATCAGACTTTTGCCACCGCAAACTCAAAAATTTGCTCATTTCTCATCTCTTGATGAGGCAGTTAGGAGCTATGCAGCCTTGCTGCGCCTGACGAGCGGATGGGCCGAGCACAAATTCCCCCATTTAGTCCAAAGGTTCCCACGAAGACAACTTACCGACATCATTCGTGTGTCACAGGGGGCCAGTTACCCCCAAATATTACGACAATTGCAAGGTAAACCCGCCTTGTTGAAGTCTGATGAATGAGCCTTTATCGGACAACGGAATCCCTATATTGACAATAACGGTGTTCTAAGAGGTCGATTCCGCCTCAGTGATGCACCCCCGGAGTCCGGCTACATGGACCCCATTCTCCTAGAGTCCCACTGTGCTCTCTGGAAACTTATTGTTGAGCATTGGCATGAAGTGCTGCTGCACTGTAACACCTCCACTCTTCTTGTTCACTTGCGCAAGGAATTTTGGGTTCCCCGAATGCGCCAGCAAGTGAAGAAGATTCTCAAACGGTTCATACATTGCAAAAGAGTACAAGGCCAGCCGTACCCAACCTCACCGTTAGCTCCAGTCCACCTTAACCGCCTCAATGCTGAGGTCCCTTTCAGAGTAACTGGACTGGACTACACTGGCGGCTTCAAGGTACATCATTCACATGTGGACATGGTGTATGTACTGCTGTTTACCTGCGCTGCCACGCGGGCGGTAGCTTTAGAAACTACTACTTCCTTGACAGTTGTGGAACTAGTCCAAGCGATACGAAGGTTCGCTGCCCGATTTGGGATGCCCCAGTGCCTTGTGTCTGACAATGCCTCAACCTTTCAAGCTGGTCTGACACTCTTGACAGAACTCATGCAGCACCCTGTTATCGGCGGGTTCAAACGGGCCCACAACCTCACTTGGAAGTTCATCACTCCTCGAGCCCCGTGGCAAGGAGGGTTTTACGAGCGCTTGATTGGGTTTACCAAACTCAACTTGCGTAAAGCCACTTACTGTTGCCACCCTACGTATGATGAGTTTGTGACCTTGGTCCGAGAAGTAGAATGCGTGGTGAATGATCGGCCTCTAACATATCTGGATGCTGATGACCCCACTGATACGCCTTTGACCCTAAGCCACCTACTCTATGGTCGAACCCTCTTATTAGCACCTCAAGTCCACCTGGCTGACTTGACTGATCCTACTTTTCGAGAATGGGACATCCTCCGCAAAGATTACCAGAAGCTGACCAACATGCTGCAAACATTCCTGAAGAGGTGGAAGTATGACTATGTTAGTTCCCTTCGAGAACGACACCAGAAGTCTAGTCGCCTCCACCCGAACATCCCTAGAGTTGGAGATTTATGCTTGTTGATTCTGGACGAGGTCAATCGAGAGGAGTACCCTTTGACCCGTATACTCGAAGTATACCCAGGTCGAGATGAACACATCAGAACAGTCAAGGTCCGCTCCGCAAATGGAGAGTATGTACGTCCAGTCAACCGACTCATACCTTTGGAGGTTAACGAAAATGGCCAAACACTATCCGAACCAAGTGAGGAGGAACCTCCTAACACCCCTCCTCTCGGAAATCTCGACAGTCCTCCTAGAGACCAACTGGCCGAGAGAAATGATGAGACCACAGCCGAAGCTAGGACTTCTGTAGTCATCGCGGCGCCCCGCCACGACAGGCCTACACGGGCCTCTGCTGAACGTGCACGAGCCCTATTCTAGGAGATCTTGTAGTAGCTTTGCATAGTCTTCATCAACCATGTGAAGGACTGCTGAAGTTTTGATTTGTCCTTCCCTCCGCTTTTATCTTGCAGTTGTAGTTACCTTTTTGTACTAAGTCATAGTTAACTCTATTTTACTTCCGCTTGTAATCGTACCTCTTTTGTTTGACTCTCGCTTGTAAATCGTACTTCGCACTCATCTCGTACGCGGTTGCAGTTCAACTTAATGCCAATTGCTGACATAATATAGCGCAACTAGTCACATTCATTCTTTATTCATTTAGTATACTCATCTCATATACTAACACCTAATCCACATTGCATTAGTCTACACTAACCTTTCTCCTTTTCCTCCCTTTATCCCCAGGGTGTGAAGAATTTTCTTCACTACTCTTCTTCTTCATAGTTTATACGTAGACTTTGTTATTGTTCGTGACATCACGGCAGGGAAAAATGTGAGTAATGTGTCTTTCTTAAGCGAGTGTCCCAAGATTAATACTTTTGTGTTTTTTTGTATACATTATTCTACCGTAAGTATTTAAGTACAGTATTTTAAATCTCTTAATTACAACTCAAGTCTGCTAGTCTAGGAGGTATGGTTGTCCACACACGTAAGCCCGACTTGCTAAATTACCTTTTAGTTTAATTTTTTATTCTGTATGCCAGATGTTTAGAATTAGGATTATCTTTGTCCCCTAGAACTGCAAGATTTCTCCTTGTATTCTAAATAAGTGTGTTGCTTGCAATTCACAAGGCACAAGGTTTTTGAGCCTGTCCTAAATGAGAGTTGGCACCTCAAGACCATAGGCCTACGCACCAAGATACGCTTTTTTTTTTTGGGAAGGAAGGAGGACACAGCTGACCTGAACTCAACCTCACAAACATACAGGCCAAGGTACGAAACGGAGCTGCCAAGTCAGGCTCCAATATCAACCCCGTGTCCCACTCTCCATCACTAGCCTGCCCCCTTATACCTTAACTAACCAAGATTACGTAGAGGAGGTCAAGCAGATAACCAGTGTCAGTACAAAGCTGCTAATTCTACTGCACGTCGGTTCCAATCTTGTGGGCTAGTTGGAGGGGACCGTTGACTCTGCAAATTAAGTGCTGTAGGCCTAGTGAGCAAACTGAAGACCGCCACATTTAGGACATGGGCGCCCACTACAAAAAAAATCTTGTGAGTTCAACTAATGGCCATTCCTCTTTAGATAAGTTTCAATTTCTCATAAGGTAAGTTTAGGTATTATTTTGGCATTACATCTTTCGGGCTGCGTGCATGGAAATTAATGTACTCATATTTTTTTGATCTTGGTAATTGCTTGAGGTTACTGACCACATGTTGGGACCTCACAGCAGCCTACTGCACAAATTGCTGATCAGAATTTTTTGACTCTTATTTATTCTGTTTGAGGTTTAATCCACAAGTTAATTCCGTTTAACGTTTTCATTTTTTTTGTGTTGTAAATTCACTTATTCATTTTATCATATGTAAAACTTATAATTGAGTTACTGAGATTTTTTTCCAATTTTTAATTTTGTCGTGTTAAAATCATCGAGTTATTTCCATCCCTTTTTACTGTAATAAATCATTTGGAATAGATTACACATTTTGGTATCCTTAACCGCATTATATGAATTTTACCCATTTATGGTATGGGACGGGTCAGAAGTACCCAAGGTGTTGAGAGTAACCTACTCTAGACAGAGGTAAGTTGGTATCAGCGAGTGTACGCTCTTTAACTTAGTGCTTTGAAGGTGAAGATCCCCATTTAACTTTACTTTATACTTTTATACTCCACTGTTCCCCCTTTTTTTATTGTCTCTAATTGCATTAACGTAAGATACCTGTACAGCATCTCACTGGGGTCACTGGGACGGAGTCGAAACAGAGCCTTAGAGTGAGATGACTCTAGCCGTGACAAAGCTAGAGTAGGCCATAAATTATTTCCAATTTAACGTGTGGAGTTCTCCGGCCTCTGGACAGTAAAATTGCCTCCTTTGTATTTAAGAGTGAAGGTTAGTGAACTATGGCTGTAAAGTATTAGCAGGGCGTTTGTGTCCCGAGAGTAAGTGCTCATTATCCTCCCCTGTTGAGCTTTGGGTAATTGACGTAGGGAGACTTTCCTGGACTAAGTTCCCACTCAACCATTCAGATAAAAATTCTCCACATAAGTTAATGTTGTCAAGATATTTGTTATTAAATATCTCATTGTAACCTCACCATATCATAACCGTATATGTTTGTTAATTTCGTGACCAATGAGATCTAGCCAATAAGTTATTTTTTAACAACAATGCAGTTCACCTCATTACTACTGACATTACCACCAACAACAAAGAACAGTACAACAAACCAATCAAAAAAGTCACATATCTTTGTAGATTTTGAAACGACCAAAAAAGTCGTTATGATGCGACAAAATTCTCTTTATGAAAAGGCATGATTATGAAATGACTAGATCCCCTTCAGTCCCTCATAAGTATGGACTCTGTATATTAGGTAAAAACCATTGTCTTTTTAATGGAGTATGACTTCAGTGAAGCTTGAATGGATATTAAGAATTTAACAAAGTAGTTATTGTATAACTACAGGCATGTGGCGTATAAGACCCGGTCACCTGCCAGTCATTAAGACTGCCACTTTTGAATTTGTCTCCAAGCAGTATGCACACTCTCTTACTGTCTCTCAAATTTGGCTTTGTTCCTAAATGAAATTCATGGTATCACGCTTCAGTAGGAACATAATGTTGGCGAAGAATCTGGCCGTCATTTAGTGGGGATGCTTCACCTACCTGACAAATATTTCAACCTTCATTTAGACTTTGACCGTTGGAGAGTGCAACTGTACTGGACTCACTTATCTGATTGTTTTAACCTTTCCTTTTTTATTTTTTACTGTATTTTGTGCATTTGGTCTTACTGTCATGTCTGAGGTATATTACAATTGGTTGTGCAGTGTTTCATGATAACTTATTAGTCTATGTCACAGTTTTTATGTTACCTACAACTATCAATTAGAATTGTTCATTTGTTCCTACACAAATACACAGCATTCGCTCTTCACTATGGATAAATTGTTCCGGCTTGTTGGAAAAGGAGCTATAGATTTTTTACAATAGGTAAACGACCTGCTGCTAGTTAACGATGGGTAGCGGCGAATAGACCAACCACCCCACTCATACACTTAGCTAGACTGTACATCCACTTTTGATATTTTCTTGGTAGAAGGCACACGTGCTCTCTCTTCCATTTACCCTTACTAAAACTGGCAGTAAACTCTCTTTATTTCTTTTTCTTTTTAAGTCTAATTGGTTTTGTAGGACTTATTATGATGCGGTTTGCCCTGGTATCAAAGGGCCCTCGTGCAGCACCTTCAAATCAGAGCAGGTGACAGATCCTCAATCTGTTTGTGTTGGGTGCAGACGATGCTCAAGATCCACCGGATACTCACAGCACACCAAAAACCAGTTAATAACATACAAAACTCTTACGAAGAAGGTCTTGAGTTGACTTTCCAAACTTCTATGCAGCGAGGGACAGACGCCGTTGCTTAGTGTAAGATACAAAAGGTTGAAATGTGGGAACATAGCTTCTGACGTTGAAACAGATGAACTTTTGAACTTCTTTATCTTCTTCAAGATATTTTATCGTTGTGCGTAGTCACCAACTTTCAGAGTCACACAGGGTGTAGCTGGAAAAGGTCTCCAAACACTAGTGGTATAACTAAGTCTCGTCTGCTTTTCTCGCTCGTCACCTGTCCTTTATATACGAGGGACCAACACTCCCGAATGTTCCTGACGGACGAGAAGTAATGCAAGGTACAAAAACAGGATATTAGAAAAGGAGTTTAAACTTTTTTGATAAACCACACCAATTTAAAAGTTCAGTTAACATGCTGCAAAATCCTAAGAAACCCCTATTTTAAAAAACAAATCATTATGATCTAATGGTAGCTATTAATTATGAGGAACAAATATTATTTATCGACTACTTAAACATAAGAATATTCATTCAGAAAAATAACAAATTTATGATTTAAGAAAGGGATGGTCCATGCGAGTTGAAACTAATATAATTTCTCCTATACTCCTAACTAACAAAGGTAGAATAACAAATGAAATTCTGTCTCATGCAATGCAAATTGAACCTCGAGGAAGACTCTTTCATTTCGTGGGGCGTCGAGAGTTCATCCTAAATGTCACCCCTCTTTTCTTCCTGCCTACCTGAGGGAGAATCTTACCTGGAAGCACAATCCCCGTGCCTCGAGGTGTCTTCTGACACTGACCGATCTCGTCCTTGAGACATCTCAGGAACTAGAAAAAGTTGGGGTTAAAGAGCACGCCTTAGCACTAAACTTCAGCTTAGATTTTCAGCGTTCTGAGGATACAGACGATGTGGCTGTACTGGAATCTCGATCTCCAGTAGATGAAGGGTTTTGGTCAGGCTTGCTCCTTCTTTGTGGGGAAGTGTCTCCTGGAGTGTTACTTACAGGAGAAGAACAGTCTGATGTGCAGTATTTCCACTTAGGAGGAAGAGAAAGAGAGTGAGGATCATGAGAACAGTAAGTTTTTGCCTTTGAAGAATTAGGTTCCCTTGGTTTTGCACCCCATTGTTTGTAAGATGATGAGCAAGAATGCTTGTTTTTTGCTTTCACAGGCGAACACTCATGAGCCAGTGCTTTTGAGCATGCTGAGAAACATGGCCAAAATTCAGATAATTTCTACTCTGAAGAATTTGAGGCCTTTCTTGTTTCAAGAGTGAGAGAGTTTCTCTATTCGTTATAGTATTCATGGTCATGTATTTAAATTAGAAATTTTTATTTTTCATTTTATCAGTTTATATACAGTATACTGCACTTTATTTTTTTTTCTCATCAGCCATCAATCATCTCATAACTATGTCGTTTTATTTCAGGTTCATGCAATGCCCTACACTCATTAGGGGACAAAGAGTGAACCATTTGGTAAACAAGTACTTTACTAAGGTACCTCTGAATTGTAAATAAGAGCTTTAGACATGAAGATTGATAACTATTCCTACACACTATACACACACTATGTTCTTTACAATAGGAGAAGAAATCAGCGCTAGCTGGCATACTGTTATAAAACTTTTAACAAGGTGTAAACAACCGACCGGTTTTAATCAGTTGTAGCTGGGAGAGGCACCTTACCCACTCACGCACACCTTCTTCCCTTTGATCTCAGCCGTTGTCGTAGACAAACGTCTCTGTCCACATTCCTAACTATCTGTGCAATGAAACTTACTTTTAGTTAAATTCTCGGTTTATGAGTTAGTGTCTTGGAAATGTTGTCCTAGAGTTAAAGTTTTGATTATAGCATGACTCTTTTACTCTTTAGGTTAATTAAGGATAAACATCTTTACTGCTTTAGAGTTGGACTTCTCTTGAAGTTTTAATATCAAAGAACCTCTAGAAAGGGATATTGTTCAGATATTGGGCCGTCTGTGTATGCCAATCCATTGATGGACACACATGAGCAACAAGCAGTCTAGTGAGTCCTTTGATTTAATGTTCCAGCCATGCTTATTGGAAGCTGTAGGTTTGCAACTGAGCACACGACTTGGTCAGCAATCAAACCTCAAAATGCTCTGGAAGGTACCTCTCAGTGCCCTCTGCGCATCCAAGAGGGAGCTAGCCTTGCAATTGAGAGATATGCCAATCTTTTTTTTTTCCTTTGATTTTGCCAACCCTTCAAGTTTTTTGCGGATGTATTTGCTATGGTGACCTGATTTTCTACCATGGTCGTTTATCTATTCTGACAGATCAGAAGTAGTCTCATGTTCCTACGCAGAGTATTCTAGCTCTTTGAAACTCCTATGAGATCCTGACAACTGTCGCAGTGACTGACGGCGCCAAAAGGTGAAAGCTAGCCTTTTACCTTAGAGTTTCGCTTAATGTAAGTGATATCCAGCAAGCCTGTATCGTGGTGCCAAGGGTGAATGTTTTTTTTTCACCTGAGAGTTTGCTTGAAGCAAGCGATTTCTTTTACCCTCGCGAGTCTGGCTCGCGACGCAGTTTAAGCTCTTAGGAAGTCTAGGACTTGGCAACAAGGGTGAAAGCTAGTGTTCCCACCTGAGAGGTTTGTTTGAAACAAGCTTTCTCTCAACACCTCAAGACCTGGCTTGCCTGTGATTTGGAGTCATGACAGGATTCGGGCTCACAGATAGCCTGGATGTTTATGTTAAAGGAATAAACCTTTGTGAGAGTATTTCTTGGAACTAACCTTCTTTCAGAGCCTCTCGACTCTGGCTCACAGTGATCTTGCATTGAAGCACCAAAGGTGAAAATATATCCTCAAAACAAGGAATCTCTTATCCGGATGCAATCCAGTCTCACAACACAACTCAGGATCGTAGCTCAAATCAGGCTCATGGCGAGCCTAGATAACACAGTAAGCTCCTTGAGCCACTAACTGTCAGTCTAGTCATCTAATGTGCATGAAGCAATTAGGAATCTAGAATAAGTGGTTATACCACTTGTTCAAGGACATCACTTCAGGTTTCGAATTTAAGGATGTTTTCTTAACAAGAAACCTGTGTTCTTGCAATAGGTAATTGTATGCTATCTTGCGTTCACATTTTTCGAAAGTGTTTATGGAAATAATTTCCTTTGATAGCCCGAATCTCAGTCACAAGGCACGAGACAAAGCTTTTGGGGATTTGATATTTTTCTGCTAACTTTTATCTCTCTTGTAAGATTGCAATAATACCAGGCGATCCTGTAAAGGTTCCGAAACTTTTTGGACGACTTGACTCATGGATTCAGAAGTCTGTTGTTTGAGGAAATACAAATTGATTTAGATATGTAATTTATCTCTTTTGTGAATGCACGATCAACTCTATCCTAATAAAAGGCAAGAATTCAGACTTCCTTGTGTGAAACTCTAGTCTTCCCAGAGTAAATGAAAACAGAACGTTCTAGTAGAGTGGTAAAGCTGTACTTAAACTCAAACAATGTGAACCATGTTTTATTTATCAGTGCGGAAGAGAGCAAGGGATAAAAAAAAATATTATCATTATATTGTATGAGCGTGTATGTACCACATACGGTACATGGCTCCCCTCCTAAAAAAAGACATGCATGTGAAATAGGGCACATGGATCTAGAGAGGCGATCTGTAGGTGGGTCATCTTGCTGGAGATATGCAGGTTTTAGACAATCAAGATACTATGTCTGCTTTGCTACGAATGTTAATTAAGATAGCCTTGGGAGAGCAACGGATCATGAGTAGAGGGCATGAGTAAGGGCACGTCAATGGTGGTTTGCTTACATCGGTGCACAAGAAGACGTGCGTTGTGGTGTGTAAATCTCGGGGTATGTGTTGCTTTGCTGGGTACTTGTAAGTATGGTGAGAGGAAGTAAATTTTCCCACAACATGATATAGGTGCTGGTGAATATCAGAGGAGATTGCAGATGGAAAAAAATTCAGAAGGGATGACCAAAGGGTTGCCACAAACCATTACAGGTGCCAAGACATCCAGAGTCCTAAAGAGTGGTTCTTCATCCCAGGAGGACCCAGGGAAGCTGATTAAACCCATTGAAGTCTTTGCAGAAGGACATCAAAGTTGCTTTGAGAGTGCAATGAAAATTTTCAACCATTTTATTGGCTGTTGGGCTATAGGCCGCTGTCAGATGTAGTGGGATACTCAGAAGATTCGCTAATGATGTTCAAAATTGAGAGGTGAAAGTGGTAACCCTGTCAAAAGTAATACAGTCAGACCTCGTTAATTGCCGTTTCTTGGTTCGAGGTTTCATTTTTTTATGGTGAGGGAGAAACTCTGCAATGAAAGAACCTAGGTGCCAGTCTTGGATATCATTTTTCCTCTGTCAATATTAGAACACCACCATCATCTGTATGGGGGAAAGTAAAAAAGATAGTAGAATAATTTACCTCCAATGTGGGTTGGAGGTAAATGGTCAATATATGACTGGAGCAATGGGGGTTAGTAATGCTTTGGCTGAACATTTCTTCACTATATCATGCAACTGTATTAAGCACTGTATCATTGCAACAAAAAAGGAGGAATTTTACAATGTTCTTTTTAACAAAATAGAATTTGATTCCACAATTGCATGCACCTGAGGATTGATCCTCGGGGTGTACGCTACAGGTGTCAAGAGAACTCTGATGTATATCAGCTGAGTTTTCAGATCAATGATGCGTGAGGAACCACTAACATTTGTCACTCCCCTTTGGAGGCTGGAGACTTATGTTGTAACTGTGCAGATTGATGAGTTTGATGTAAGAAAGGCTTGGTCTTCCTTCAGTCTTTCAGGTAGGCCTTCCATGGTGTTTTTGAGGGAGCTGGTAGCTAAGGCTATCTCTCTCCTGGTACTCTCCAGTGAATTTAACTTAGTCTCAAGTATCCCACGTGACATCTGTTAAGGTAGCCACTGACCAAGCAAGTAAGGTGGTGGAGGTTAGCTTTAAAGATTAAGAGATCTGTTGCCCTGTTCTTGGTGGTACTATGTGTTACCACCATTAAAAAGTCATTGGGTCCTTTGACTGACAAGATATGGTAGTACTACACTGTATGCCTCATTCTGGTTATGGTTCAATTTTTCCTTTGCCTACACATACTCCAAATAGTTTGGCCTGTTCTTTACACTTTCTCCTCGTTCATCATAAACCTGACCACAATGAGATAAATGAGCAATTCTTTTTTACTCACACTGTTAACTACTGCCTTGGTTAGGTTAGAAGAGACTCTTTAGCTATGGTAAGCAGCTCTTCTAGGAGAAGGAAACTCCAAAATCAAACGATTGTTCTCTAACTTGGATAGTGCCATAACCTCTGTACTGTGATCTTGGGTTAGAGTTCTCTTGCTTTAGGGTACACTCGGTCACACTATTCTACCTTTTCTCTTCCTCTTGGCTTTTGAAATGGTGTGTGGGCAAGTATGATAGAAGGGTCATGGATGTCTAGTGATTTATCAAGAGGTTGGGTTTTCCTTAGGTTTTTCTTCATTTTCCTTACAAGTAATCATTTTCAAAACCATCCATGTCCTCCCTTCAATTGAGGTGCATATCATTGTGTGTACTTAGCCTTGCATGGTGTGTTGTCTCCGCCCTTTTGACTAATTTTATACGAAATTCTACCTTTAGTCTATGTATTGTATTAGTCACTTTATATAAATATATATATATATATATATATATATATATATATATATATATATATATATATATATATATATATATATATATATATATATATATGTGTGTGTGTGTGTGTGTATGTGTGTGTGTGCACTTTTTGTTTTTATTATTATTGTTAAATTTGCTTTTAGCATGATAAATAATTATTGCTTTTAATTCTAATCCTGCCTGAAGACATTGAGCAAAACCTGGGACCATACTGGTCCTGGGTTTTGCCAGTGTTGTTTACTGTATTGTAATATTCTTGGACTGCATGCCAAAATTCAGCATATAGAGGTTGCCTCCAGACAGTATGATATACTTTTATGTTTAGAAATTTTGATTTCTTAAATAAGGCTCTCATCTGTACTCCTAATTACAGGTTCTAATAAACTAATAATTTTGAAACAGGGTGTCATCCCTAGGGAAAGGGAAATAGCGGTGTATGTTAGGACTGAGTACCCTGCTTCTCATAAGTCCTGCTATAAATATGGGTGTCATGAGATTTAGGTATTTAAAGTTTGTGCCAGGAATAACAACTTCTATTTGTGTTCGATCTATTAGAATCCAGTCATAGATGATTTTACCTTCGATTGCCTTTTTAACATTATGGCTAAGATACAACAAAATGATGGAAAGATCTCTTTTGTTTTTGTTTGTAGTTTTAGTGTTCAGTATAGGGAGTGTTTAATTGTGTTTCTCCTACTGATTGCCATGGCTAAAGAGCTATGGACTTTGCTTTTAAAACAGACAGTGAGCAAACCATAAGTAAAGTTACTCACTGGTGTGATAACTGCTTTGAGATAGTATACACTGATTCCCCTGACGTTTTAACAAGTAAGGTTTGTTCTCCAGTTTGGACATCTTTTCTACCTTAATTTCATTACTAGTCCAGATTAGGCAGCCTATCCCCGATGTGTCATACTCTTGTAAGGTTTATATAAAATCTCAAGCAGACTGGAATGGCATTTGAGTGATCTTTTGAATTTAAAATAATCATAGTTGTACAAAAGTGCTGAGCCTGTTGTTCTTTTGAATGAGAATCTGGTCAGCATGATTAATAAGTGTATTCCCTCTTATGTGCTAAAGTTACAAGTGAAAGTTAAACCCTGGTTTAATGATGATTATAGACATGCTTATTATGAGAAGTAGGAAGCCTATCATGTTTGGAAGGGTAACAGATCAGGTTTGATGTGGAATAACTATAAGTTAAGAGCTTTTACTCAGAGACTTAACGCTTCATATGGAAAAGGGATACAATTTAACTATGATATAAATGCTTTTTGGTACAAACCAGGAGCCTAAGTGGTGAACTACCCTTAAAATGCATTCTTTGGTTTAAATATACATAAGGGGACAGCTCTCTCACTCACTGTCCAAAGGAAAGGGTGATTCTTTCGGCTGATATGCTTGGCAATAAGCTGAGTAATGAGAAACTTTATCTTTTTCATTGGCCATTCCAGCTTGCACTAAAGTCATACTGCTAATTAAATGACTTAGCTCTGCTGAAGTAATAATCTTTTTATGAAGGACTTAGTTTTATATTGCTAGAAAAAAAAAATTATAACAATACTAAGATATTTGATCTGTTTGTTTGGGGAATTGGGTTTTGAAGTGAATAACTTTGTACTGTATACCCAATGTAACTGATGGTCTCACAGAAGTTGCTTTGCATTACGAAATATGTAAAGGGGTGAAAAGGGATTTTTAGATGCTCCAATGTATAACAAAAATAAATGAAGAGAATGGAATAAAGAACCTGTTATGTACATTTAGGATAATTATAGTTTAGAAAAATTGCCCTTTTATTTTAGAAAACTTCAACATATTCACCTTTCCCTTTTCCAATTCTAGTTGTTCTCTAATATCTCAGACTTTTTATCCCAAAGGAAATAATCATCCAACTCTTGTGGCAAGATTGTGTAAACTACAGGAACTATCTGCAAGAGAAACTGTACTGGGATAAAGGTTTATGCTGGAAGACTTTGATGCAATATATGGTATGTCAGAATAAACAGTTCAGCATTAACTTGCTCTTTGTTGGCTTTTGAAGATAGTATTGAAGAGGATGTTATTTTGTAATAAGGGAAGGTTGAGGAAATATGATTCCTCAGAATTTTAAGTGAAAAGTGAAATTGAAGATTTGTCTTTACTCTCTGCATTGAAGCTGGAAAATAATGATTAAATTTTTTTTACAGTGCTGAGCTCTTTAATGATGGCTCTCTTTTCATGGATCCAGACATGGAATTCAAAGCAGAGCCAGAGTTATTTGAGTCAAGTGACATTGACGTGAAATATTGTTACGACTATGATGTAACATTGAGTGAGGATGATCTACAAGGTTACAGAAAGGAAGACAACAAGGAGGATAAAACTGTAAAGACTTATTTAAATGTAGGTTTGAAAGAGGAATGTGGCAAAAGGGAAGTCAGTAAAGAGGTAAATCAAATAAAAGAGAAGATGGAAAACAGTGACTGTGACACCTATCTATGTCAGGAAAATGATCCCAAAACCAACACTAACGTTGATATGAGAGAGACTGAGGGGAAATAATTTAGTGAAATACTTAACACCAACATTCACATGCTAATTGACACTGGAGGCCAGTTTATATGCAGAAATTGTAGCAAAACATTTTCTAAACAAGTACATCTTGAAGCCCATTATAAAAATTACACTAGGAGGAGGTCATTCAAGTGCAGTGAATGTGGCAAAGGGATTTTTGTAAAGGTGAACTATCAAAACATCGTAGAATTCATACTGGGGAGAAGCAATTCAAGTGCAATGACTGTGACAAAGCATTTTTTCAGTGTAATGATCTCACAACATATAGAATTCACACTGCCCAATAGAATTGAAGAAACCAAAGCAATATCACTGGAAGATCGATCCAAGCTGATTAAACTTAAAGAAAATGAAGAACTTAAAGCTTCGGTGAATAAAGTCAACACAGGTCTTGCTAGAATGGTCCCGGCAGGATTAAGTCTGACAGAAATTAATCATATCAATTATGGTGCAGCTTGGTACATACAAAGTTAGATCATACCAGATTATAAAGAGACGAGAGGAACCCAGCCAAAGAAAAGAAATGTAGAGCCAACATGAAAAAGAAACAACATGATAAAATAAATCAGTTAAGGACAGAGATCTGGCAAATGCCCACGTATATGAAAGGCCAAAATCACACTCCAAATCTGCTTAAGAAAATAAGAAAAATAAAGAAAAACTATGGAACAGATGATAAGCAAACGAGAAGAAAACTAGCAGAACACTAAGCCAAAGTAAGGGCCCTAGCTGCACAAATAAGAAACAAAGAACATAAGAGAAAAGTAAAACAGATAAACAGGCAGGTTGGTGAAAATCCAAAGGTTGTATATAGAAATATGGTAAAAGAAACAGTCGAGGTACGAACACCACCGAGCGTGGAAGATCTGGAGAGGTTTTGGAAGCCATTGTTTGAAGACGCGAAACAACACCAAGAGAATTCAGGGAATTGACACCATTAGGCAAAAGAACAGCCTGAAACAACAAATGCCTCCATTAAGGTTCACCACAGAAAAGTTAGCAAGAAAACTAAAAAAAATATACGGTAGTAATTTTAAAACTCCAGGAGTAGACAAGATTCCAAATTTCTGGCTAAAAAAGATCACAGTGCTACACCAACACTAAAAAACAAGTCTTTTCAAGAAGGATGCTAGGAGAAGAAGAATCACCAGAGTGGCTCACAATGGGAAACACCACTCTCCTCCCTATGAGCTGTGAGACCGATCTTTCCAGCAGGTATAGGCCCATCTGCTGTCTACCAGCAACCTACAAATACCTCACAGGAATCATAGCAGATGATATCTATGAACACTTAGATCAAGGCAAATATATGGAAAAAGAACAAGAGGGATGTACAAGAAACAAACTTAGAACCAAATATCAGTTGCTAATTAACAAAACAATACCAGATGACTATTAGAAAAGGCAAATGAACCTTAGTATGGCTTGGATAGACAATAAGTAGGCATTTGACAGTGTGCCACACTCCGAGATACTTGAATGTCTGGAATTATATAACATCAATGAGAAAATAAGATCATTCCTGTCAGCTCAGATGGTTAAGTGGAAGACCATCATCTATCTTTAACACATTGAGGGCCAGATAGTAATTCCGGACATAAAAATACAAAGAGGAATATTCCAGGGTAGCAGCCTCTCATCGCTTCTCTTCTGCTTGGCTATAGACCGGCTTAGTAAAATCTTGTATGACCTGAACACCGGCTAAGACCTAAGCAGAAGCAGAAGTAGAAAAGACAACAAAATAGTGAACCACCTGCTCTTCATGGATGACCTCAAACTATATGCAGACACGGGGGAAAAATTGGAAGAACTAATTAGGACAGTCCACAGATTTTCAAGTGACATCTGCATGGACTTTGGATTAGATAAATGTGCTGAGATTTCCATCAAGAAAGGAAAGAAAGTAACATCAGAAGGAATAGGAGTAGAAGAAGGTATGTTTGTAGATATGTCAGAGGATTCTGCATATAAGTACTTGGGAGTAGAAAAAAATAATTGTATAAAACACAAGAAAATGAGAGAAAAGATAAAGAAAGAATACCTCAGTCGCCTAAAGAAGATCTGTAAGTCAGAATTATCACCAAAAAATAAGATCACTGCCATAAATCAGCTAGCGATGCCAGAGGTGACCTATGGTTTTGATATTGCAGACTGGCCACAAGGTGAGATAGATAGGATAGATGATAAGACTAGGCAGATTCTCACCTTGCATAAAGTCACATATAGAAACCAATGCATGGACAGAATATACCTCCCACGCAGAGAAGGTGGACTAGGCATAACTGAAACCAATCAAGCCTACAGAGCAGCAATAGTAAGTATAGGGCAATACTTAAAATGCCCTGAGAATGAATACATCAAAAAGGTTGCCCAACATCATAATGAACCCTGACCCAACTAACATCAATAACAAAGCAGGCTAAGAACTTCGCAAGAGAATTGCTAGAAGAAACAAAGGGAACTGAACAGACTCCAGCAACAATGATAGCCAGGAAGACCAGGCAGAAATTCAGTTCTAGAGAGGAAACACTTGGAATGGAAAGGTGGAAACACCATGGAAGAGCAGAAATATTCCATGAAGAACTGGAAAAAGATTACATGGACAAAGAACAGTCACTCAGATGTATAAGTAATGGAAATTTAGGTTTTGATGGAGAAAGGATAATAATAGGAGCACAAGACCAAGGGGTCCTAACAAACTGCTTAAAGAAAATGGTGGACATATCAGGAAACGATCAGTGTAGATTTTGTCATGCAGCAGTTGAGAGTGTTGATCATCTGGTTTCAGCCTGCCAGACCCCCCTTGCAAATGGTCACTACACAGCTTGCCACAATAAGATCTGTAAATATATACTGTACATTGAAAAATATGTAAAGAATACAAAATTGAAGTAAAAGATAAGGTATGGGAGCATGAACCAGATCCAGTTACCTCCAGTAGATGCATTACCATCTTTTTTGATAAGATAATCCCGACAGGAAGATATATAGGAGGCGGTGCTATAAGACCTGATATTGTGATCTGGAATAAAGAAGACAAAAAACAGCAAAGATTATAGATGTGGCATTACCCAGTGATTTTGGCTTCAATAGAGCTGAGAGGCAAAAAATAAAAAAATATCAAGAACTAAAGAACGACCTGAAAAGTACAAAGGAACTGAAAGAAATAGGAATAATACCTGTAGTTGTGTGGCAACAGGACTAATGAAGAAAATCCTGAGACAATACGTTCAGGCTATAGCAAGTTTCCAAGCATAAATGAGGTGCAGATTGCTGCCATCAAGGGAACTGTGGCCATTTTGAAAAGAACCCTCCGATATAAGGCTAGTGGAACATAGAGGTGCAACCATAGACCTCAGGCTGGGGTCCACTTGTATAGTGGAAGAAGAATAATGTCGGAAACGTAAACAAAGCAGCTCCTAATAATTCGACATTTTGGACGGTTTTTATCATGAATAACTAATCTTCCGTTTGTGACATAGTGCATGAGTGGTCAGTGCATATAGTGGCAGTGTACGTCAGCACAATTGATACAGCTTTGTTATTTTATTAGCAATATACTATCATTGCCTGACCGTCCTCCAACAATCTTTTCTTTCTGGTTGCCATGGCAATGGAAGTTGTTTATCATTTTCTATGAATGTTTTGGAGGAGTAACTAAGCAAGAAGGAAGAGAATGTAACTATTTTTTCCACCCTTTGTATATTAATACAAGACTTTTTAACAACAAATTGATAAGTGGTTTGTTGATGTACGTTATTTACAATGCCCAAGTCATTAAGTGAGCTTCAAAAACTTTCAAGAAGTCAGATTAAAAATATAAATAAGGAAGAGCTAATCGACAGCATTATAGCAGAGCAAAACCCTGATGACGTCGCATTGCGTTATGTAACAGAAAAATTGGATGACGTAGTGCGGGAGATTGCTCAGCTGAAAAGTGCAATAACATCCCCTGAGAGCGCTTTCAACAAGAAGATAGCTGAGCTATGAGACCAGGTGAATAAGCAGTCTGACATAATAGCTAAGCAACAGCGTTTTCTCGAAGTATTAGATAAGAAGGTACGAGAATGTAATTTGGTTTTGCCGGGTGTTCCCAACGATGATGAAGCCTTGGATGGTTTGAATGAAGACGATGCTAAAGTGAAGAAGGCTTTTGAAGTCATAGGTGCAACTGGCACCATTTCATCCGTTCGACGGCTTGGTCGAAGGAACATGGCCGAAGGATCCCGAAGGCGTCGCCCAATCCTAATTACTTTGGAATCAAGAGTAATCCGTGATGGGATACTGGAGAAAGCAAAGGAACTGATGCAGCGTGATGAAATTTGCAAGAAAATATTCATCAAGAAAGATGTGCACCCAAGTGTGAGAGCGGAATGGAAGAGGTTACATGAAGCAGAAAAGAGAGAATGGGAACGTCCAGAAAACGTTGGATGTACCATTGTATTTAATATTAGGGAACGCAAGTTGTATAAAGATGGTGTTGTCATTGATAAATGGGGATTGCTGGGTTTTTTAATCGACCATAGCATGTTACTCAACCTTTAAATGTTATATCTTGGAATATAGGTGGTTGTAAAACCAAATTAGAAAAAAAAATGAGAAATTCTTATTACAATATGATATTGTAGCTTTGAATGAGATAAAGACGTCTTTGCCTGTTTGTTTGCCTGGATATGTTTCTTACATGAGCTATGATAGGGACCATTCGCACCGCGGTGGAACGGCTGTATTAGTGAAAAATGCGCTGTCACAAGAGGTTGTAAGTGTGGACACAAGCATACCTGATCAAATATGGTTTCAGTTTCGAGTAATGCCAAAAGTAGTATCTGGAGCTTGTTATATCCCGTCGAGTGATTCTCCTTATTTTTCTCACAGGGAATTTGCATCAATACAAGAAAAGTTAATAGAGGGTGGTGACGATAACAAGTTTATAATAATAGGGGATTTAAATACGCGGTTCGGTAAAGGTGTGATGGAAATAAGCAATACTGAAGAATTTTCTTATCCAGTTATCGCTGATGACGTGAATGTTCCTAATGATAATGACTATGTTCTAACAACAATTTGTAAGGATCATAACCTGTTGGTAGTTAATAATCTGAAAGCTTATGACAAACACTTTGTTAGCAACAAGACTTATAAGCAAGGAACTAGATGGGTATCCAAAGTAGATGTATGTGTAGGGTCAATAAAATTGATTAATTATATTGAATCATTTCGTGTACACCCTACCGAGAATTTACCTTCTGATCATGCGCCAATATCCATTAAAATGTTTAAAGGTAGGATAGATCTTGATTTTGTGTTAAGACGAGCATCTTTCTTAGGTGGTCATGCATCACTAATTGGATATAAGTGTAGCGGTTTGGTAAAGAAACCAATTAAGTATAAGAGGATTGACCCATACATGTTTAATGACCGAATTTCAGGTATGAACATAGATACTGATAATTTTATCAATAATGTATATGATTTTGCTTCTAGTGTATCGAATGTATTATACCAGTGTTCTGAAATGTGTCAGAGTAAGGCGGGAATGTCTAGAGAGGATATTGGAGAAGCACAGACCGACCGCTGGGACTGTCTACTTTGGGACCGGGATGACTCGAGAGTCTGGCAGGGTGTAGACTGGAAGGGGAAATTTCAGGTTGAGAATAAAACTGATGGGGGTCCCACAGATAAGGAATTCAAAGAGTATTTCGAAAATGTATTAAATACTGAAGAAAACAGTCTAGTTGATGAAAATATACTTTTATTTGTAAATGTCCCTATCTTGGATGATCAAATAAGTCAGAGAAGTCCAATCCCAGATTAATAGAATTAGACCTGATAAGGCATCTGGTCCAGATGGAGTCTCCCCTGGTGTTCTTAAGTTGCTTCCAATGGAATGGTTGTTGACACTCGCTACTTTGTTTAACGTCCTTTTCCTGCGTGCATCTTATCCTAGTTTGTGGTCTTTGGCCAATCTCTTTACGATTTTTAAGAAAGGCAACACACAAGAACCCGAGAATTATAGAGGCATCACAGTTATTAACTGTTTAGCAAAGTTGTACGATATGATTCTTTGTTCACGACTTGAAACATGGTTTAAGCCTTACAGGGAACAGGCTGGGGCACAGAGGGGAAGGGGTTGCATGGAGCATATTGTAGCTTTGCGATTGCTGATGGACATGGCTAGGAAGAGAAATAATAAACTCTTTTTCCTCTTTGTTGATTTTAAGCAGGCTTATGATCTAGTACTTAGAAGAATGTTATTTAAGGTTTTAGAACGCTTAGGTTGTGGAGCTGTTATGCTGGCAGCCTTGATAGCTACTGATAGAGTAACAAACAGCGTAATTGGTACTGCAATTATAACTACTTCTATGGGAGTTCGTCAGGTAGGCTCTACATCGTGCCTTCTTTTCATTTTGTACATTAATGATCTCATTAAACTTATCAAGAGTAATTGCAATCCTGATGGTTTTTCATCATGGCTCCATTTACTAGTGTTAATGGATGATACAATTCTCCTTGCAACTACCAGAGAAGCTATCATCCATAAAGTAACATTATTGAAGCAATATTGTCATACTTATGGGATGAAAATTAATGCAGGGGAAACTAAGTTTTTTGTTATTAGTGGAAAAGCACAAGACAATAGCCCAATTGAGATCGATGGCCTTACAGTAGAATTCTGCTCACAATATGTATATTTGGGATCAGTTTTTACTGCAGATGGCTCTGTGTCTTCCTCTGTCGCGGCCCATGCTCGATCCAGGATGCCACCTATCAATAAATTTGTTTCGTTTTTTAATCAAAATCATGATATCCCATTTATTGTTAAAAAAAGAGTTTTTGATGCGGCTTTGATGTCAGCTATCCTGTATGGATGTGAGTCATGGTTGAATGTAGACTTGAAGCCAGTAGTTGAGCTATATAACTGGGGATTAAAACTATTGATTGGCGTTAGAAAGACAACATGTAATGAATTATGTTATATTGAATCAGGGTATCCGCCATTGCGGGATCTTGTTTGTAGCAAACAGAGAAAGTTTTTTGGTAAGATGTGGAGAGAGAGGACTTCAATGGAGAATGACCCTTTGATACTTCAATTAAGACCGTATTGGGAGCCAGGAATAACACCAAGACTTACATAGAAGGACTAATTAATGATAGTAGAGATGATGTAGAAATTATAATGAAGACACTCTGGCGTAATATCATTACTTCTGACTCCTCAAGAAAAGTAACATATAGAGAAGTCAATCCAGATCTCTTAGTTCATGACATCTATTCTGTTAGGCATAATGTTTCTGAATCAGATAGAGTATCTTTTACTAGGTTCAGGATTGCATCTCACTCGCTGGCGTTGGAAGTTCGTAGGTGTGGGTAGGAGGGGGAGAGGTCGTCTGCCTTTCGAGGAGCGACTGCGTACCTGTGGAGCCATTCAGACAGAAGTACATGTAACACAAATATGCTCAAGGACACAAAATATCAGAGATACTCATATTTTTTCTAACATGAGGGATATATTTTCAGATCAGCGAACCATGGCAGAGCAATGTAAGATTATTAGCTTAATCCTCTACGAGTATTTGTGAATATTTGTAAATGTTTCTGAATTAAGCTAAAAACAGCTTTTTGGAGTATGATTTTGTATATAAATGCCAAATTTGGTTGTCAATTTTGTTTGTTTTTTTGATAACTACTAGGGTTTGTTTTATCACTGGTACAAAATAATGTTTTGTATACGTTAAAAACCTGTTATTCTTACCTTTCTTTACATAATGTATTGTAATGCCAAGTGTAGTATTTTGCATTTATTTGGACCAGAAGTAAATAATTATTGTAAATAGGAGCTATATATGTTGTGGTCAATAAAATATCTATCTATCTATCTACTATTGTTATAAATTAGAACCAATTATGGTATTAAGGCAAAGGGAGAAGCCATTTAAGGGCCTACCCTTATAAGAAACTCCTCTCTTTCTGCGCTCAAATGAGATCGCATATCTTACTAAAACACCTAAAGCATAATTGTGATAAATATAAAGTCAAAAGAGAAATCACTAAGTTAAAAATACAAGAAAAATGCTAATATGAAATCTCCCATGTACTTTTATTCCTTTCATTCATTGCTTTATAAGAATTACAAAGAAATCCAATTGAAATTGTTGATAAATTGGGATAGTTCCTTTAGAGTGGGTTTGAATTTGTTGATTATTCCAGATGTAGCCTATTATTGAAGAGAGTAAGTTATAGGGCTCCCTTCCTTAAAGGTTTCGAAGGTGAAGATCTTCATTCTGAATTAAAATCAGAAGCATAATTTAGAGTAAATAAGTTAATTTTCATACTACTTCTTACTGCTTCTTTTCCGCTTTTAGCGATATTGTCAGTAGATTAATTGCCAGTCCAGCATCTCTCGTGGGTTTCTAGGACGAAGACAGAATAGCGCCTGAGTGTGAGGTGGCTTTTTAGTACTGACAAATCCAAAGGAGATATTCAAAGTGTTCATATAGAAGTAACCCTCTGGATAGGACAATAGTGTCAAGGTTTACGAATTGCGACACCCATATTCTCTGATGGTGTGCTGAGTAGTTGAGCTCATATCCCCCAGGGCAGATCTTCGACTCTTTGTTACCTGCTGTTGGGATGTTATCCAGGAATACGTTTCCCACACATTATTCACAGATCTTCCACACACCTCAATTTATATATCTGAGCGTGGGAGTTTGCAGCTTCAGATTTGTGGTTGTAACCAGTTCGACACTATACACAAAGAATACTAAAAATTATAAATCCTTCCTTAATCATACCATCAAAACATTTTACCACTAGTTGTGATTAGCCTATTCCTTGTATTCCAGTAGGACTCTAATATAATTTATTCCAGAAGGCAGTTATTGAAAGAACACTAATGGCATTATTGGGAAGGTCATTTCAAGGATTTACAACCTGAATACTTAAGGCATTTGCTCTTATGACAGTTCTAATATGTCCCCCTTTTAGTTCGTAGGTGTTTGTTAGTGTGTTATTAGTATTGAATTCAAAATAATCAATCATAATTACACTCTCAAATCCGGTGAGAGGATCTTACATACTTCGATCAGGTCCCCTCAGTCTTCTTTTGGCAGAAGAAGAACTCTCTCTCTCTCTCTCTCTCTCTCTCTCTCTCTCTCTCTCTCTCTCTCTCTCTCTCTCTCTCTCTCTCTCTCTCTCTCTCTCATGCAATTGCTATCTAGTTTTTTCACATTTTTCCGATCTCCGCCTATATTGTAATAAAAGTAATAATTGAGAGTATCAACTTCAATCGAATGACTGAAATAAAAGTTGAGAAAAGACCTTTGTAGCAATTCTTAACAATCAAGGTTAATTGAGAGATCCATGATTGAGAATATTATGAAAAAAGAAATAGACTTTTAGGTTTGGCTAATTAGGATAATCTCTGTTAATGAACAATAGTCATTAGGATAACGAAGTCAGTGGTATTGGTTAAGAGGATAATTACTGGAATGTTTCAGTTTTAGATAAAGTTAGCAGATTCATAAAGCATTTCATCGAAATGGTATTTTCCGAAATGGAAGGGAATTTTTTCTTAATCTCAATGACTTATGAGTTTTTGCAAAGGCAGAATGTTTGATGACATTTCTCTTTCAGAAAAAAATATCTCTAACATAAGATCTATTTTAAAGGTCTTTTTATGAAACACTTCTTGCAATTCGATCATTTATAAAAAGAGATTGGTTGAGGGACATATTAAAGATTTTCTTTCACATTTTATATGTCTATTTGTAGAGAGAGAGAGAGAGAGAGAGAGAGAGAGAGAGAGAGAGAGAGAGAGAGAGAGAGAGAGAGAGAGAGCTTGCTACCATTACTAGTTTGAGTATATATTCCTTCATTTACGAAGCAAGTTTTGTGTCTAATTATCATAACGTCAAAGACAGCTGGATGCAGAATAAATACGTATGCTTTAACTTAATGACTAATGAGTATTTGCACAGGCAGATTGTTTGATGACATTTCTATTTCAGAAAGAAATATCTCCAACACACAATAGAAGATATTATTCAAAGGTGTTTTCATGAAACACTTGAAATTCAATAATCTATTGAAGAGTATGGTTGATTGATAGATTAGAGATTTTTTTCACATTTTAGATAACTATTGAGAGAGAGAGAGAGAGAGAGAGAGAGAGAGAGAGAGAGAGAGAGAGAGAGGAGAGAGAGAGAGGAGAGAGAGAGAGAGATTTATTACTAGTTGGAGGATATAATCCGTCAAAGACAGCTGGATGCAGAATATATACGTCTGATAAATATTCATTCCCAGAAGCACCTCATGAATGAATAATGATTGGAAATGTCACAGAAAATTCATGAATGAGGGATAAAGAATATTATTCAATAATTGCAAATTATGAGGACTTCCTTTGGCCAGCCTTCTAAAATCGGGATTTGCTGTATTTCGTTGATGGTCTGATGTAAGAGGAGGTTGAACAAGCCATGGCTGGTAGAGTAGCCTACTTCGATTTTACTTAAAGTCAATTGTTTGCTGAGTGTATGTTTTGTGTATATTAGTATGGTGTTTGTACATCCGTACGTTACACAAATGGAAATATTACTAGATTAATGTTGTCTGAAATATGTTGACAAAAGTCTAAAGGAAATATACGAGATTGGTTACGTATTCTCTCTCTCTCTCTCTCTCTCTCTCTCTCTCTCTCTCTCTCTCTCTCTCTCTCTCTCTCTCTCTCTCTCTCTCTCTCTATCTCAATGACTTATGAGTGTCTGCAAAGGCAGAAGGTTTGATGACATTTCTCCTTCAGAAGGAAATATCTCCAACAGACAACAGAAGATCTTCTTCAAAGGTCTTTTCATGAAACACTTCTTGCAATTCGATCATTTGAAAATGAGAATAATTGATTATTAGATTATAATTTTTTTCACATTTTAGATATCTATTTGCAGAGAGAGAGAGAGAGAGAGAGAGAGAGAGAGAGAGAGAGAGAGAGAGAGAGAGGAGAGAGAGAGAGAGAGATACTTTTATTACTAGTTGGATGATATATATAATCTGTCATTTACAAGGCAGTTGTGTGCCTAATTATCACAACGTCAAAGACAGCTGGATACAGAATATATACTATGTTAAAGATTGATTCCCAGAAGCACTTCATGATTGAGTAATGATTAAAAATGTCACTGAAAATCTAGGAATGGGGAATAAAGAATATTATTTAATAATTGCAGTTTAAAAGGACTTCTTTTGACTAGCATTCTAAAATTGGGATTTGCTCTATTCCGTTGATAGTCTGATGTAAGATGAAGTTGAACAAGCCAAGGCTTGTACAGTTCCTCGATTTGACCTAAAGCCAATCGTTTATTGAGTTTATGTTTTGTGTACATTAGTATGGTGTTTGTACATCTGTATGTTACTTAAATGCCAATATTGTTACAATAATGTTGTCTGAAATATATTGACAGAAGACTAAAGGAAATATGAGATTGGTTACTTAATCTACCATCTCTCTCTCTCTCTCTCTCTCTCTCTCTCTCTCTCTCTCTCTCTCTCTCTCTCTCTCTCTCTCTCTCTCTCTCTCTTTCTAATCCACAGTTTTTACTAGCTTTCTATCCATCTATACCTGACTTCGACCTATCCTAATTGACTAATGACCAGGTAAACTATCCCCTGTTTTAATCAGATCATCTGAGGTACCAAAGTATTGAAAAGAACGAACCCAATCCTCCTCATTTCATCCATGAATCGAACGCAGTCTCTCTTCGTGGAGGATTGAATGTCATTGGCCACTACACCGTGAGATTATTAAGAGTTGTGATCTGCCCAAGACCTACAGACCTCATCTGTAGGTCTTAGTTCTGCCTCAAACATATTTAAGAACAACTGAATCTCCTTCATTGTCTTGACTTGTTTAAGAAACCAAATGTCTGACCGTTTCGTTAGTCTCCTTGAAATTCGAAGAATAATTTCTAAAGTACAATTCCTTTATAATCATTTCGAATTTATGCTTGATCTCTGCAAAACCCCAAATCATAAGAATAGACAAATAAATGGACATCAACCTTTTTTCTATTCAAATGTTCCCACAAATGTTATCTCAACATTAATCATTAGTTTCATGTTTTTTTTTAGATTAAGGGCTTTGGTATAGTTCATATTATGAAGGTTCACGTTTGAGGGTCCGGGTTTGCTGTGCCTGACACCGCTTGTTCTATTCTGTCTCATTTCCCACTACTTTCTATTATCATTTGTGGGTTTATCGAAACAGAGCGTTTAAAGATTGAAGCTTTTATTCTCTCTCTCTCTCTCTCTCTCTCTCTCTCTCTCTCTCTCTCTCTCTCTCTCTCTCTCTCTCTCTCTCTCTCTCTCTCCTCCCATGGCCAGAGATATTCCAAATCCCATCCAATGAATGACTCGAGAAGTACCATTTCACCAGAGTTGACCCAGTAATGGACATCAAGTCTTCTTCTTCTTCTTCTTCTTCTTCTTCTTCTTCTTCTTCTCACAACATAAGAATAATATCTAAGAGAGGAACTTATTGTTTAAACAAACAAGCAATATGTGTCTTACAGTGAGCGTTTCCACAACGGTTCAATTTTCTTCTCAGTTTTATAGAAGTTTTACTGAAAACAGTAACCACATTATTGAATGTTCTTTTTAAGTCTAGGAGTTTACTTATTTATTCTTTTGGAAGTTCAAACTTGGATGGAATAATGTTGCATTTTGTAATTATTGTGTGTTGAGAGAAGATTCAAGTATCTGGAGAGTCACGGGAATACAAACCCAAAGGTTGTAAAGGATGGCAGAAGTAAAGATTAAACTGAATGAAAACAGTAACAAAGAACACAGGTAAAATGAAGAAATAAAACTTTCATTTTATCAATTATTATACTTGGCTGTGTAGCTTATGAACTTCCATCCAATCTAAGTTGCATCTTGCCCAACGATAAAAGTATTATTAATAAGAGCAGAAACAAAACTTATCTCCCTCGTCTGTTGGGAGAATCGATCGCTGGTCTTTCCATCTGACTTAGTATGACGTTGCCACCATACCACAAACACCTTCGTAAGTTAGGGAATGTCGAGGAAATTATATCTGTAGGAGAGTTGTGGCTGACTCACAGTCCGAGATGGAACCTTCGTGGCTAAGATCAGTCGAGGGAACTATGTATGAAAAGAGTAATTGTGTAATGAGTTACTCTTGAACAGCCTTGCATTTTGTTACCATTTAAGATTTTGTGTTTGTTTTTATAATTATTTGTTAAGAAATTGATTGCATTTTTTATGTAACATTCATGGAAAATTATTGATATTTTACATATATAGTGTAAGAAAAAGAAATCAAAGTTTTAGAAAGAGGCTGATCAAGATTATCCCATTATTTATGCAAGTTCATGCAACATGAATTGTGAAAATATTATTGCATATCCATTAGGGTACACAAAAAACACTGAAGTACTAAGTGTAGAAAACGCTTCCACACTTCAGATGGTCCTCCTGTAAAGAGAAGAAAATTCCATGAGTATCAAGTGAACCACGTATCATTAGATATACATAGCTTAGCACAACTAAACTAGAAAGGAAAGACACACACTTGTATTTTCCGCACAGTCAATTGCTGCAACCTTCCAGATAATAAAATCGTATGGTCAATCTATTCTAGAGCAAACAATGAATAGTTTCCAGAGAAACAGGTGTAGCTCACACCCAAAAAATGATTTCAAAATGCTGGATAGTAGACAAGAAAGAACTCACTTTCTTTATCTGTAAGGTTACACCAAAGGATTGTGCGAGACAACACAAAAGTGTTAGAAAAACTTAGTGTTATAACAAATACTATACTATAGTTTTCTCCCTACAGTATATACTATACTGAAAAATACTGGCTACAGTATAGAAAGTAATGTGCCGGCCGGCACGGCACACGCCTTAACTAGTTCCAAAGTATACTACATAAGAACTATAAGGTGGAAGAACGCTGGTTCAAATGCATGTGCCGGCCGGCAACTACACAAGATAGCACCCGGCTGCCGGCCACCAATCGTAGCGGCCAGCAGACAATGGTGTGATATATAGCCGGCCGGCAAAGGTATACAACCAATGCCGGCCGGCAGCAAAAAAACCAGAGAACTCCGACTGCTCGGCTGCCGGCCACTCAGGTCGGCAGCCGGGCTAGAATACAACACTAGAAGAAAAACAGAATGGATGCCGGGATAAGAGACTGTACTACCTCATAACCCGGCAACCCGAAAGAGTGCACATAAGGAAGGGGAGAATATAACTTCAGGCTTCCTGACCAATGCCATCTGGCTCTACAGACAAACATGGATGAGAGACCAAGGGAGGTCTAGGCAGCACTCAAAGCAGAAGACCCTTGCCCAAGGGACTGAGTCAACCCCACATCCTAACCTATGCTAGGTACAGATGTAGAATGACAGACAGGAATGCAATGGCTAGGCCATCACAAAGGAAAGAGGGGGAAAGGGAGAAGAGGGTCCTGCCAACCTTGCTCTAATAATGAATCACCCGCAGCCAAGAAAACTCATCTTAGCCTAGGGGAGATCCGAGGAGGGAGGCCAGCAATACTTGCCAACTCCCTCGAAACCAAAGCAAGGAAGGCGCTGTTATTCACAGAAAAAAGGATCTTATCCTCCGCACCGAGAACAACAACACAGGACTAGTCTGCTAGATCATAAGAAGAAGGAATCATCTCGTACAGAAACCTTCGAAAGTGAACTAAGGAGGCTAAGCCTCTTATGTCTGTTGGCAGTCTAGAGAGGGAATCTCAACCACAAGCTAGACATCAACAGACTCAGACTAAGAACTCTGATGTCCTGCCCCCTCCCTGAAGCCAGACTTACTGGAAACAGGAAGGAACAGAAACACCCTAGTATAGTTGTATCTAAAGTCAATTCAGATAAACCATTAGGGTTAAGCCCAAGGCTTAAACAGAGGGAAAGGGATTGCACATCTTCTCCGAAGAGAAGAGAGCAACCGGGGAGTGTGAGAAAGTATACTAAGGCCCCATAGACAACTAGCCTAGGCGCAAAGATAATCGATTACCTAAATCACCGAAACTCACTCGCATACTATCTTGGAAGAAATCAACATAATCTTAAATGTATAAAACTGCCAAAAGCTTCAATAAAATTTTAAAACACTCGGAAATCAGAATATCATGCAGGAAAGTACTAGGGCCAAACGACTAGGCTACAAGGTCTAGCGTAGGCCAGAATCGGCAAATCCTTCGCCAAAACAAAAATACTCAAAGCATAATATAAAGAAATCCTATGTAACGCTAAACAGATCAAATTATTAAAGCAAAACAGCCAGGAACGTCACTCTGGCTAACTAAATAACTAATACCTAGCCAGCGACAGCGTCCAGGACGCCTCCGGTAGGAAACAGCTCTTGTAACAACGATATCACTATCAAATCACTTTTAAGATTACCAAGAGCTTACATTTATACATAAAAGAAATATTACTCAACTTATCAGAAGCAGAAGAAGTTGGAGAAAGCATTATCAGTTGAAATAATCCAAGAATTGCGAGAAACACAGGGAAAAAACACTGAGTTGTTGAGCTACGCAAAAAGGAATACAGATGGCGCCGTGACCGGCGCAATGCACGCTTACGAAACGGGAGAGGAGAGATACCTTGCGAGCGGCTCTCCTTTCTTTCTCGTTTTCGCTTTCTTGCCAATAGACCCCTTCGAAGTGTTAACTCTGTTCGGAGTGCAGATTGCTATGTGGCGTGTCAAGAATACATCCTCTGATATTTCGTGATATCCCTGGTTCTTTTATTAGGAATATTCGCTCCAGGAGTTAGAATTCTGGGTACCTTAAGGTAAATTTTCTGGGAATATCGCCGTAGTTATAATATACCCAAGGAAGCCACCCTTTAGGAACTTCCATCAGGACGACATGGCTTGAGCCCAAAAATGCTTTGTTATTCTGTAAAGAAAAAATCCTTTAGTTAATATTCACCAAATAATGGAACCTACAAAGTTAATATTGGTAGTAGGTTTGCCAGGGCACTAGCCACCCATCGAGATACTACTGCTAGAGAGTTATGGGGAGCCTTTGACTGGCCAGACAGTACATCATTAGATCCTTCTCTCTGGTTACGGCTCCTTTTCTGTTTGCCTAAACATACACTAAATAGTCTGGCCTATTTATTACAGATACTCCTCTGTCCTCATACAACTGAAAACACTAAGATTACTAAACAATTCTTCTTCACCCAAGGGGTTAACTACTGCACTGTAATTGTTCAGTGGCTACTTTCCTCTTGCTAAGGGTAGAAGGGACTCTTTAGCTATGGTAAGCAGCTCTCCTAGGAGGACACTCCAAAATCAAACCATTGTTCTCTAGTCTTGGGTAGTGCCATAGCCTCTGTACCATGGTCTTCCACTGTCTTGGGTTAGAGTTCTCTTACTTGAGGGTACACTCAGGCACACTATTCTATCTAATTTCTCTTCTTGTTGTGTTAAAGTTTCTATAGTTTATATAGGAAATATTCATTTTAATGTTACTGTTCTTAAGATATTTCCATTTTCCCTGTTTCCTTTCCTCACTGGGCTATTTTCCCTGTTGGGGCCCGTAGGCTTATAGCATCCTGCTTTTCAAAGTAGGGTTGTAGCTTAGCAAGTAATAATAATAATAATAATAATGATAATAATGATAATAATAATAAGACCTAGGTAATTTAGGCCTCATCAATTTAGGTTACAGGGTTTGAGGATAGTTAGGAATAGGTCGAGCCTATACAGCATGCGAAAGTTTCAGAGATACTTTAGATCTACATAATACGAGCATAATTATAATAATCTCAAGTAATACAAGTCTCTGTTGATGGGAGAGAGAGAGAGAGAGAGAGAGAGAGAGAGAGAGAGAGAGAGAGAGAGAGAGAGAGAGAGAGAGAGAGAGAGAGAGTTAAGTTACTACCGATGGGGAAGCGAAGCATTTTGGGCTGAAAGTCACGACCAAAACTTACTTTAATTTATGACCTCTACACATTCTTATAAAATCCATTTTGCTTTTAAGTAACTGATAATACACTGTATGTTTACTTACAATAATTATGAGTTTCATCAAGTTAACTTTGGGCTATTTTCCATGTTGGAGCCCCTGGGGTTATAGCATTGTGCTTTTCCAACTAGGGTTGTAGCTTAGCAAATAATAATAATAATAATAATAATAATAATAATAATAATAATAATATCTAGGAAAGGAACTTATTGTTTAGACAAACAGGCAGTTTGTGACTTATAGTGAAGGCTTCTACAACGGTTCAGTTTTCTTTGTTTTTGCTTAATCTCAGTTTGAGAGAAGTTTTAGTGAAAACAGTAATTATACTATTGAATGTTCCTCTTAAGTCTAGGAGTTTACTTATAGAGTCCTTTCAATGACATCACTGGTAATCGCCGGCGGCCATGCTGGAGGGCATACAAAGCGAAAACATGGCAGCTGCTACAGCGAATATGGACAATGAGAGCGACTTTGTCAAACAATTGTCTGGTGATGATAAGCGTTTTTACAAGCAGAAACTCGATCTAATTGATGGCCTAGATCCATACCAGATGCAGAATTCATTCAGTCAAAATATTGAAGATTTTCCCAGTATTTCATACATTGATATGGTGAACTACTTGGTACTGTCGGCCAACCCAGAACATGAGTGGGCATACATTTCCATTGAATAATCTGCTTCCAGAATTCGTTGTTTTTCCCTTTTAAGTCCAAAATTAGATAAACACTGGGCCAATGAAGAGAGTGTTTATAATTATAAAGCTAATATTGATCATTTAGCCTAACCTTGTGTATTATAATTTTTGATTGTCAAAATGTATGTAAAAGTTTTGCATTATAATGTCAAATCTTTATCAGTTTATGCCTAAACATTGTGTTTGTGTATGGTTACAAATGCTATAATTTCTTATATACATATAAACACATGATGGACAAACTCTATTGTAATGCTCTTGGATGATCGTTTTGCCTCCTTGCAATTAAATGCGCAAGTTTAATTATTTTTTCAATGTTTCATATATAAGCTGAAGACCCCTTCGGGTTAAACCAGCTTTCAGATATTATTATTATTTATAATCAATGTTTATTCATCAAATAGGCCTGTATGTCTGCACAATTTAATACACAAATTAAAATAAATATAAATTTACACTTAATTATATATAGGCATGAGCACCTTGACGAAATAGAGACCTAGGTAAGTAGCCTTTGTTAATATAGCCAATATGGCCGCTTTTAATTTTTGTTTTGAAAATCTGAGATGCCCCTTTGATGTTTAAAAATTGAGATGCCCCCTCCCACACACACACTACACACTGAACTGACGATGATACTTGTCAAGTCACCTATGCGATCGGATATAGCATGTTTACACAGGAATAATGATACTTTTAGGGCCTAGCCGAGACTGACCTGATATGAAATGATCAGAACAAATACGTGCGTAGGGTAGTGAGGATTCACGTAGATCAGCCCGTGATATTCTGGTCAACCACAAGTCACGTCTGCACTTGGATAATTCCTCTGTATCTTTGTCCTGATTCTGAATAACTGCCGGTATGCGGTAGAAACTCTTGTCATCTCTTCGTCCTCGATTCCCACAGCCAGCAATAGCGCAAAAACTGGGCATTGTGTGAATGTGAATGTGATGAAATGACTAAATATCCAACAGTTCAACCATAGCTACTCACTGAACTTGTCTTTGTTTGCCCTCCAAGATGGCGGACCGGAAGTTTGATGACGTGTATTGAAAGGACTCTATTGATACTTTGGAAGTTCAAACTTGGATGGTATAATATTGTATTTTGTAAATATTGTGTTGAGACAAGATTCAATTATCTGGAAAATCAGAGATTGCAAAACTAAAGGTTGGAAAGGATGGCAGAAGTAAAGATTAAACTTAATCAAAACAGTAACAAAGAATACAGGTAAAATGAAGCAATAAAACTTTCATTTTGTTATTTATTATACTTAGCTGTGTACCTTACGGACTTCCAACTAAACGAAATTGCACCTTGCCTAAGGATAAAAGACTTATTAATAAGAGCAGAAACAAAACTTATTTCCCTCGTCTGTCGGGAGAATCGATAGCTGGTCTTTCCATTTGAGACAATGTGACGTTGCCACCATACCACAAACACCCTCGAGAGGAATAAAATGTCAGAAGTATCAGTCTAGGAGAGGTGTGTTTATCAGTGGCTGACTCACAGTCCGAGATGGAACTTTCCCGGCTAATATCAGTTAAGGGAACTATATATGTAGTTTAGCAAATAATAATAATAATAATAATAATAATAATAATAATAATAATAATATCTAAGAAAGGAACTTATTGTTCAGACAAACAAGCAGTTTTGGTCTTATAGTGAACGTTTCCACAACGGTTCAGTGTTTTTTTTTTTCTTTTTTTTTTCTTTTTTATTGGGGGGGGGCGGGTTTGCTTAATCTCAGTTTTAGTGAAAACAGTACCACATATTGAACGTTGCTTTTAAGTCTAGGAGATTACTTATTGGAAATTCAAACTTGGATGGTATAATGTTGCATTTTGTAATCATTGTTACCAATCCGTGTGTTGAGCAAAGATTTAATTATCTGGAGAATCAGAGATTGCAAAACCAAAGGTTGGAAAGGATGGCGAAGTAAAGATTAAACTGAATGAAAACGGTAAAAATAAAATACAGGTAAAATGAAGCAATACCACTTTCATCTTATTATTCATTATGATTAGCTGTGTAGCTTACAAGCTCCCATTCAATCTAAGTTGCATCTTGCCTAACGATAAAAGTATTACCAATAAGAGCAGAAACAAAAGTTATCTCCCTCATCTGTTGGGAGAATCGAACGCTGATCTTTTCAATTGAGTCAGTAGGACGTTGCCACCATACCACAAACACCCTCTTGATTGAGGGAATGTCGGGGGGATTATATTTGTAGAAGAGTTGCTGCTGACTCACAATTCGAGATAGAACCTTCGTGGCTAAGATCAGTCGAGGAAACTATATAAGTAGAGATTAACTGCATAATGATTTACTCTTGAACAGCCTTGCATATTGTTACCATTTAAGATTTTGTGTTTGTCTTTATAATTATTCGTTAAGAAATTGATTGCAATTTTCATGTGACATTTGCTGAAAATTATTGATATTTTACATATATAGTGTAAGAAAGAGAAATCAAAGTTTTAGAAAGAGACGGATCAAGATTATCCACATGGTGCTGTTAACACTGTTCAAACGATGCGGCCGGGAAACTACATTTATTATTGCAAACCCTTAATGGGTTCATAAGTCCTCGTGAGTTAATTAGTCGCTCGCATTATACAGGCGTGTGGGAAACTCATCTTCCTTAAGTCAGTAATATACATTTGCCAGTATGATTACAGTATGACAAAATTAAACCTATAGAGTGAAAGTCCTCAATCACTACCTTCTACCAGCGGCGGATGGAGGAAAAATGTTAGACAAAGAGTTTATTATTAAGACTTATCATGTATCAAAATAAGAACATTCGGTTTGAACACTTATTCAGAGAGTTTATTACCAAGAATTATTATGTATTTAAAAATAAGAAGAAAAATTCGGTTTGAACACGTATTCACTAAGTGGAAAATGATGTTTCCTTATGGAGAGAAAGAGACCGCTTCGTTCTTCTCAATGGTACAACATCTGTTCTGGCTTCCAACCCAGGCCCATTCCACCTAATTTATTACTTATTATAACCATTGTTTCGCAGATACCTCGATCCCTTTCATATTCAAATCTATTTGATTAAATGTATTCAACCGAATAACTTCATAATAGGTAAATAAATGAAAAGAAATGGCGAATGATTTCCTTCCATCTTGTTACCGAGTAATCTTATTACAGCATTCCCATCATCGAAACACCACGTAACGATATCAAGTTTTTTAGTGGTCCGTATCATTAGTTTTGAGATTAGTACAAATTACCGTAAAATTGGGAAAAAAAAGTCTGATGACGTCATATTTCTGGCGGAAGGCAACAGAAAGATCAAGTGATTTCCTTCCGATGCGTCACTATTCCCATAATCGAAAAATCCAATAATGATATGAAGAATATTTTTGATAATTTCCAAAGAAATATGAAGATTTAACAGAATTAAAAATCAAAATACAGAGAGAGAGAGAGAGAGAGAGAGAGGTGCGTATTCCTTTTATAACTAATAATAAGGTTTATAAATGAACTGTATGAAAATATGATACTCTATAACATATTGGCGCTGTTGTAATATTCATTATGAAGAGATTTCGAATGTAAAGAAAATTATATAAATCTGTGTTATCAAAGAGGTGGACCGGGGGGGGGGGGGTGGAGAGTGACTGCTCCCCGCACTCTAGTTTTGCGGTGTTTGAATGTACATGGCTGTAGTACGATAGAGAGTAAGAGATGTGAGATTGGAAGTATGTTTAGGAATAGAAGGATGGATATATTGGCTTTGTGTGAAACAAAGATAAAAGAGAAAGGTGGAGTGATGTTTGGTGAAATGTCTGGTAGAGTGTCTGGGATTGAAAGGGGAAGAGCAAGAGAAGGTGTGGCTTTATTGCTGAGTGAATGGATGACAGGTAAAGTAGTGGAATGGAATGAGATATCATCTAGGTTAATGTGGGTAAGGGTTAGGTTAGGTAGGGAATGTTGGGCTTTTGTCAGTGCGAATGGGCCAGGTAGTGAAAAAAGGGAAGAAGAGCGAAGTGAGTTCTTAAATGAATTAACTAGGTGTGTAGAAGGACTGGGTAGAAGGAATTATGTAGTTGTCATGGGTGACTTAAATGGTTGAGTGGGTGTTGGAAAAGTAGAAGGTGACATTGGGAAGTATGGCGTATCAGTTGAAAATGAGAGTGGTGAGAGACTGGTAGATATGTGTGTTGAGCAAGATAAGTTCTAGCTTTTTCAAAAAGAAAGATATTAACAAGTATACATGGGTAAGAGTGGCAAATAGAAGAGTGGTAGAAAGGGCGTAAATGGATTATGTGTAGAAAACTAGAAGAGTGTTTGGAAGATTGAAAGATGTGCACGTGTTTAGGGGTATGGCTAACGGTATGTCTGATCATTTTTTTGGTGGAAGGGAATTAGTTGTAGCAAAAGAGTGGGTGTATAGAGTAGATGGATGTAAAAGGGAGCTAGTGAGGGTTGAAGAGCTAATAAAACCGGGGGTAAAAAGTAAATATCAAGAAAGGTTAAAAAGGGCATATGACGAAGTGAAAATAAGAGAAACGTAATTTAGTGGAGGAGTGGAAGTTAGTAAAAGAAAATGTTCTTGGTATTACAAGTGATATGTGCGGCAAGAAGTTTGTTGGAGGCAGCATGAGGAAGGGCAGAGAATGGTGGAATGAAGGAGTGAAGGCAAAAGTTGAAGAGAAAAAGACGGCTTTTGAAGAGGGGCTGCAGAGTATGTTTGGGAAGTTATGTTTATCCTTAGTTTTTCCTTCTTATTAATATAAGAGATTTTCATTATTTTGCGTAATATTATTAGTTAGTCTCGTATTTTCATGTAGTTTGCTTTTATTGCTTCCTTATACTCTAAAATAAGCATTAATTATTAAAGTTATATCCTGCTGTTTGGGTGTCTTTGTTCTTCTGTTGTAATTGCTTGGTAAATATATGCATTTCCTTCATCATTTAAATAAATGTTTTGTAAATTGATTTTCTTTTAACTTAACTATACCAAGCACTAAGCAAACAGCAACGAAGGTAGTTAATTACGTTAACCCTGTAACTAGTTACTGCCTAGTTTGGTTATCTTCCAGCGTCAACCCTGTTCCCAAAATACTTTGGAGCAGCAGTAGCTTGGAAGGAGAAGGACAGTGAAGACGTGACCACTACCTAGCACAGCGCGACTTTGAGATCGGTACTACGATCATACAAATCTTAAGTGCAGTGCATTCTAAAGGAACTATGAAGAGCTAAATGTATCTGTGACCTGGCCCATGTACCGAGGGTGGGGAGGTAGATAATGCTGCCTTTTATCCCCCTTAGGCCGCCACCATTTCCACGAAGAACAACTTGCCAACCGATACCATCTAGTTGCTAATACGATTATTCGGCTTAATTGGACCTGGAAAGGATAGCTGAAAATTTGAATGTTCGTTGCAAATTTCGTTTGGTGCTTGTCATTTGCGATTTCAATTTCAGTAATTATTGTTGAACAATAATGTCCTAACAGAATTTCCCCATGAAATTTATCAGAGAATCATATTCGATTGGTACCCATGTATGTAATTATATTTACCAAGTAAGCCTATTACATGTCTTTTGGACCTTCATTTAAAGGCAACATTAATATTTCTGGAGCTAGCATATTACTTTTACTTATATTTAACAGGTAGTAATTCATATTTTTCAAGCCATAATTTTATATTTATGGTCTGCCGGGTTAACCCAGTAACTACTTGTTCATCCCAGATAGTTCTGCTTAGCCTCTCAATCTCGTGCTTCGTTGCCTCATTGTTTTTACGTATGTTTGGATGGACATGCCCACTTATTTGCATTGCTCTTGAGCATTTAGAGGTTTACTTTATATATATATTTTACTTGAGTCATTTTTCTTAAGTTTTACATTAATTTTTATTTAGTTAATTTGATTAGGAGTCCCTTCTTATATTAGGATTTCCCTCATTTCAGATTCTCTTGATTTATTCTGAAACTGTGAGTTGGCAGCAGGGCCAGCACCATCCCTCTACCGCGTATGGTTTGGGATTACCTGTTGCAAACCAGGAAGCAAGGATATTCCCAACAGATTGATAAATTAAACTGTAGAATTTATTATTAAATTTCTTGTGTTTTTTCTTGGTGTATTATTCACAGTAAGTAATTCAGAATATGGCGCCCAACGTGGGGCACTCTGTGGGTCCTTGCTTCGTGGAACTCCTCACCTAAGGTCATGGTTAGGGTCATATTTACTCATGTTTCACATTTGTTTCGCTGGATAGGCAAATTTCCTTGTGTATTGTATTGGATTTCTAGAGTATATTAAGTTGCTCTTGTTAGGTTACTCGTTTGAGACAATTTGTGATTTGATTATTATTTTGTAACATTTAATATTGCACATCGCGTTGCAAACCTATTACTTTGTTTATCCGAAATTGCGGTTATTTTAGTAGTACTTCATATTTTTACACATGATGGGTGACTTAGATTATTTAGAAAATGTCAGAGCTCACCACAGGACGCAAGTAACCAAAAAGTGTAAGAATGTTCAGGATAACTGTGGATCTTTCACCTCATGTGAGGTCAAAGAAAATATTCTCTCTTTGGATAGTTTACGACAGAAACTTGATGACTGTAACACACAGATTTCTGAGCTTATTTGGAAGTCGGATAAGGGTGGTCTTGCTGCTGAACTTAAGAGTTGTGATGAATATGATGAAAAAATTAATAGTGCCATTTCATTGCTCAAAAGTGCTCCAAATGTATGTGACGGTAATGATGTAAGTAACAAGCTCAAGCTTCCAGAGTTGCCACCTCCAGTGTATAGTCATGCTAGGGGAGAGAGTATTGAGAAGTTCTTTAGAGATTTTGAGGATATAACTGGTAGAGCTAATTTGAACTCCTACACAAAACTTTTGTACCTTCAAAGACAGACTCGGAAGGAACCCCATACACTTATTCAGTCTTTGAGTTCAGGGAGTCGAACATATGAGGATGCCAAAAAACTGCTTATGGAAGCATTTGGGTCAGTAATTGTTCAGAAGTATGATAGTATTAAATTGTTGTCAGAGCTAAGACTTTCTTACCAGGATGACCCATATAAGCTTATTGGAGAGATGAAAATGATCAGAGATACTTTCAATAATCTTTCAGTTTCTGTGGATGACATTCTTCAGTTCTTTTATTGGAGCTCTCTAAATGAAAGCTTTAGGTCACAATTAATTCAGATCACAGGAAACTCTAAACCTTCTTTAAAGGAAATTGATGATCACATATTTGAAGCTACAGAACGGTATGTCGAAGCCCAAGAGAAATTTAAAAGGAAAAGAAAGTCCAATGAATGTAATGCTGCTATTTCTAGTTTTGCAGCAAATGTTAAGCCCTTGGATGAATCTGTTCCCAGTAGATTTCGTGCATGCATTCTTTGTAGTAAGAGCGGGGAGTCTTCAGATCATCCAATATATAAATGCCTGAATTTTGCCTCTCCTAAATTGAAGACAGAGAAGCTTAAAAGTTTGCATGCATGCTGTAAATGTGCAAATTTTCACAGAACCAAAGATTGTAAATTTAGGTTTAATACCAAATGCAAGCGTTGTAGTAAATGGCACTTTTCATTTTTGTATCCAAGTAGAGATTCTCAGCAATCAGATATTTCAACTGATACCCCAAATACAGTGTCGCATAACGGTATAGCATGCGTTGATCCTAATACTTTGCACGTGACTGCTGTATCTAGTTCTATCTTGCCCACATTCAGCTCGACCCTACCTGATGGTTCACTGGTAAGATGCTTAAAGGATAGTGGATCGCAGATGACATTTGTTAATAGTGATTTAGCTGATAGGCAAGGGTTTGAGGTGATTAATCCAAATTTTAGTTCAGTTGATGTCTGAGCATGAATGTCACATGGTTGAGGCAGTTTGTATTCCTGAAATTAAAACTAGACTCCACATTCCAGGTCTTGGGAAGATTGTTCATGAGTTTTCTAAAAGGGGCTATTCTCTTGCTGACAAATTTTTGAAAGCTATAGATGATGAAATTGCAAATATTAATTTATTGCCGGGAACTGACTGTGAATATGCAATTCCTGTAAGTACCAAGATTTTTGGTGGCACTGTTCCTTCAGTATATCTTGAAAGTTCATATGGAATTATGCTTTGTGGCCAAGTTGACACAATCTCAGATAATTTGAAGTATTTACCCTGCAAAAGGCCTCAGTTTTTGTCATATAATGTTGTAAGTAAGCTTGGAGATTCTGATATTGCCCCAGTGTTGGAAAATTCTGCTAAGAGTCCTATTTCCCTGGACAGTAATCCTGAAATATCAGTTGTGGATGAAAAGGGAAATGTTAATGAGACAGAACTGCAGAAAGCTGTGGATAATATTATTTTCCAAGAAAGGCACAGAATATTAAACTATGATAACAATAATTACAATGATACTTCTATTGAGTCCCATGATAAGCTAATTGATTTTGTATTGGAGTCAACTACCCGGAACGAGGAGGGAAGGTTAGTTATGCCTCTCCTCTGGAACAGTGAAGTGTCACATCTCTTGGGAAATAACCAACGTCTATCCAAATTAATTTTGAATTCTAATTTAAGAAAGTATAGAAATAGACAGCATCTATCTATGATGGATGAAGTCTTCAGGGAACAAGAAAACCTGGGGATAATAAAAAGGGTTGACAACTTACCAGAATTTCTTAAAGAGAATCCTAACTTCAGTTTCCTACCCCATATGCCTATTTTCAGAATGGATAAGGAATCGACAAAATGCAGAATTGTATATTTGTCAAATCTCTCGGAAAAAGATACTCATAAGCCAATGACTGTGTCTCATAACCAAGCAATGTTGACAGGCCCATGCTTAAATAGGAAGGTCTCGACAGCTGTTCTGCAGCTTAGGTTTGATGAAAAAGTTCTTTGTTTTGATTTGAAGAAGGCTTTCTTACAGACTGAACTGCCAGAGAGTGACCAGGTTAAACTTCTTTTTTATTGGTTTAGGAATGTTGCTAAGCAAGATTTTTCTCTTGTTCCATATAAACATGTTAGATTGCCTTTTGGGTTAAAACCAAGTCCAGCAATGTTACTTCTTGGGCTACACAAAAATTTGATTTTGGATATTACAGATGACGCCCAAGAAATTAGGGATCTCAAGAGATGTATATATGATCTCTGCTACATGGATAATTGTGCCTATACAACAAATAGTACTGATACTTTACATTGGGCATTTAATCATTTAAAGGACATATTTGAGCCATATAAGTTTTCATTGCAACAATTTGTCACAAATGAGATTAAACTCCAAAGTATAATTGATAAACATGCCAAAGAATCTACACCTACTAAAGTTAAACTGTTTGGTCTTATTTGGGACAGGACTGAGGATACTCTTGCTACCCAAAGTCTGAATCTAGATAAAATGGCTTCTAGTAAAAGGGAAATCTTAAGGTCCATTGCTTCAAATAATGATATTCTTAATTTCAATATGCCATTCTTGAATAGAGCTAGGCTATTTATGCAGAAACTGCAGTATATGAAGGATTTAGAATGGGACACTAGGTTGCCTGAAGAGGAATTACGGGAATGGAGAAATATTGCTACTCAGGTTAACTCTGCTCCTGAAGTTGCAGTAAAGCGATATGTGGGCAGGAGAGATGGTAGTTACAAACTTGTCGCATTTACTGATAGTTCACGTGTGATATATGCGACAGTTATATACATAGTGAATGAGACTACTAAGGAGCTTAAATTCTTGTTTTCAAAGAATAGATTGATCACTAAGCAACTATCTACAAAATCTATTCTTGGCTTGGAATTTCAAGCCATAGCCTTTGGCACGAAAGTCCTTATTGACACATTCAAAGAACTTGCTGGGCCTATGTGTGTGAAACCCATTAATATTACTGGTTTGGAACTCTACACTGACAGCTTGGTCTGTCTTAATTGGCTGAATTCCCATGTTAATAAGATTGATAAATTGAAGAATCTTAATGTGTTTGTAATAAATAGACTACATAATATCTGCCAGTTGTGTGAAGTGCATCCCATTGCTTTTAATTTTTGTGGAGGGTCTGTAAACCCAGCTGATAGTGCTAGTCGTCCTACTTCTTACAAAATGCTGATGAAATCTTCATTTCTGACTGGTCCACCACATCTCTGTAAAGATGTGACAGGAGATTGCTTTAAGGTAGTTATCCCAAACCCTTGGATATCAGGGTCTAAGATGAACAGGAATGATGATTCTAGGGAACTTTATGTTGCAACTGCAGTGCATGGTAGCGAAAGGGCTGTTCACCTTTTCCCTATGGATCGGTTTTCGGATTTTCATAAACTTGTAGCAGTACAACACATGGTTCTTAAATTTGTCAATAAATGTAAGATTAAATTGAGAGAGAGAGATCCAGCTAAGTATTCACATTTAATCTGTTTTGAGGAGGACGAGCTTTTTGCTAAGGCAAATTCTATCTTGATTTCTCAAGATCAGAGAGTCCATTTCCCAGAAGTGTTTGATTACATTTCTTCTAAGAATCCTGCTAGTAAAGACATGCCAAATATTGTAGGCCAGCTCAACATATTTCTTGACAAAGATAATGTTCTCAGAGTTAAGAGTAAGTGTTCACGCTGGAAAGATATGAACAAGTATGAATTTGTTCCCATTCTCTTGTCGAAATCAAGTTTGCTTACCAAATGTATCATTCTTGATACACACAGGAAAACTTCCCATGCAGGGTTGTATACTTTGCTCTCAGAATTAAGGAAACAATTTTATATACCACATTACTTCTCTACAGTAAAGAAAATTCTTAAGCAATGCATAAATTGTAGGAGGTTTAATCTGAAAAACATTAAGTTAAATCAGTCACCATATAGAGATATCCGGTTAGAACCCCCAAATATTCCATATAGATATAGTTTTATGGATCATTTGGGACCATACTGGATTATTTGGAATGGCAAGAAGGTTAAGGTTTGGTTGCTTTGCATTACGTGCCTTTGGAGCCGTGCAATAAATTTAAAGGTTTGTTTAGATCTTTCAATGCCTACGTTTCTGAGAGCATTCCAAATGCACATTCATGAGTTTGGCATGCCCGAGAAGTGTTTTTCTGACAAAGGCACTCAAATAGTAAGTGGCACAAATATCATTAAGGATTTTCTCAGTGATCCTAATACTAGACAATATCTGCAAGAGAATAATATCAAAGCTCTTGAATTTCAACAGTATTACAAGGGTTGTAAACAACTTGGTTCATTAGTTGAGAGTTGTGTTAACCCTGGAAAGGTACGGTGGGTCGTCCGCGACCCCGAGCGTCAAAAAAAAAGAGGTTTTTCTCACGTGAATCACCCCCGGGACTGAATTTGTGGGTGATCGACCTGCAGTAGGTGTCTCCCCTACACGCTCTAGTAGTGTCCAGATGTGCATTGCTGTAGCTGTACTCCTTCCCCGATTTCTGAGACGCGTCGGGGTCGAGCGCAACCGAGTTTACCCTTCTAAGGTAATTTGCATAATTATCAAAGTTATTACGTATTATGAAATTGTCGTAGAATGGTTCAACTTGTATAGGTTATCAGTTGTGGAAAGTCTTGGTGGATTGTTTGACTACCATGTGCATGATTTTTTTTTTAGTTAAAATGTCGTTCATCACCACGAGGACCATTTTACCGCGACTGCCCCTTTTTCATTTTTTTTCATTTTTTTGCCAAGTCATTTTTCCGTAAGATATTGCCAAATAGTGTCGTAAAAATTTTGCTTTTTTAGTGTTGGAACGTGTGTCTAGATGATCTGACTACCCATGCGTGACTTTGTTTTTGTCAGATACGACGTAGTTATTGGTATATTGGGTATTTAACTGCGGTTGCCAATTTCTGTTTTTTTTTCAATATTTGTAAAAATTTACTACGTAGTAAGGAATTGCCGTATATTATTGATTTTTTTTTCATGTTTATGTGTTAGAAATTGTGCCTTGATGGTTGGGCTAACACGTGCATGTCTTTTTTTTTATCTGAGATGCCGTATATTAGAATGTTGGGCCTTTTACCGCGAGTGCCCCTTTTTCATTTTTTTTTCCTTTTTTTGCCAAGTCATTTTTCCGTAAGATATTGCCAAATAGTGTCGTAAAACTTTTGGTTTTTTAGTGTTGGAAAGTGTGTCTAGATGATCTGGCTACCCATGCGTGACTTTGTTTTTGTCAGATACGACGTAGTTATTGGTATATTGGGTATTTAACTGCGGTTACCAATTTCTGTTTTTTTCAATATTTGTAAAAATTTACTACGTAGTAAGGAATTGCCGTGTATTATTGATTTTTTATTTTCATGTTTATGTGTTAAAAAGTGTGCCTTGATGGTTGGGCTAACACGTGGCTGAATTTTTTTTTATCTGAGATGCCGCATATTAGAATGTTGGGCATTTTTCCGCGAGTGCCCCTTTTTATTTGTTTTGCATTTTTTTGCTTAGTCATGTTACCGTAAGGAATTGGCAAGTAGTGTCGCAAAATTTATATTTTTATAGTGTTGGAAAGTGTTTCTAGATGATCTGGCTACCCATGCCTATCTTTTTTTTTAGCCAGATATGGTGTATATATAGGTATGTGTTCGATTTTCCTGTGATTGCCATTTTTTCGTTTTTTCCCATTTCTTTCAAAATTACTACGTACTAAGGAACTATTACAGAGTAATGATTCATTTATATGTTTATTTGTCGGAAAATGTGCCTTGATGGTTTGCCTAGCACGTGGCTGAAATTTTTTTTTTCTGAAATGCCGTATATTAGAATGGCCATTTTTCCGCGAGTGCCCCTTTTTATTTGTTTTGCATTTTTTTGCTTAGTCATGTTACCGTAAGGAATTGGCAAGTAGTGTCGCAAAACTTATAATTTTATAGTGTTGGAAAGTGTTTCTAGATGATCTGGCTACCCATGCCTATCTTTATTTTTAGCCAGATACGGCGTATATATAGGTATGTGTTCGATTTTCCTGTGATTGCCATTTTTTCGTTTTTTCCCATTTCTTTCAAAATTACTACGTACTAAGGAACTATCACAGAGTAATGATTCATTTAGATGTTTATTTGTCGGAAAATGTGCCTTGATGGTTTGCCTAGCACTTGGCTGAATTTTTTTTTTCTGCAATGCCGTATATTAGAATGTTAGCCATTTTTCTGCGAGTGCCCCTTTTTATTTGTTTTGCATTTTTTTGCTTAGTCATGTTACGGTAAGGAATTGGCAAGTAGTGTCGCAAAACTTGTATTTTTATAGTGTTGGAAAGTGTTTCTAGATGATCTGGCTACCCATGCCTATCTTTATTTTTAGCCAGATATGGCGTATATATAGGTATGTGTTCGATTTTCCTGTGATTGCCATTTTTTCGTTTTTTCCCATTTTTTTCAAAATTACTACGTACTAAGGAACTATCACAGAGTAATGATTCCTCTAGATGTTTATTTGTCGGAAAATTTTGTTTACTTCTTTTTTGATTGAATATCATCAAATTTTTTTAGCTAAAATATTATATTGTTTTACATTTTTTTTTTCGATTTTATTTCCCTTCAAACATTTTTTTTTGGGTCAAAATTTTAATTTTATAGTCGTAAAATAATCGACAATTATCCAGCAACCCACCATACAATTTTTATGCATATCCAAGAATAATTAGATTAGTAAATAACACCTTGAAATTGACATACCCTTCCTACATTTCAAGTGGCAGATTAGGGAGTCTGAGTCAGTGTGGTTGGCGGCCATTTTGTGGACATATCCGAAGCGTAAGTTGCCCTATCTATATATATTCTTGTTCCCTATAGAACTTGTGATATTTTGGTATATTTTTACCTGCATAAATATCATATTATATATTAAATATATGTATTTTTTTACGAAATTTCTAAGTACTCAAAAAATTACCTTTAGATATGGCCCCTGATATAAACGTAATTTACAAAATAATGAAGATTTTTTTACATATTTCTATTTTAGGATAACATATGTTTATTCCCTAAAAAAATTAGCCACTTTCTATTTCATTTGGGTACCCAAAAAAATTCATGAAATTTGGACAAATTTTTTTGGCCAAAAAAGTTACCCTTTTTTTCTCATTTCAGATCTTCACCTCCATGGGTCTGACTTCATCCAAAATACATCAAGATGTGTCCTAAACATTCAAGAATCAATTCCTAAAAGGATTTGTGTATATATGTATAAACTTTTTTTTTATGAATTTTTATGTAAGGTCTTTTTTTTCTACTTAATTTTTTAAAATATTCATAATAAATAGTTTTTCTGCAGATGAGTAGTATTTATCTTTACAGTAGTTTTAAGCATTCATTGAAGTTTTTTTTGGCAAAAGAAAAAAGGAGGTTACTGCAAAAACTGATTTTTCAAGAATTTTTTTTTGGCGTCGGGGTCGAGCGCGTCCGAGTATACCCTTAAAGGGGTGTCCGAGGAGCGTACCTATCCAGGGTTAAACTTGTAAAAAGGCTGATTTATGGTGCGATAAAGAATTCGGTATTGAGTTTTGTAGATTTTGAGTTTTTAATTAGTGATGTTGTGCACCTTGTTAACAGAAGGCCAGTGGCTTTTAAAGAAGCTCTCAGAGACTGCAACCTGAATGAAGATATACCTGCCCCAATTACACCGGAAATATTACTTAGGGGTTATGAACTTGTATCTTTGAATATAATCCCTAACTTACAACCTATACCTATGGATGATCCCTCCTGGAATCCTAATTCTACAGAACAAATTAGGGAGAATTATAGCAAGCTTCGTAAAGCTCGCTTAAAATTAATAGAATTATATAATTCAGAATTTCTTGCTCAACTTATTAGTCAAGCAATAGATGAAAAATCCAGATTTATGCCTATTGGCCACAAACCATTGCAAGTAGGAGATATTGTATTGATTAAAGAAGCCATGCAGAAGCCTGCAAATTACCCTATGGGGAAGGTCTTGAAAGTGCAAGTAAATGACTTGCAATAAGTTACAGGGGCAACAGTAATGAAAGGTAATAGATCCCGTTTGGATATGCATGTCGAGAGCCTTATTCCTTTGATGAGCATCCGAGAATATGAGCAAAATAGGACACTGCAAGAAAACACAGCTGAAGCACAAATACCAGAGGCAGATGCTGTTAGGCCTCGGCGGAAAGCTGCCATTAGGGCAAATGAGAGAAACCTTAAACTGGCTAAAGATGGTTTGATTTGATTTTTGCTTGTATAAACACATTTGTTTTTGGTTTGTTTTGAAATCTTTTATTATTGCAAAATTACTAATGAAATAAGCATTAGTAACTGGTTACCATTCAATTTTTTATTAGTACAAAATTGAATGGCCTTTCCTGGGAGTGTTTGGGAAGTTATGTTTATCCTTAGTTTTTCCTTCTTATTAATATAAAATTTTCATTATTTTGCGTAATATTATTAGTTAGTCTCGTATTCTCATGTAGTTTGCTTTTATTGCTTCCTTATACTCTAAAATAAGCATTAATTATTAAAGTTATATCCTGCTGTTTGGGTGTCTTTGTTCTTCTGTTGTAATTGCTTGGTAAATATATGCATTTCCTTCATCATTTAAATAAATGTTTGGTAAATTGATTTTCTTTTAACTTAACTATACCAAGCACCAAGCAAACAGCAACGAAGGTAGTTAATTATGTTAACCCTGTAACTAGTTACTGCCTAGTTTGGTTATCTTCCAGCGTCAACCCCGTTCCCAAAATACTTTGGAGCAGCAGTAGCTTGGAAGGAGAGGGACAGTGAAGACGTGACCACTACCTAGCACAGCGCGACTTTGAGATCGCTACTACGATCATACAAATCTTAAGTGCAGTGCATTCTAAAGGAACTATGAAGAGCTAAATGTATCTGTGACCTGGCCCATGTACCGAGGGTGGGGAGGCGGATAATGCTGCCTTTTATCCCCCTTAGGCCGCCACCATTTCCACGAAGAACAACTTGCCAACCGATACCATCTAGTTGCTAATACGATTATTCGGCTTAATTGGACCTGGAAAGGATAGCTGAAAATTTGAATGTTCGTTGCAAATTTCGTTTGGTGCTTGTCATTTGCGATTTCAATTTCAGTAATTATTGTTGAACAATAATGTCCTAACAGAATTTCCCCATGAAATTTATCAGAGAATCATATTCGATTGGTACCCATGTATGTAATTATATTTACCAAGTAAGCCTATTATATGTCTTTTGGATCTTCATTTAAAGGCAACATTAATATTTCTGGAGCTAGCATATTACTTTTACTTATATTTAACAGGTAGTAATTCATATTTTTCAAGCCATAATTTTATATTTATGGTCTGCCGGGTTAACCCAGTAACTACTTGTTCATCCCAGATAGTTCTGCTTAGCCTCTCAATCTCGTGCTTCGTTGCCTCATTGTTTTTACGTATATTTGGATGGACATGCCCACTTATTTGCATTGCTCTTGAGCATTTAGAGGTTTACTTTATATATATATATTTTACTTGAGTCATTTTTCTTAAGTTTTACATTAATTTTTATTTAGTTAATTTGATTAGGAGTCCCTTCTTATATTAGGATTTCCCTCATTTCAGATTCTCTTGATTTATTCTGAAACTGTGAGTTGGCAGCAGGGCCAGCACCATCCCTCTACCGCGTATGGTTTGGGATTACCTGTTGCAAACCAGGAAGCAAGGATATTCTCAACAGATTGATAAATTAAACTGTAGAATTTATTATTAAATTTCTTGTGTTTTTTCTTGGTGTATTATTCACAGTAAGTAATTCAGAATAGAGTAATAGTGTAGAAAAGTATGAAAGATATAGAGAGAAAAATGTGGAAGTAAAGTGCAAGGTAAGTGGGGCAAAGAGGGCAGCTAACTTGAGGTCGGGTTAGGGATTGGGTCATTCATATGAAGAGAATAAGAAGAAGTTTTGGAAAGAAGAGAATTGAGTAAGGAAGGCTTGTTCAAGAATTGAAGAGACAGTGAAAGATGGAAATGGAAGGTTGTTAAAAAGAGATGAGGCAAGGAAAAGGTTGGCGAAATATTTTGATAGTTTACTGAATGTTGAGGATAATAGGGGGGCAGATATAATTGCTGATGGAGGTGTTGAGGTACCAGTGATGGGAGATGAGAATGAGAGAGAGATTACGAGCGAGGAAGTGAGGAGAGCACTAGATGAAACAAGTGTAGGAAAAGCATCTGGTATGGATGCTGTGAGAGTTGAGATGTTGAAGGAAAGGGTTGTGACTGTACTTGAATGGTTGGTGATATTAGTTTAAAATGTGTTTTGTGTTGTCAATGGTACCAGTATATTGAGTTTGTGCATGTATTGTACCACTATATAAGGGTAAGGGAGATGTGCATGAGTGTTGTAATTCAAGGGGTATTAGTTTGTTGAGTGTAGTTGGGAAAGTATATGGTAGAGTACTGATTAATAGGATTAAGGATAAAACAGAGAATGCAATCTTAGAAGTACAGGGTGGTTTTAGAAGAGGTAGGGGTTGTATGAATCAGATTTTTACAGTTAGGCAGATATGCGAGAAATATTTGGCAAATGGTAAGGAGGTGTATGTTGCGTTTATGGATCTGGAGAAAGCGTATGATAGAGTTGATAGGGAAGCAATGTGGAATGTGATGAGGTTTATGGAGTTGGTGGAAGGTTGTTGCAAGCAGTGAAAAATTTCTACAAAGGTAGTAAACCATGTGTTAGGATAGGAAATGAATTGAGCGATTGGTTTCCGGTGAGAGTGGGGCTGAGACAAGGATGTGTGATGTCGCCGTGGTTGTTTGACTTGTATGTTGATGATGTGGTGAGAGAGGTGAATGCTCGAGTGCTTGAAAGAGGATTGAGATAGGTAGACGAGAATGACCATGAATGGGAGGTAAAATCAGTTGTTGTTTGTGGATGATACTGTGACAGAATTTGAAAGGGTGTGTGAGAGAAAGAAGCTGAGAGTTAATGTGGGTAAGAGTAAGGATATGAGATGTACGAGAAGGGAAGGTGGTGCGAGGTTGAATGTCATGTTGAATGGAGAGTTACTTGAGGAGGTGGATCAGTTTAATTGAGGTCTGTTGTTGCAGCAAATGGTGAAGTGGAAGCAGATGTACATCAGAGAGTGAATAAAGGATGCAAAGTGTTGGGTCAGTTAAGGGAGTAGTAAAAAATAGAGGGTTGGGCATGATTGTAAAGAGAGTTCTGTATGAGAAAGTGATTGTACCAACTGTGATGTATGGATTGGAGTTGTGGGGAATGAAAGTGACGGAGAGACAGAAATTGAATGTGTTTGAGATGAAGTGTCTAAGGAGTATGGGTGGTGTATCTCAAGTAGATAGGGTTAGGAACGAAGTGGTGAGGGTGAGAACGGGTGTAAGAATTAAGTTTGCAGCTAGAGTGGATATGAATGTGTTGAGGTGGTTTGGCCATGTTGAGAGAATAGAAAATGGCTGTCTGCTAAAAAAGGTGACGAATGCAAGAGATGATGGGAGAAGTACAGGAGGAAGGCCAAGGTTTGTGTGGATGGATGGAGTGAAGAAAGTTCTCCGTGATAGGAGGATGGATGTTAGAGAGGCAAGAGAGCGTGCTAGAAATAGGAATGAATGGCGAGCGACTGAGACGCAGTTCTGGTATGCCCTGCTGCTTCCTCCGGTGCCTTGGATGACCGCGGAGGTAGCAGCAGTAGGGGATTCAGAATTATGAAGCTTCATCTGCGTTGGATAACTGGGTAGGGTGGGCTGTTGCACCCTAGCAGTACCAGCCGAACTCGGTTGAGTCCCTTGTCAGGCTGGGAGGAACGTAGAGAGGAGAGGTCCCCATTTTTGTTTCATTTGTTAGATGTTGGCATACCTCCAAAATTGGAGAAATGCCTTGGTATCTGTATGTATGTACTACTGTGTCATAGACCTGTATTCTCACTAGCAATGCCATTAAATTTCCTACTCTGTTACTGTCTCCATACTTCCTAACGTCTCGTACCATGTATTATATTTTAACTTTACTTGTGCTTATGCTGAGACTATGGTCTCCTTTTTCTAAGTACCATTCTCCTAAGTATTTATATTCCTAAACTGTTTCTATTCTTCCATTTCTAACCACTAAAATCATCTTTTTAACATCTTCTTTTTTTTTTAATTACTAACACCGTAGACTTCTCTGGATTTGTGCTAAACGTAAATATCTTAAGTTCTTCCAAACTGTAGCAGTTGCTAATGGGTCTTCCTACTTTGTAACGATTGTTGTTAGGGAACATTATATCATCTACATAAATTGAGGTTTCTATTCTAATATTTCTAATCAGGTTTATAATCTTCTCACTTATTAAATTAACTTTGTGACTATTGAGCAAACCTTTGTCCAAATACTGTTCCCTGTTTTACGTTTCCTTCTATCCTAATTTCCTCTGTATATCCGACGGGGCTCTTGATAATTGCTTAGCCCCTTCTCAGGGGAGAAGGGGAGGGGGGGGGGGCAAACATCAAAATGTCGTCACCTGTATAATCATCCTGAGACAGAATTGAAGATTAACATCTTTTGCATTAAAAAAACCTCTTGCTTATAAATAGTGTTGTGCCTGGGATACGAATAGCTCATCACTTTCCTTTGTAACAAACAAAGTCTAGAAATGGGAAAATCTGAAAAGCGAATCTTCCTTAATATTAATTAAGAATTAAAAGACAACTGATTATCCTTTGGATAGTCAGCAAAACTATTGCATGAGAGAAGGTGGAGATATATCTGTTGCAAAAGAAGAACAGCAACAAGAAAGTGAATAGAAAAAAATCAATATTTGATGTATATATAAATAGGAAATACAATGTCCGTAAGAGGCTAGGATAAGCAATTTGACCTATGATTACTGAAACTGCCATGATTACTGAAACATCCATGATTACTAAAACATCCCGTCATACGCATGATATCCTGGTACCGTCGGGATTTGAACCGTCGGTAATTGATTACCAAACACAGATGTCACCTCAGCCTTAGGAAAGAGAAGGTCTTTTAGTTCCAGAGAAGGAAGATAAGGGGCATCTTGTTGAGAGCTCTTCTGAAAACCTCTTACCCAGTGTTGGAGCATCCTCCGACTTCGATCTCGAACGTCCAAGGAGAGTCAGTAGCATAGATGCTGGTGTAAAGGAGATACATGACAACCTGGCATTTGGGAGGTTCCCAAATTGCAATGGATCCCTTAGAAACATGACAATCAGCATGTTTATAGCAGGTCTTGTGGCCAGAGGGTGACTTGACCCGCGTGGTACATGTGACCTGTAAAGAAGAAACATTTCAATGACTACATACTAGTTAGTATCAGAACAGTGGGTAAAGCATTCCAATGGGTAAAAATAAGTAGACTCAGCATCCCAAGACCTGTGCCACCTCGTCAAACATATAGGCTAAGTGGAAAATGAAAACAGCCATCCTAGGGCACCTGAGAACACTATCCAACTCCCATAAGGACCTTCAAGACTGTAGCTCCCCGCCATAACGAATCGACAGCATGTAAGGATAGAAAGCCTCACCCAACCAGTGAGGTTAGGTGAAAGAAGATGGTGCATGAGGAAAAATTTACCAGGCATGGCTGCCAACTAGCGTATGATAGCCCAAGTCAATGACGATAAAAACGCCCAAGAAACATCAAGGAATGATGGGGAAATACTATAAACATACCACACCTTAAAATAATAAAATAAAACATATTCTTCCAGTGATATGACTAAATAACTAAGTGTTTCTGAGCGATTTTGTAACATGATGCAATGGCACGGATTGCATGCCGGCCTTGGAAAAATAAAAGTATGCAATTAAATATAAAACACTGGGTGGAGATACGAAATTCTCTGAGACGAAAAATGTGAACTCATCTTAGTCGATGAGGAAGAAACTGAAGCATTCTTTATCGAAATTCATCAAAAAGGCCAAGAAAACTATCAGAATTTCTCTAAGCGACCGTCAAAGATGGAGACTATCTATCTATCTATATATATATATATATATATATATATATATATATATATATATATATATATATATATATATATATATATATATATATATATATACATATATATATACAAAGACTTGTTAGAGAGAGAGAGAGAGAGAGAGAGAGAGAGAGAGAGAGAGAGAGAGAGAGAGAGAGAGCTAGGGGCGGGTGAATACTGTCCAAGAAGTAAAGATAGTACATGAACATCGAATTCGTTATTACTTAACATGATACTGTTGGTCTGATATTCCAAATTAGGAAAGAGTTGACATATGTAAATCTTCGTAGGGAAGTCTCATAACGGGAGGGGAAGCTAACAGTTTTTTTTTCTTTCTTTCAATCTTACTCAGAGAGTAAATAGGTAGAAATGGCTCCAGTTATTAATTGAAGAGTCTCACCTACAAATCTTCTCTGGCTATAAAAACAGTAAGACAGACGACTTAAGAAAAAGAAATATCTTTCGATTACAGTTTTTCTTTTATATTTACCATTTAAGCGTATTTTCTTCAAGTAGCTTTTTCCTTAACATCACCCGTTATTCATTTTCTTATATTTATTTATATGAGCCATTCCATTGCGTAGGAGAATGTTTAGCAAGGTAATGAATGAATGGCATTTCAAGTTTGCTATCTATCAACGTTCACGTAACATCCGGATTTTGTCAGAAAGTCTGGCTGATAAGGGTACAGGTGTTGGCAATAGAAAGAAAATAAAAATAATGATCATAGGTTGTTGGTATCCATACGAAAGAGGCAAATGAAGAAAAGTCTCCACTTTAGTGAATTTGAATGAAGTTCATTAAGTTAGAAGTAATAATCAAAGGAAATTCAAATTATATTAAGCAATGATGGCTGGTAAAATTCAAAGAGAGAGAGAGAGAGAGAGAGAGAGAGAGAGAGAGAGAGAGAGAGAGAGAGAGAGAGAGAGAGAGAGAGTTATGCAGAGTACAAGACACACAGGATAAAATGAGAAAAGGGGAATGTATAAATTAAAGATTATTCGTTACAAAGGCAAAGAGGAACAGAAATGACCATATCGCCATATTTCAAAAAGTATCAAGAAGGAAGAGGGGAGAGTTTTTAGACATTTTTTTTTCTTTTTTAAGAGAGAGAGAGAGAGAGAGAGAGAGAGAGAGAGAGAGAGAGAGAGAGAGAGAGAGAGAGAGAGAGAGAGAGGGATGCTATGCAGGATACAAGGCACTGTGGTTCAAATGAGAGAAGGGGAATGTGTGGATCATAGGTAGTAGGTTATCCAGGGCACCAGCCACCCATTGAGATACTACCGCTGGAGTTTTGGGGTCGTTTGATTGGCCAGGCAGTCCTACATTTGATCCTTCTCTCTGGTTACGGTTCACTTTCCATTTGCCTACATATACACTGAATAGTCTGGCCTATTCTTTACAGATTTTCCTCTGTCCTCATACACTGAGATTACCAAACAGTTTTACTTCATCTAAGGGGTTAACTACTGCACTGTAATTGTTCAGTGGCCACTTTCCTCTAAGGGTAAGGGTAGAAGAAACTCATTAACTAGAAGGACACTCCAACATCAACCATTCTTCTGTACTCTTGGGTCGTGCCATAGCCTCTGTACCACCGTCTTCCACTGTCTTGCTTGAGAGTACACTCGGGTACACCATTCTATCTAATTTCTCTTCCTGTTGTTTTGTTAAAGTTCTTATAGTTTATACAGGATACTTTTACTTCAATATTGTTGACGTTCTTAAAATAATTCATTTTTAATTGTTTCCTTCCTCACTGAGCTTATAGCATCCTGATTTTCCAACTCGGGTTGTAGCTTGGCTAATAATAATAATAATAATAATAATAATAATAATAATAATAATAATAATAATAATAATAATAATAATAATAATAATAATAATAGTAAAGATTATTGGTTACAAGGGGAAAGGATAATTGCACCATCGCCATATTCCAAAAATTATTGAGAAGGAAGAAGGGAGAATTTTCGCACAGGATTTTAAATGGAATTTTGCATTGGAGTCACTGGAATTCTTCTTTTCATTATTCGTGTCACCTGTGTCACCTTGGCACTTTATCAGTTTTGAGATGTAAAATATTAGAACACTTGATTGAATTCATCTTTTCTGCTTGCTTAGGAAAGTGCTTGCGTAAATAATCCTTTTGTTTTCTTCGTAGATACATTATAATGTTGATAGTTTTCTCTGTATTCACAGGAAGTTATTATTTAAGAGATATTTTGGAGTTGTTTGAGGGTATTTTCACCTAAATTGTGGAACGGTTGTTTAAAAGAAGGACTTTTATAATAGTGACACTAGCAGAACTTTTTCATTCACACCAAAGATGAATCCGTAACAACAGTGAGTATTATATTAGCATAATTCATAATGATAATAATGATGATGTGTGTAATAAAGAACCAACAATAACAAAACATGGATTGCTATCCCTGTGTCTTCCTCTGCTCCTCTTTACTATATTTTGTCTAGAAGTTGGATTTCCCCTCCGTCTGACTTCGCACTGGTGAGCTATGTCGACATTTGGTTTTTTGCAGTTTTATTTGTAATGATAGGTGTGTGATGTAAAAGAGCAGGATCATTTCTAGTAATTCCTATGGCTCAAACAGTCTCATTATGTCATCATTAAATGCATCTCAAGCTTGCTGACACCAAACCAATATCTTATCTGAGGGGGATGAAATTTACCCACGGTCAGATATTTTGTGTCTGTCATGTCTGTCATGCATGAAGTGGTGATTCCTAAAAAAAAAAAAAAAAAAAGAAAAAAAAAAAAAAAAAAAAAAAAAAAAAAAAAAAAAAAAAAACTGTAATGGAACAGGTTTAGCGTTAACATCTTTATAGATTAGATATGTTATTTATCCAACATGCATTTGATATTCATTACTGATCGATTAATTAGTTGATTCCTTTACGAAAACCGAAGGATCGATTGAATGAGGCATTGTTCGCATTGTTTTCTGTGAGACGGAAATGAACCAAGTGATTCAGGGAGACTAATGAGGCTTCATTACTTTCACATTGAACAATACGACGCTATTTTGGGATATGATAATCAAATATTGGTCATCTGACTTGAGAAGAGAGAGAGAGAGAGAGAGAGAGAGAGAGAGAGAGAGAGAGAGAGAGAGAGAGAGAGAGAGAGAGAGATTCTATGCCGGTCAGTATACTAAAGCATCTTTAATTGATGACTTTTGCATAATTTTCCAAATCTCATCCGGTCTCCTACAGAGAAGCCTTTTGGCCTCCTTTTATTAAGAGAACACCCGAGAACTGAAATTGCTAGAAGAAGAAGCTTCGAAATGCCTAAGAATAAGGTATACACCTCATAGAAAACGCCCCCCAAGAAAAAAAGACCGATTTTGTGATAAGAAAAGAATGAAGACAATCCAGTATTTGTTTGTTGCATTTCCTATTACTTTTCCTCACACCATTTTGACCCGAAGACAGGTCAGGTCATTCAGTCCGAAGAACGGTTAGCGAGTGACCTGAATTGGTGAATAAGTTTCCTCGTTCTATTTCTTTAATAGACCAATGGATGGGACCTTTTCTTCCATTGGTGTGATATGTTGGATTTGCACCTTTTCATTTGGACTATTCGAGACCTATTATAATGTTTTCTTCAGAGAGAAACATATGAATTAATGATAAAAACAAGTTATTCAGAGAGCCTTGATTTTACAATTATCAAGATAGAAGGACAGACAATTAATGTTAATTGTGCGTGTGTTCTAACTAATACAAATTCCATCTTTCATCGGCCGAGTATGTTCACTGAGTAGGCCTAAAGGCTTTCGCCTTAACAGATGTCAGATTAGCTTGAGAGAGAGAGAGAGAGAGAGAGAGAGAGAGAGAGAGAGAGAGAGAGAGTTTCAAGGTTAGTTGAACAATGTTTCTCTTGTTGTCTTAAATTCTGGAGACAGGTAATATTTTGGAAATGGTGTTATACTTATAACAGCATAAATTAATTTTATGGTCACATTTTACCATAATAAACACATAAATAGTTCAACTTACACAGATCAGTTGTTTTCATTAAACTCCACCAACATCTCCCACAATAAAGATGTAATTATGGAAGAAATGTTTCTTGCAAGAGATGATTAGAGTCAGTTTGTTGAGTTCATAACAGATGTATCTCGATGCTGTGTGAAGTTGCCTTTGGAATCCTCATAAGAAGATCATTTTCTAAAGATATTGAAAGTTTTGACTTTTATCTGATTCTTTTACCTGAGGAGAATTTTGCAAATATCTGCATGGCAGATGATTCAGAATTGACACTGCCTAAGTTTGCATCTTGAATGTGTATGCATTTGCACACAAACACTCAAACACGATTGGCATGCAAAGTACTATATACCTTTGTTTTTCTTTGCTATCTTTTTGCTTCATGCAGGATTTAGATTGCCACTCCCATCCGCCTTCCCATAGGTGCAGAGAGGTTATGAATGGCCTCCCAGGTCCCAGTATCTTATGGCCCAGATTCCTAAATCGAATCTCAGCTGCATTAAATGCACTTCATGACGCCTCTCTCTCTCTCTCTCTCTCTCTCTCTCTCTCTCTCTCTCTCTCTCTCTCTCTCTCTCTCTCTCTCCTGAACCATTGTTTGACATATTTGTGACATATTCTGTCACAATTAGCATTGGTTTAATGAAAACTTTTATGTTTATCTTCAGGAAAGCTTCACCAAGTTTTTGGACTTTTCATAACAAAATCGGAGAACTGCAACTGGAAATAATATTATCCTGGTGCCAACTCTTGCATGTTTATGTCATGCAAAGTCATTGCGGGAATTACGATCTTCTAAGAATGATAAAACTCTCATTCAAGGAGGCATAGGCCTCGTTCATCTCTGGTTTGAGAGAGAGAGAGAGAGAGAGAGAGAGAGAGAGAGAGAGAGAGAGAGAGAGACTCAAAAAAATCTGAAGGAATATCAGATAAAGGAAGAGAAAGGTGGAAAATAGGACACAGGATGAATATGTCTAAAAAAGAAAATCAAATGCAATAAAGGCTGGGATCAGGCTGAAGATATCAACAGTGTGTGATTCCTATAAGGAAAGAAAGACACCTCAAATGCTCATTGACTTGATAGAAAGTTTACTTAGGAACAAAACGTCATCGTATAAAGTTATAGCAGTTATATAAGGACTGTTGGCCCTCAGCACTACCACCACCAACAACAACAGATATTTTGTTCAAAGATAGATAATTGAAATATCTTTCTTTCTATGACAAATAACTTAATGGTTACAAACTACTCTAAATACATTAGAGGATAACTTATGTCAAGGCATTAGCTCTACTGTAATAAACTATAAAAGTATTTACACATACTTAACAGTTACTATTCCAGAATATATATATGTATATACTGTATATATATATATATATATATATATATATATATATATATATATATATATATATATATATATATATATATATATATATATAGAGAGAGAGAGAGAGAGAGAGAGAGAGAGAGAGATTTAATCTCAAAACTATTATAATTTAAAATGAAAAATCTCACTCATTTCTAATACGGTAATATCTCCCATCACGTATATTATTGTAAAAGCCGTTATCAGTGGAAAGAAAAATCTGTTGAAATAGGACCCAATAAAGTAATCCGTAGGATCATATCTGTGAATTACATGAAAATGATGGCAATCCTTAATAATATATTGAATAACAATTCCTTTATCAAGCCTGTAATATCCTGACTTCCTTTCTAAGGATTTATTTGCTCGATTCATTTCCTGAAAATATACAGATTTGAAGAAATGAAAAGAAGCACAAATTTACCACAAAAGAAGTATTTTACCCCAATTCACATTCTTTCTAATATTATCTGATATGATAAGTTGGGTGATTTTGTTTATATCTTTACAGGGCACCAAGTTATCTTGCCCAAGACCTACATCATTCCAGCCAACAGACAAAGGCTCTGTTACTGTTCGGAGCATTGGCGAGAGGCCAGTGGTAAGAAGAAGGAAAATAAAAGTTTTGAGGTGACCAAAACAATAACGTTTTTACAAGAGATTTATGGGAACAATGGGGATGTGGTAAGGGGCTAGAGGGGCGGGTAGGGGTCGGGGTTGGGAAGGGTCGGGGTTGGGAGGGGTGGGGGGTTGACTCAAAAGTGAATGAGATCATCCGTTAGAGAAACGGTTGTTGATTCTTGCTTTCTCTGACCATAAAGATGAAATATTCACAATAGAGAGAGAGAGAGAGAGAGAGAGAGAGAGAGAGAGAGAAAGAGAGAGAGAGGACTAGATTATTTCATTTGTGTGATGCTTCATAATCATCAAAATAGGTGTCCTTGACTGCAACCAACACAATCGACTAACTACCCTTTTCGTAACATAGAAACGACCTTTCAAACCTCAATAACTAAAGATTTTAAGTTGTTGTTTTGCATCAATCGGACATTTAATCATTACAGTCAAAGCTCAGGTTTCATGTTACACATCCAAAGATGACCTTAGAAATACAGACTAAAATCTATCTATTACTTTTGCCTGGTTTTGTTCTTTTGTGAGAACAGAATTCACAGCTGTTGAGTCATTAATTTCAGGACAGAAATTGTGAATACAAGGGGTGGGTTACCAGTGATCATGACGAACATATATATTTCATTGCAAATTATAATAGGAAATACATTACATTAGTTTGCATGCATTGACCAATTACGAAATATCCCTTTGGCAACTATGATAATCAGAATAGCTATTATATTAACAAATAATACAACTATTTCGATTTTATTTCATCAATTGGTTCATAGTAATTCAATAAAACGCTGTAGGCTTTTGCATATAATCTTTTTTTTTTTCAAATTGAACAACTTAATTGCACAAAGAATCTATTAATAATGCTGAAATTGATATTTTCTGGTATAAGTTTCATAATTTCATCTTATGTCTAATATTCATGACCTGTTTCCTTATCTTCATTAAATATTTATTCATTATATTCTCTCTCTCTCTCTCTCTCTCTCTCTCTCTCTCTCTCAAGTCGAGTCGTAATATGGAAAACATTGAATAATACCTATTCATTCCCATTTGATGTAAATTTTACTAAGTCACACAAATGATAAAAAAAAAACGATGATAAACTACAAATAAACAATGACAGTTTTCTTTTCATCTTACGAGTTGTTTTACATATGTAAATAAACATTAGGAGACGAGATCTAATTTCAAAGCTAATATGAATCCTTGGTGTATTTCCCCGGGGTCGACACGATATCTCTTCTTTTGTAAACACAATACAATAATGGATCTAAGGATGACTGTAATAAGTGAAAGACAACTGTCTTCACATTAAAGAGAAAAAATATAATATGATTATTAGTTTAATCCTTGTAATGATTTTAATCGTCTATTCTTATCTGATCATGACGCACATCCGCCTATACATTCCTTGAACAAACACACGAAGACGAGTAAACAATTGAATAGGAGAGGTGTTTGTGTCATTAATAATAATAATAATAAGGATAGACAAGTGGGGAATATGGGGAAAGGAAGAGTACCCCTGGATACAATCCAGTTTATAGCTCAAAGGCAGGTACTCGGGATGGGAAAGATTAAGGAAATTGGGAGAAAGAGAAGTACAGGAGAAGAATAAAAGAGAGGGGCAGACCCTTTTGCATATTAGGGAATTGGTAATGGTATTATTATTTGTAATCACCAATGTGTGTCATTAATGCAACTCACTTCCTCTATACAAACCTTCGTCAGAAGTCATATCCAAAATCTTTCCCCTCTCGATACCTTTTAGAATATGGTGAAGATTCAATTCTAATTTCTCATCTCCCCTTCTCATTTGCAACGTATAATCTTTCATTCTATATATCAAACTTTTGTCAATTCATCGATGTGTCATTTATCTGTTGGACTGGGTAAGAGAGCAAAAGCCTTGTAATTACAGTTGGTTACAAAGAAACCAGAATAATTCCATTTTGAGTTCCGGTGGCTCCTGGACCTCCACTATATGGTAGATTGTTTCTTCTTCTTTCTTTTATTCTTTTCTTTGTCTACTTTATACAATAGATAAGTTTTCTTCCAAAATTTCAAGACCATAACTGTTTCGTGAAAAAATGTCACCATTTATATCTCATGTTATTAAAACAGCTCTTCTAAGATTTCATGCAAGTAGTAATTTTCATAGACATATTGTGCATACGACTGAAGCATCTTGAAATACTAAAGAGACTGAAATGATTAAATATCTAAAAATGTAAAACAAAATAAATAGAATGAAAGTTCTCTTCCTGTTCGTTTCATGAAAAAATTCCCTTTGTCCTCCTGACATCCCTGAGCAGTTGATAGTTGTATTGGAACCACCTGGGAAGATATTAAAAGGGCGTCACCTGAGATGGGTGAAGCAGAGGGGTAGGATTAGTCCGTGCATGGGGAGAGAGAGAGAGAGAGAGAGAGAGAGAGAGAGAGAGAGAGGCTGGTGAGTTGTATACATACAACACATTACGACGTATATTTGCTGCTTTTTACCATTTTTGTTCAATATAGGCTACTTATAATGGCCCCTTTTAATCCTTTCTTTGTTGTGGATTGATTATGTCGATCACAAGTAAACCCCGGACGATTTTCTAACAGCTGAGATTCCTGTTTTCGGCCGAAGGAGGAACAAGTGAGTCATAATTCCTTATGATTCATAATAAAGAGAAACGAAATTTGTAAAAGTATTTTTCGACGGAAGTAAAAACAGGTAACTCACTCTCATTTGGAGGTTTTCATTATCCTCCATCAAATGTTACAATTAGGAAATCTCTTCTTTCGTCTGTGTTCCCAATTCCAAATATATACATATATAACACATATATATAAGACTCGAAGCTTTAATGCAAGACCCTTTTGAATCCTTTTCCCTAAACAATATCTATTCGAATATGGTGAGATGCAACAATTGTCTATTCTCTTCCTTCCTCCTTCTCTTGCTGGCATGTTTTAATCAACCTATGCATTTTCCCTTGCCGAATTTCACCAAGTTTGATCTTTACTTTGCCAGCCCCCCCCCCCCCTCTCTCTCTCTCTCTCTCTCTCTCTCTCTCTCTCTCTCTCTCTCTCTCTCTCTCAAATCTTCGAGTAGATTCATAATATGGAAAAGATTGAATATTACCTGTTCACTCCAATTTGGTGTTATTTGTATCAAGTCAAACAAATAATAATAATAAAAACAGGTTAATACTGAAAAAAGATTATAAACTACAAACAAACAATAACAGTTTTCTTTTTATCTTACAAGCTTTTTACATATGTAAATAAACAACAAAAGACGAGACCTAACTTCAAAGCTAACATAAATCCTTCATGTATACATATCCAGATATATATCATTTGAACAAACACACGCAGACGAGTAGACAATTAAACTGGAAAGGTGTTTGTGTCATTAATGTAACTCAGTTCCTCCAACCAAACCTTCTTCAGAAGTCATATCCAAAACCTTTCCCCTCTCAATACCTTTTAAAATATGGTGAAGATTCAATTCTAATTTCTCCTCTCCCCTTCTCTTTTGTAACATATAATCTTTCAATCTATACTTTACCCTTTTGTCAATTCATCGATATCTCCTCCATCTGTTGGCCTGGGTAAGAGAGCGAAAGCCTTGTAATTAATTACAGTTGGGTTACAAAGAAAGTAAAATAATTCCATTTTGAATTTTGTTGGCTCCTGGACCTCCACTAGATGGTAGATTACTTCCTCTTCTTTCATTTGTGCCTTTTCTTTATCTACTTTATACAATAGATATGTTTTTCTTCCATGATTTCAATGAAACTTGTATATACCATAACTGCCCTGTGAAAAAATGTTACCATTTATGTCTCATGTTATTGAAACGGCTCTCCTAAGACTTTATGAAAGTAGTAATTTTCATAGACATATTTTGCATACAACTGAAGCATCTTGAAATACTAAAGAGACAGAAATAATTAAATATATAAATATGTAAAACAAAATAAATAGAATGAAAGTTATTTTCTTGTTCGTTTCATAAGATAAATTCGACTATCATCCTGACTTCCCTGAGCAGTTGATAGTTGTATTGGAACCACCTGGAAATCTCGACGTCTGTTGCAGTCCCAAAAAGGAAGATTTTACAAGGTCGTCACCTGAGGTGGGAGAGAAGCAGAGGGGTATGATTAGTCCGTGCATGGAGAGAGAGAGAGAGAGAGAGAGAGAGAGAGAGAGAGTAACTAGTGTGGCTTTAAATGCTATGCATTAGGAACTCAAAAGCTTCCTTATAGTTTATGATAAAAAGAACTGAAATTAGCTGATGGTTCATCGATTTGGTCATGCAGTAAAAATAGCGGTAAGGGTCTTTAATTCTCTCTCTCTCTCTCTCTCTCTCTCTCTCTCTCTTGGTTTCATCCGATTTGGTTATGCAGTAAAATAGCGGTAAGGGTCTTTAATTCTCTCTCTCTCTCTCTCTCTCTCCTCTCTCTCTCTCTCTCTCAATCTTTGAGTCCAGTCATAATATGGAAAACTGAATATCACGTATACATCTTCATTCACTTTAAATCAAAGAAAGTCGCACGGATTAGAACAAAAATTAATCCTGAAAAGAATGATAAACTACAAAAACAACGACGTTTTATTTTTATCTGACGAGCTGTTTTACATATCTAAATAGAGCTCACACAATGCCTAATTTCAAAGCTAACATAAATCCTTCATGTATTTCCCAGGGTCGAAATGGAGTGTCAATCCTCCATTTGTTTTCAGTCCTCAGTTAGGCAATTATCAACTGTGCTGCATATCATATTATGCAAATGGTGTTGCACTTGCCAGCATCAATAAGAAAGGCCGAGAAGGGAATGACGAAAGGAAGGAAGTGATAAAATTCGTCTAATCCCAGGTAACCAACAACAAGCTTACCTTAATCAAAGTATGTCTTATCATAATTTGCCTTTCATTGATAGAATTACTATGATATAACTTAACTAGGACATAATTTCTTACGATTATATATACACACACACACACACACACATATATATATATATATATATATATAATCCGGAACCAATTAATTTCTCTTTGTTTTTGCAGTAGCCTTCCTAACTGATTGTGCTTTCGATAAAAAATTGTAGTGATTCTTTGATGGAGAATAACAGAAATGGAAAATCCAGATCTTATCTGATCATCACAAATAACCTCTGATTTTTTAGACTATCAAATGATCAGTGATAATCCAAAGTTTCCATTTCATGAACCTCAATTAAGAACCTTTGCTCTAAGAGGAAAATATTGATGCATTTATGATTCTAGATTTATATTCTTAAGAAGAGTCAAAAGAACGAGATTTAACAAGATGAAATGAACAAGAAGATCAAGAAATGTATTTATGGAATATCATTTTACAGTCTTTCTGTAACTCTAATAATACTCCATGTTAGAATTGGATAAAAAAAAAAATAAAAAAAAAATAAAGGTAACTTTTAAAAAAAAAATAAAAAATTCCTAATCCTAATATTATGTAAATATTGGTGATTGGAAATTCAACACATGGGTGAATACACAAAAATAGATGGTACGAAAACTGTTCTATTCAGGTGTCATGAATAAACTCTCTCTCTCTCTCTCTCTCTCTCTCTCTCTCTCTCTCTCTCTCATCTAATACTTTTGACTAAAGGATCCCCATAACACCTCCATTCCACCAAGTGTCAAAACCAAAACGTAGAGAAAATGTGAGAATAATTAACAGAGACCAACAAACACACATGAAAAAGGACACCGTCATTTATGGTTCTACAAATTCCCACTGTTTTTCTCTGGATGTCTAATCTCATTATTGTCACGTGTCCAACCTCACCTTCATTATCAGATCACAGAATTCGAATATGATTGAATTTACATGCAGACTTTGAGGAATCTGATTTATAAAATAGATTAATATTAATTGTATCTAGAAGCGAAAAGGGCGTCGAGTTAGTACAAACTAACTGATTTGATTCAAGAAAAATAGCTCTTAATACTATATATTTTCTTATTCCTAGAGACTTTTTATCATACAGAATGCTTGGTCAATTTAAACGAATTATGTTCATGTCTGATCTTGATGACGGAAGCATGAATGAAGCATTATAATTCGGTAATGAGTTGCAGAAGAAGAGAGTAACATTACTGAGAATGTTTTCCCAAAAGAAGAATACTACAAGTAAGATCATTTAATAAATCCTTGGGATAATGAAGTCAGTCTTATTTTGCTCATCTTGAAAGTTTACTCTTCCCGTGTAAGGAGAAGAGAAATGGTAGAATGCCTGGTGAGCTTTCCTAAAACAGGCGAGTTACTCATCTCTCACCCGTGGCATCAAAACACCTTACTTAACCCCAGAGAACCACTTCGGTATCGTAGTTACGTCGAGTAATTGACTCCATTCAGGAAAAATCCTTTTATGATATTCCAAAAAGACTAGACTCCTAAACTAGTAAAACGCATATCTAAAATTCACAGTAAAAATATGAACTTTTTTTTTTTTTTTACTTTATTTTACCATAGAGAGAAGATTTTGAATTTGGCTGCGTCTCTTCATGAGTTTAAACCCGAAAAACGGGGGAAAATTTCTTCCACTCTAGGAATAAATACATTATGTCTTTATAAAATATACACAATATCAGTAACTCACTCAATGTACTGCATATTGATACCAATATTCAGTGATTTAATACTTAAGCTTATTAAGGTGCTTGTCTGTATATTCACGATCAGTGATGCAAGCGACGCAAGTTCCTTATAAAGGCAGACAGCTTTTGCAAAGACTGTACATTATTAGTTCAGCGTTCCCCCGGCATTTAATTGTGTCATTAAATTGGAGAGAGAGAGAGAGAGGAGAGAGGAGAGAGAGAGAGAGAGAGAGAGAGAGAGAAAGCTGTTTAATGTTTGACTGTCGCGTGTTCGAGGCCCTATTCATTGGAAAACTTTATAAATGAAAAATTATCAAAGCTCTTTCATAGCATTAAAATCGATGGTGTCCTTGTAGCGAGAGGTTCCCCTGAAGCTTTTATTATGAAAATTGTCTCTCATAACTGATGATAATATTGTTGATTTCATACTTAATAGACAATGTGATGGTTTAGAGTCCTTTGGCTGTAATGATGGAAATTTGTAGGAGGCTAATGCCTTCGCTAATAGTTGCTTTGGTTTTCGTGTTTCATTAACATGGAGTAAATAAAATAAAACAAGACCGAATTTATAAACTTTTTCCGAACGGGGTTAAAGCCAAGGAATGTATCAGTAGTGTGAAATTATCTGAGAGAGAGAGAGAGAGAGAGAGAGAGAGAGAGAGAGATGTTTGAGTAGTTTTTACTGTCAATAGAGATCCAAAAAACTGCACATATTATTCACGGTTTCAGGAGAAAAATTAAAACTTTCTTGTTTTCCAATTGCTTCGATAATGTGGATTTGACAAAAACGAGCATTATACAGTTGTGAAATGCTGAATGCCTTGAAGGAATGAATTTTACAAAATGAATTATGAAAGGTTCTGTAGAGAGAAGGGTTCCCTTCCAGTATATTACATGAAAAGCAGTAACCCTCACAGTAAAGCAAGTAAGTAATATTAGAATGAAGACTGAATCAGATACTTAACATAGTTGTAAGTCTCGGTATATTGATTTGCTACTCTCTCTCTCTCTCTCTCTCTCTCTCTCTCTCTCTCGTTCTTCTCTTACTGTTCCACACCAAAATAAGCAAAGAGTTCAGAGTTACAATGCAGATAAAAGAACGAATGTAATATATATATATATATATATATATATGTTTGTATATATATATATATATTTAGATTGATTTTATAGTTTTATGTTAATTTCTTATTTTATTTCATAAAGTTTTTGTATTTTCATTTTAAATTTTCTGTCTTAAATATTCTTCATACTATGTTCTAACTTAAAACAATATATCCTATTTTAGGCTCTGATGATGGAAATAGATTTTCCGAAAGCTAAGCAATAAAGATGTATATCATAACCCTGGTACTATTATTCATATTGAAACTCCGCTTTCCACGGAATAAATCAATAGCTGATATATATATATATATATATACACACAGACGACAAGAAGTCCAATGTCAAGTTTAGTCCAAAGAATTACATTGATTTTAACTTTTCGGTCTCGATTAAACATATCTTATATTCTTTTTTTTTGTGACTGAATTTTATATCTCATCTTCAAGTACACAAAAAAAAAAATAGATTGGATTCCCCTAAGTCATTATCTCAGTCAATAAGACGGAAAAATGTGGATGAAAGCAAGAAATGAGAAGTAACTTGAAGACCATCAGTAATGGTATCAAAACAAGTCTTGGTCTAAAATCATTAATTTTCTTTCGCAGAGCATTTCACTTTTTCAGATTCTGTCAGGATTGAATTTTCTTTTGTATGGAAGCAAATGATTTAGAAATTACTTTGTAATTGATTGATTGTCACTTCGCTGCATAATCTAATCTACTCTTGTAACGGGGATGAAATTTGATTAAAAGTAGCTCGTTTTACGCGGGAACACACACACATACACACACAAATTCAAAGAATGTTTTAGTATAGGTAGACTGTAATATATCCTGAAACACATCCTTACAAACTCTGCAGTTGAATGAACGTGAGCATCAGCAGAACCTTTGAGATACCGAGAGAGAGAATGAACACCTTTGGCATAACTTATTTGCCTTATTAGACAAAAGGAAGAATTTTATATATTTCATGTTTCAGTTGAGAAATCTACTGGCAATAGTATGAGAGAAAAGTGTACCATCGGTATAAAATACAATTCATTCGTATAGGTGTGAACAAGAACGCACGCAAACACGCACAGTAACGTTGCGATACTAAAAATGTCCGCCAGACAGCAACAATTGTCAAGGTTGTATTGATGTGGTCATGTCTGTAACGCTTACACGCAAGCAAAGAGAGAGAGAGAGAGAGAGAGAGAGAGAGAGAGGAGAGAGAGAGAGAGAACTGCATAATGTCTGACTGTCCGCCTGTTCGAGGGCCCGTTCATTCACTACAGTCTAAAACTTTACATCTGGAAAAATTATCATTACTCTTCCATAGCATCAAAATCATTGGTTTCGTCGTAGTGAATTGTTCCCCTGAAACTTTTATTATGACACTTGTCTTTCGTAATTCATGAAATTCCTATTTATTGCATGTTTGTTGGAATTGATCGTTAATAGCCCATGCTGTAAAGGTAGAAGTTTGAAGGAGATTAAAGCCTTTGCAAATAGTTGCTTTGGTTTGTTGTGAGATGCTCTTTTCAATAAGAGGGAGTAAATAACAACAATATAAGATCTTTTCTGGATGGCGTTGAGGGGGAAAGGATGTATCAGTGGTATGAAGTTATCTGTGGTGGGACTAAAGTAAATGGAGAACCTTATGAAAGTTCTCAGAAAGATATATTTATTGTAAACAGGAGAGAGAGAGGAGAGAGAGAGAGAGAGAGAGAGAGAGGTTTAATCTCAAAATTACTATAATTTAAAATGAATATTTTCACACTTTTCCAATACGGTAATATCTGCCATTATGTAAGTTTATTGTTAACCCGTTATCAGTGAAAGAAATCTGTTGAAGTAACCCAATAAAGTATTTCATAACATCATATCTGTGATTTACATGGAAATGATTGCATGAATTAATAATATATTGAATGCTAATTCCTTTCTTTCTAAGAATTTATTGTCTCGATCCATTTCTTAAAATTATGCAATTTTTAGAAAAAAGGAGAAAAATGTAAAAAAAAAAAAGAAAAAAAATATGCACAAAAATGTATTGACCTCAAATCACATTCATTGTAGTAATTACTGATTATATAATTTGGAGGATTTATCGATATTTTTAAAGGACAAAATGTCATCCTGACAAGAACTTCCAACAAGCCTATGCAAATTAAACTCCACAGACTTTACTGGGAAGGAAGTAATCTTCCAGTATTCCAGAAAACTGACAAAGTATATAATCTTCCAGTATTCCCGGCAACAGACAAAAAAAAAGAATCTTCCAGTATTCCAGACAACTAACAAAGGAAGTAATCTTCCAGTAATCCAGACAACTAACAAAGGAAGTAATCTTCCAGTATTCCAGACTAGACAAAGCAAAGAATTTTCCAGTACCGAAGACAATAGACAAAGGAAGTAATCTTCCAGCATTCCAGACAAATGACAAAGAAAGTAATCTTCTGGTATTCCAGACAGCTGACAAAGACTCTTTTGCTGTTAGTAGCATTAGCAAGAAGATTTGCTCTGTACAAAGTCAGTGGTAAGAAGAAAAATACAATATTTGAGGTGACCAACACAATAAAGTGGTTATAAGAGACTTGCGGGAACTTAGGGGATGTGGTAAGGGACTGGTCTGGGAGTAGGGGTGGGTTGTCTCAGGGATGGGGGGTCGGGTAAAGGGTGGGTGTGATTCTAAAATTGAAGACATCATCCTTGAGAGAAGCAGTTGTTGATTCTTGCTTTCCTACCTTGAAGTTCAATTCACTTCTGAAGTCGCTCATTATATTATATGAGACACTATGGAGGAAATATACGCAGTTACAGAGAGAGAGAGAGAGAGAGAGAGAGAGAGAGAGAGAGAGAGAGAATATACTCTTTGATCCCCTTTTTGCCTTTCACCTGAGGGTGGATGGGGGTGGGGGTTGACTCTGGGGGGACTGTTCTTCACTCTCTTTAATTATATATTTTCTATTTTTATAATTCACGAGACTTGATTTTATACCTTTTTCTGTTTATCTTATTTATGTTAATATTTTCAAGCAACAGATTCAGATTACAATTACAATGAAAATAACGATTCCAGTAATGTATATCTTATCCTATCTCCCTAAACAGAAGTATTTTCAAGTTCAAATCTTCCACCTCTCAAATATGAAAACATCAGATCCTATAAACGCTATCAATATTTCGATTGTATTAAATCATATTATTGTTATTCACCGATAATAATTGGATTATGAATTCAGTTTATAGTTATGATACCACACAATTATACCATTAACCTTTTATACGATACAAAAATTCTACAAAATAACATTTGTGTCATTTGGAATGTGTTTTGCCCTAATGTGTCAAGAAGCAGTTTATTGTGTTCATTGAACCATTTTGATGAGCGCCGCAAGAGAAGCTATGTATTATTATTATTATTATTATTATTATTATTATAATTATTATTATTATTATTATATTATTATTGTTATTATTATTATTATTATTATTATTATTATTATTATTAGTCAAGCTACAACCCTAGCTGGAAAAGCAGGATGCTATAAGCCCAGTGAGGAAAGGAAATAAGGAAATTTCAAGGCGAATAAGGAAACAGTGAGAGAGTCTCTTAGTTTGGTCCAACAAGAGAAGGAGAAGAAGAAGATTCAGTTGTTCATAAATATTTTTAATGCAAAACCCGACGGTCTAGTGGCAGCAACACCCAATCCTCTATCGAGAGAGACCGAGTTCGATTCCAGGATGAAGGAAGCTGGAATCTGCATTGATTATTTTTCATTATGATTCATCATTCATGAATTTCATTGGTATCTCTATTCATTATTCATTCTCAAAGTGCTGCTGGGAATTAATCTTAATAGACGTATACATTTTGCATCCAGCTGTCTGTAACGTTATGATAATTTAACATAGAAATGGTTCGTAAATGCATCTCTCTCTCTCTCTCTCTCTCTCTCTCTCTCTCTCTACAAATAGGATTAGAATTACCATGTGAGTCCGGAAAAAATACTCAAGGCTTAAAACATTGCGGCAATTGTTATCTCAACGAGTGTCAATGACTCCGTTATGCTAATGATTATTGTCATTCACAAATATTATCCTAATTATGGAAAGAAATGGGTTTTTCTTTTTAAAATACCTTAATCATTGATCTATGAACTCAGCCTGATGGTTAGGAATTGTTACGTGACCGAATTCTTATGCTCTTTTTATTAACTGGAATCAAGTTGATGTTACAAATATTTGGGAAAAGGCCGAAGCAGTTGGAAAAAAAATAGATAGTCATCGCAGAGAGAGAGAGAGAGAGAGAGAGAGAGAGAGAGAGAGAGTATACAACTATTAAAAGAAAAGGAAATTCTGATCTTTAATGTAAGAAATTAAGGACAGAGAAGTTGCAACTCTCCTTCTACAAAGACTCTCGCAAAACATGAATACAATGAGGGTTTAACTCTTGGCCTAAATGACGCTAATGTCTTTATTTGTGAGTTAACAAGATAACAAGGGAATAGTTTATAACGTTGTTCTTCAACGTCTCCTTTGAATAACACCAAACAAGAAACTTTTGGGCGCTCGATCGTTAGGAAGGCTTGTCCCAAAGCGTCTTTTGATTAGGCGAATGAACGTTGCATGGATAGCAAACTAGAGTTTTTCTTTATAGCACTTGGAAGCTAAATTATACTCCACAATGCAAATCTGCTGTATACCGTAAGATGTCTACCAGCCTTTTCACAGTCTATGTAAACTTAAAAGTATAATTTTTTTTATGTTTTATGTAACTAATATATGCTATTTTTCTTCTGCCAACAAAGGTATTTTCTTCGTAAAGCAATTTCATAGCTTTTATTCAACAATTGTATCAGACAAAAGGCCGGAAGCAAAACGAGTCTAACAGCCAGTTCACAAGTCACGATAATTGCCGGTCTTATTTGATGACTTGGGCCTTAACAGGAATAATTAATGACTCTTTGTATGAAAACATTACTTTTAATTTTACTAAAACTCATATGGATAGCTTTGCAAGACTAGTATTTTGAATAAGAATTCAAATAGACCTTTCGGGCTAAACTCACTCGGTTTCAGGCAAAATCATAAATCACTTTTGCAAAAGCGAAATATTTTACCATGATAACAAAAGTGTCATTAAAAAAAACTGGTTTTATTAAAAAAGACCTGAAAATGTCCTGATCCCAAAACGATCAAAGAATAGTTTGAAATTTAGTATCATTTCGTCTGAAGGAAACAGAAGACAAATCCTTGGATAATCAAATGATAAAATAATTGATAATAATTAATTAATGTTAAATCATTCCCACCTTTCCAGGGAGCAAATTTGCCTGGAAAGAGAGAGACCTTCAGAGGTTGACCCAGAATCTCTGTCTCTCCACCTAAAACGTTGCAATTCACCCCATTATTCAAAACGATCTCTGCTCGGAGATATCTATTAGCAATCTAAAAAGGAACTCAGCAAATTTGGTTGCAGAAATTTTGTTTAAGTCAACATTGTTCTCTGAAAGGGTTAATAATATGAAATCAAATGTTTTTTGTCGCCTGATCTCAAGAACATATAAAGAACATTTGTGTGGGAATATTGTTGATTTAAATCCCACAAACAGTATTTAAATATCTTATTTGAAGAACTTAGATGAGAAATTAGTTTGTGTTGCAGTATCGCTGTAATTAAATTTTTGGGCTGAGTAAGTAAGTAGGTGTGTTTGTGTTACTTGGCCAAGAAGATGTCGAGACAGAGAGCAAAGACATAATAGGTGAATTGTCGTTTATTCTATAACTGATGCATTTTCATTGTAGATATTATATAGTGATGAAACTGATGATAACACAAGGGGCTAGTAAGAAAAGAAATGGATTTTATTGCACGATATTAATCAAGAAAATCTCCATGGAAACTGTGTCGATAAATTGTTTCAAATCAGTTTTTTTTTTTTTTTTTTTTTTTTTTTTTTTTTTTTTTTTTTTTTTTTTAGATATAAAACAAAGATCATACATGAACATATCTTCGGCCTAGACGATTTTATTCATTAAAATGGTGTTTAAGAGGGTTTTACTATCAATCTCTGCTAAGCATTGAGACCATTTGCATGTTAGTTTGTACCATGTTAGTTTGTACGTGCATCGGTGAACATCAGCAATAGTCCAACAGCAATCAACTCCATCACCAATCAACATTAAACGCGATAGTGTCATTAAATGAAAGGTTATTATATCTTAGGCAAAGCCACGAAAACGAATACCGAAAAGTCTACAGTTTGAATTCTTTTCGAAATTTTTATTTAATTTTCATGCGAAGCGTTATATTAATTAAAAAAGTCACATAGGTTTTCTCTCTTTCCTCTGTAGTTTTTTCTTTAGGCTATTTACTTTCTTTTCTCAGATGTGTTCTAATTTCTGTCAAACGTTATTCACCCCCGGTATTTCTTAAAGTGAAATAGAATTTGGGACCTGTCTTTTGGGCTACATCACAGCACCATCACACTGAGAGAGAGAGAGAGAGAGAGAGAGAGAGAGAGAGAGAGAAGTATCTTTTGAGCTTAATTCATCTCGTGAAAATGTAAATTCCTTTACTATAAAAAATTCAAGTATTATATCACTATTTTTAATGGGGTCTGTTAACGTAAAACCCGCTTTGCAATTAATCTTTTATAACGTCAAGCGCAGAGAGAGAGAGAGAGAGAGAGAGAGAGAGAGAGAGGAAGTCTTATGTCGAGGTCAGATTCCTCTGTTGTGAATAGGTACTAAGTTGTATTTTCCCTTTCTCTACGTTGAGCCGCGACCCACCACAGTCGTCTATCGCTATTTTATTTAATGACATTTCTTTACCAAAGGATCTCAATTAGGTGAGGAAGAGTGTGGAACATGTATTCTCCTCTTAAGGTATCAATTACTTAAAAAGGGAAAAATTTTCCTGAAAAAGGAAACCTGAATGTAAAAAAAGACACAATTTCGAGTTCGAAGTTGTAAGTTAATTCTGCTGAATTTATCAAATAGTTAAAATAAAAGAATCTTGTCAGAGATGTTCAGAGGAACTGCGACCCTTAAGCGAAGAGACGTTCGCTGAGGTCGTTCTGGGTCAAGACATTGATTGCCTCAGAGGGGACTCCCGGCATTTTTAGAAGCAGCTGACCTTTTCCCAACTAGTAAAAATGCAATAGAAAAAAAAATTAATTGCGAGTGTTATTTCTATTACCGTCTGTTTCCTTCGCGTGAAAGAGATTAAAGATCCAACCACCTGACACCGTTCTGGTGACAATAAACTAAAGCCAAATTCAATATAGATCATTTGCCAGGAATGAGACACATCTGGTGCAGCATTAAATCCTACGCAATTAAAGGTAAATAAACTTCAGGTTAAATAATCTTCAATTATTACCTCTATAAAAAAATTACAAAATAATATACATTCATGCGGTGAAGCACATAACTTTTAGAGCCAACGTTTATTCCAAAAATTAAATGACACCAACAAATTTATGAGCCTAATAGCCAAATAAAGTCCACATCTGTGCTCATATTCATTCATAAATAATGGTTTATTTCGTAATCCATCTCCTAAACATACATAATGTATTGATTGCTGCAATGAGAAACTGAGTAATTTTGCAACAATTGGTTTAACATATTTGGTGGATCTGTTTTGTATCTTTATCATTTGCAAGATGTTAGTTCTTGTGTTCAGGGAACAGAAGGGGTTACGAGACGCTTCTTAGAAAAGGGCCAGTTATTGGAATCGATGGAATAGGACAGTATATAGAGTCGCCCATAAATTATTAAATCAGAATAGAAGTGATATAGATTTATCTGTGTTGAGAATACAATTTAATTACTATTTTTTTTTCCTTTTTTTAACAATGAGTTTTCCCCATTTTATATGATTAAAATCATTATAATTTCCATCATCTCTGATTGCATGATAAACACAATCAAAGAACAGGCCATAACCATTGCACTATGCGGTGAATGTTTATTTACAAATGATGAATAATTTGGCCTTGCAAATTATTGTTATGAGAACTGACCTCTAAAAATTCTGTGACTCATCAGATTTGTTGACGCAGAAGTGGAGAATACTTGGCTTAATAAGACATAAAATCACCAAATGTCAAACCAAAACTTCAAATGATAATTTCATAGTTTCAATGAAACACTAGCTTAATTATTATTATTATTATTATTATTATTATTATTATTATTATTATTATTATATTATTATTATTATTATTGAAAGCCAAGTCACAACCCTAATTGGAAAACCAGGATGCTATAAGCCTAAGGGCTCCAACAGGGAATAATAGCCTAGTGAGGAAAGGAAATAAGGAAATAGATAAGCTACAAGAGAAGTAATAAATAATAAAAAAAATATTTTTGGAACAGTAACAACATTAAATTAGATATATATCAACTAGAAGATCTTCAAAACAATCAAGAGGAATAAAAACAAATAAAGGGTACCCAAGTGTATCCTCAAGCAAGAGAACTCTAATCCAAGACAGTGGAAGGCCAGGGTACAGAGGCTATGGCACTACCCAAGACTAGAGAAGTATGGTTTGATTTTGGAGTGTCCTTCTCCTAGAAGAGCTGCTTACCATAGCTTAAGGGTCTCTTTTACCCTTACCAAGAGGAAAGTAGCTACGGAACAATGACATTGCACTAGTTGACCCTTTGTGCAAAGAAAAATGTTTGGTATTCCCAGTGTTTTCAGGTGTGTGAGGACAGAGGAGAATGTATAAAGAATAGGCCAGACTATTCCGTATATGTGTAGGCAAAAACAAAATGAGCAGTAACCAGAGATAGGGATCTAATGTAGTACTGTCTAGCCGGTTAATGGACTCAATAACTCTCTAGCGGTAGTATCTCAATGGGTGGGTGGTGTAAAATTATCAATTAACAACTTATCAATTCCAGTGGATTCTCTAATAACTTCATTTGCATCGATATTTAAGATTCCTTAAACAGAACTGAACTAAAATGCAGCTATTAATTTTCATAGATTATATTTCGGATAGTTCATCGTAAAGTGGCAAAACAATCCAATATGTAGAGCTATAATTAATCTAAGCTTTAGAAATACTAAGAACAATCGAATATGGCATTGCTGGATCTCAAAAAAATGTTGCTTTTGAAAAGTCAAGTGGAAACAATGCTGGTAATATCAGGGCTAGTCCTTATGATCACAGAATGCCGCATCATAATCATTATGAAAAGGGATCCTTATTCTTCAACATAACCTAAAAAAGAAATTCAATTGCATGCTCTATTGATTTTGCCTCAATGAATATCAGTAGTTGAAGATGCTCTTTTGCTCAAATACATAATTAAGAATATAATATTTCCTATCTTGCAAAAGAAAATAACACTGATCAGATTATCAGTATCCGATAATTTCTACCAATTTGGTCAGCGTTGCACAACGTTACCACGTATCCTTTAACCTTTTTCTCTCTCTCTTTTCTCTCTTCGTCATATTGATATTTTTAGATTTGGTTTCCTTGGAATGCCGATATCCATAGTTTCCCCATTATCTTGATATTCTCTCTACATTTGGGAACTAAAGAAGGAAGCAAAAGTGGTAGAGAAAGAAAGAAAAAAGGAGGATAAGAATCAACTACGAACTCTTGAAAATTAGAAAGAAAGAATCAGTAATAAACTGATACAACAACAAAAAAGGTTTGTCAACACCTTCGTAAAAATATTTGATTCAGAATGTTAATGATAAAAAAGTTATTATTATTATTATTATTATTATTATTATTAACTAAGTTATAACCCTAGTTGGATAATCAGAAGGCTAAAAGCCTAAGGGTCCCAACAGGGAAAATAGCCCTGTGTTTTCGCCATGATAGAGAATGTGAAATAATTATAGGCCTACGTGTAAAATATAAGATATAGCTTTTTGGAAGAGAGGGAACTAGACTACACGACAGAGTTGAGAGCGAGCGAGAGAAATATGTTTACAACTAAAAGTATGAAGGGCCTTTTATCCGAGCGCATTAACCTTTAAACCTGAACATCTGGCGAAGGGCGCCTCTAATGGAAAGACTCAAGTCACTGATGTGTGGACGTAGGCACTTGGGAAGCAGCAGTGCCCTACATCTCCACCTTGATGAATATGTCTCATTACGTATAAAGATTTTTTTTTATCTTTATTATGAAATACACATTTACAATCTAACAGTTTATGACATATACACATGATAGTATATTTACATAAATATTCTATATATATATATATATATATATATATATATATATAGTGTATTTACAATGAAATTTTTACTATTTATCTAAATATATTTTTAAATAAAAAAAATATATCTGTTCGCGAATACTTTTTTTTAATAGAAGCTTTTAAATCATATTTCATTCACATTAAGCATATTTGTCATTCTACTTTTAATATATTTAAGTAATTGCAGGTCAGAGTACTTGTAAATCCCTGCAATAAAATCCGCTCTTATAACCATTGCCGTATTTTTTAACAGAGAGAATGCACTGATCGTAGAACAATCTCCGAAACTACCACAATACCGCATCGTGTGTAATTATGTAATATGTCATTGTAATAACAACTGTAACCTAGAGGAGTCTAAAAACACTAATAAATCATTGCCTTATTCATAGTCCGCCAAATGTATTTAATATTCAATAACATGTAAGTTTGTAATGATACCACTCGCATAACATATCGTTCATGTCACCAGGTTTCATCACAACAAATAAATAGTAAATTGAAATCTGTTGTGTCAATAGGCTAACTATCAGTCGCTAGAGAGAGAGAGAGAGAGAGAGAGAGAGAGAGAGAGAGAGAGATGGGGGGGGGGGGGGCTGCAATCTGTGAGGAAAGGAAATCAGGAAAGAAATAAAGTAAAGAAAATTAAAGAATAAATATAAAAATATTCTAAGATCCATATCAATGATAAAATAGATCCGTCTATAGAAACTATAAAAAGGGATTTATGTCAACCCGTTTGACATAGAAAAAAAAACTACTGCAGTTTGAACTTTTGAAATTAGGCGATTTAACTGCCTGTCAGGATGATCTTCCTACAACCTGGTCACAGCTGGAATAAAACTCCTAGATACAGTGTAGCATTGAGCCTTGTGATGGAGAAGGCAGGACTATAGAATCAACGGCATACTTAGAATTCCATGTCTGATGGTAATGTTTGGGAAAATATAAATGCAAAGGATGGTCAGATTTATGAATTTTTTATGCATCATGTATAAAGTACTAACTGAACGACAGTGACAGAGATTAATATCAAAATCAGAATTAGAAATTTATTAGACCGTAAGTTCCTGTCCAACAATTAAGATTGGAATCAGTAGTTGAAGACCAGACAGGAGAACAGTACTCAAAGTAAAGCAGAATGAAAGAATTAAAACACTTCTTTAGAATAGATTGATCACCGAAAATCTTAGAAGATTTTCAAAAAGCCAATTCTATATGCAATTGATGAAAGAACAGACCAAATGTGTTTATCAAAAGCATATTTCCTATCAAGAATCACATCTCAAATTTCAAATATCTTGTATATTATTATTAAAAAAAAAAAAAAAAAAAAAAAAAAAACTATCAATGCAGGAATATCGATGATAAGGAGCCAATGTCCTCGATAGACTTACAATCATACTTTGTGTTTGGTTAGGATTCAACTTCATGCTCCATAGTTTTAGCTGAATCTCTATTATGGGTTTCAGCAACCATTATTCTAAATTCAGGAGATGAAACTGATGCAAAAATAATTGCTATTGGTAATTGACTGTAAAGATTCCGTTGTTCTTTATCAATAGTCTGACTTTTGTTTATAAAAGAAGAAGAAGAAGAAAAGAAGACGAAAATTCTTAGCCTTCTCTCCTCGTTAATGCAAAGGAGTAAGACCTATAGGTGTAAGGGTCACTTGCTAGGGAGGCAAAGAACAATAATCGGCGCCTGATCTTCTTCCCACCTAAGCTAGGACCAGGGAAGGCAAGGCAATGCCTGTTTGAGACTGAGGAGGGAAATGGATGGAGAAGAAAGAGGACCGAAGAAATGGTCACAAACAGAAGGGAGGAGGGGGGAAGGAGTAAGAGAAGGAAGAGGAGGAGGAAGAGAAGTAGAAGGAAGAAGAGGTGGAGGAGAGGTATATTTTCCTAGGGTCTGGCCGCATGTGTGTTCATTTCAAAGACAGCTGAAATGTAGTTAAGAAAACGCGGTCTTGATTGGTCAATTTGAGAGGACAAGATTAAGGGCAGACTTAATGAAATTCTTTACCGAGTGAATGGAAAATTGTTTATGGACAAAATAAAAGATGTTTATGTACCTGAAATGGTCCCACAAAAAAAAAAAAAAAAAAAAAAATCTCTCTCTCTCTCTCTCTCTCTCTCTCTCTCTCTCTCTCTCTCTCTCTGTGATAGAAGTTCCTTCCTTCCTCTCTTCAACCATTTTGGGAAATTCCTGTGGGTTTATTTATACTACCTGGGAAATTACGATTATTCTGCTGTTTTCTGTAGTTTAAAGTTTCCAAATTTGTATATTGTCTTATTTATTATTTGTATGGTTTCATATGGTCCTCTATCTGATGAAAAATTATGGTAATCCACAAAGTTTTTGATATAATGGGGGAAAATACATCTTGGTGGTAAATTAAGGAAGAGAGAGAGAGAGAGAGAGAGAGAGAGAGAGAGAGAGAGAGAGAGGCTTTGCAGGGTACAGGACACACAGGATAAAATGAGAAAAGGCGAATGTCTGGATTAGAGAATATTGGTTTTAAAGGGAAAAGAGATTTGGTCAGATAATTGTACCATCACCATATCTCAAAAAGAATCGAGAAGGAAAAAGGGAGAGTTTTAGGAAGAGATTTTAGAGGAAGATTTACGTCAATTGGCTGAATATATTATTATTATTATTATTATTATTATTATTATTATTATTATTATTATTATTATATTATTATCATCATTATTATTATTATTTGTTATTTTTATTATTATTATTATTATTATTATTATTATTATTATTATTATTCGTGACACCTCTCTGTGCATGAGCAAGGGATGTAATATTAAGATAATATCAAAAGTAATATTAAATGCATTGCATGATGTCAACAATGTTGTTCATCTTAGTTTCTCGGATGAGAAGCAAAACTCTATCTGTAAAATCTATCTTCAAAATCAAGGGTCTGTAAAACTTAGATTCCTAAAAGCCAATAGTAATGTTTTATCTCTGCTATCTTCAAAATCAAGAGTCTGACAAGTTTTCTGTCAATTTCATAACCGGTTTTTTTACTTCCAGAGGGAAACGTTACTGGCCTTGCTACACTCATTCAGAAGTTCTATTACTAGAGAAGATAAAAGGGACACAATGTAATTATATCCTTCTAGAAGCACTGTAAACGTTGTAGAGGTTGTCTGAACAAAGATATGGCAGTTATATATTTGGTTATTCTACTTTTCTAATGTATTGTTTACCTAACCATTTCAATTCTAAACTAGAATACTTTTAGCCACTTTGTTTCTCCATCCAGTATTCCAGCTAGACTTTAATAATGATTATTGATATGAGTTATTTCATCTTACTCTGTCAGAAGGAGTAAATGTTTTTGGTACAGATTTAAGTATCTTTTTGCAAGGAAAAGATGAGGATTTTTAAAGTATTATTCAACATTAAAGTGATGTTATTTCAGATTAGAAATTATAATAACAACCAATAAGATATGATAAATGAGGGAGGAAATAACAAAACATTAAATGAATTTTCACAGTTAACTCTTAACATTAATTATTATTATTAGAGATTTGAACAGGTTAATAAAAAACACTTTCATCTAATCTTATGCTCCGTGAAGCATGATTATCATATTATTAATTACAACGGTAATGACATCATTAATGACATACTAATAAGTAAAAGAACATCCTTTTTGGGAAATTAACTTTTATTGGAGCGATAATAAGATAATATCTGATAAGCTGATAATAATGTTTCTGAATATTTCCTCAATATCATAGGTCGTTTTGATTCATACATATATCATATTTCTGACATATAATGTTCGAACACAATTCTCTCCAAATGTTAACCCTTTTACCCCCTTTTTAAGTAAAAGGGGGGTTGGCAAGACTTGGTATATCAATTAACCATTTTTATATGCATAATTTGATATAAAAACATTAATCTACAACATTACATAAAAAGGAAAACAATATTAATGTGTGTAATTATATAAACTCTATTACTATTGTACATAATATATTCATGTGGACTAATTAAGTAGCCAATCTGGAACACTCGGTTTCAGGCTCTTATTTAACCAATCTATGTAACAGATAATATGATATCTGGAATCTGGAATACTTCCCATAGTTCTCCTGTATTTCCTGGGGGGGGGGGGGGGGTCATTTCTCGGCCAATCTTTCCTCAATCAAAAGAAGGCTACACTGTCTTCATAAACATTTGGATGCATTTGATTCAAAGAAGAAGAAGAAGAAGAAGAAGAAGAAGAACTAGTTATCAGTCTTCGTTAACCATCCAGATGAGGTCAATTGTTGCTTTCAAAAACAGTATTTACGACATTGCTCGTTAGAAATAAACAGGAATTCATTAGTGTTTTGAATCATGGAATCTAATTATACAAAATCCTCTTCCGCATAACATAAAAGTGACATCATAAATCCTACAGATTTATTACTAGCGGAATCATTTACTGCAAAGAACAAACATTATGATCGTTTGCTATTGAAAGGAAAATAACATCACACATAAAAGAAAACTTTAAAACTCCTGACCATTTGGTAGTGAGATGACGACAAAATGTTCTTGTCTGTTCACAATTAATTAAGGGAAATGCAAGACATGGAAGAAATACTGT